>NW_027185903.1:35834875-35886226 GCF_028583685.1 Petaurus breviceps papuanus
GAAGGTGAGGGGCCCATGAGAACAAACAGAGCCTGAGGACTATAGTTCCCTGACCCAGAATAATTCAGAAGCACTAGAAGGCCACAGAGTTCTGACCCATGAGATCTACTAGGGTTTGACTCTGGGGTGCTCTATATACTGCCTATATGTTACCTAGCTGCCTCAAATTAAACAAAACAAATTTTAGATAATTAAAATTTTAAGTTAAGTAAGACAAGCAGGAAAAAAAAGAACTCTACTCTCAAATATTACTTTCTAAATAGAAAGCAAAATAAATAATAAAATTATTCAGTGCTCATTCTACTTTTCAGGAGAGGTTCAAAACACCTTAATATACTTCATATCCACATAACATACTTATATACTCATTCACCTAATTTTATTTTTACTCCATGTTTACTGGATTATAATGATTTAAATATCTGATAAATGATACAATAATATCACTATACCTCTTTAACTGAATTTGTTGATACACTTAAATTCTTGGCAGTTGATTTGAAGGCATTAAAGTTGCCAATGCCATATGTAGACTCATGAGGATAAGGAGTTCCAACTTTATTTTCTTTAGTTTGGCTTTTCCATTGTGTAGGCTAAAAAAAGGAGAAATAATAAATATATCACATATACATATACACACACATACATACAGTTACTGTCTAACGATAAAAAGATGACAGTAAAATAATTAAACATGCTGCAATGTTTTGACAAAAATTACTGGAAAATAAAATATCATACTTTTTTAAAAAGGCATTTTTAAAAGACTTTCTAATTACTGCTACACAGGTTTCTTTCTACTATTTCAAAAGAGGGGAAAATATATGCTATCCAGGTCAAAGGCTTAAAGAAAAACCCTCAAAGTGGAAATTTATTTAGTCAATATATTTTTCCTCTACTTTGAAGAAACATACTGAAGAATTTCCTGATATCATAATAAGCTTTTTATAAACTGCATTTTCTTGTCCACCAGGTAAATAGAACAATGGAATAAAGAATGCTCTAACAACTATGTGGGCAAGTCACTAAGCTCTATTTTAAAGTGTTAACTTAGAAGAAATCCAGAAGTATAGGGCATTCTTCACAACAGGTGTTTCAGTTTTGTCATTGGTAAAGTAAGGACAATGTTGTTTGTTCATAGGAGGTACCTAGTAATTACTGTTTATGCTGAATTCAATTTGTATTACCTTCCTTAAGGTTATTTGGAGGAGAGCATTTTGCAAACCTTCCAAGCGTTATGTCAGATGTGCTAAAAAGACAAAATATATACTTTCTTTCCCTCCTAGATCTCTACTAAGCCTTCTACCAAGATTCCCACAATTGACACTTCATACCTCTCAAAGGACTTCTTAAACTCTAATTTTGAATTCTATCAGTTACTAAATGTATCATTAGCCTACTACTATTTTATTTAAGTGTTATTTCCCACAGCCCTTCACATAACAGGTTTTAATGACTACTCAATTGCAATATATATTATAATGTTGTTTATGTAGATTTCAAAATTCAGCAAAGTTACTATTTTCAATATGTACAAAGAATCAGTCTTAAAGCCAGGAAGACTGGAGTGGAAGTCCTGCCTCTAAACACAGACTAAAGGAACTGAGCAAGTCACTTGACCTCTCAGTGATCTAGTGCACTCTCTAATGACTACAAATTGCAAAAAAGGTGCAAGCCTGAATTGATAGAGGGAGTTTCCTCACCAAGGAGTTCCCCATGCTAAAGAAATCATATGTCCTGTTCCTATCTCTAATGTCTCACTCTGGGCATCTATTATGTACTATAAATAAAATGATGAGAAGTTGTTTTAAAATGTAACCAAAATTAAGAAGACACAATGGGCCAGATCCAGCCAATGAGAAATAAGCTAATTTGCAGACGTTGGTGCAGTTTTTCAGAACGAGTACATTTTAAGTTACTACTACTGAATGTCAATTTCAAATACTTTCTGGGGGGGAAGAAAACTTAAAAAAAAAATCTTTACCTTTGTAGGTGGAGCAGCAGGTTTAGGGACTAATCCTTTATAAACACTTGGACCAGTTCCATTTTTAACTGGCTGAGAATGAAGATTTCCTACTGCAGGGAATCCTGATATCTGTAAATCTTTTGTACTACCTTTTTTAATGACCAGCATTCTTGGAGCTCTAGATTTAGGATTCAGAGGATATTCTGCATGAACAAATAATGAATTAATAGTTATCTTTCCCTAGATGTTAAAACAAATCAACAATAAGAGAATAACTTAGCTCAATCATTTAAAGTCTCACAAACTTTGTTTTTGAAGTAAATTCAACCATATACTCAATGGACGCTTAAAAACTAACATTGCAAATGAATAAAATAGTTATTTAATGTCAACTAATTTTGTACCTTTCTGTTAACTATACAGTGCTTACTTAGTATGTTTAAGAAACAAACCGACATTGTAAAAAAAAAAAAAAAAAAAAAACCCAATTTTTAAAAAAAAAAAAAAAAAAAAAACCCAATTGTTGAAACACTAATTAAAAACTGATCAACACAATAATCACCTATAATTCCACACAACTAACATAGAAGGGATGGACTAAATATAAAAATGAGATGCATTTCTGGACACTGCTAAAACAGGAATTTTGTGTGACTATGAATATTTGTTACAGTGATTTTGTGTTGCTAAATTGGAGAGAAAATAAATGCTTGTTAATAGAAAAATTTTTTTTAATTAACCAAGTGTAAATGTTAATTTCATTCTTTATATTTTAGCCATTATCTTGAAAAATGCTATCATTTTTAAGCTATAACGAACTCTTGCATTATATATTACTCACATTCTTCTCCCTCAACCTATTTTGAGAAATTAAACATTTCCCCCATCAATTCCTCCTTTGCACCATTTCCTTTCATAACCCGTCATGAAGTTGTCACTAGCAAACATATCTCTTTTAATTTTAAGAAAAAAAAAAAAGAGATAATTATGGTTACCAGTAACTGTTGCCTCAAGCTCTGAAGAAAGCTTTCTTAAAGGTTGCTAAAATTACCAATAGTTTTAAATCGGGGAGAAAAAACTGTTTCTAAAGTTCCAAAGAACCATGGTATAGTTGTCACAATTACCTCACAATGAGAAATAATTACTATAGTTCATTTTGGAGCGAAGCATCTCTCTCTAAAGGAATCCTACAAATGAAGTTCAGAGTAGTCTGGTTAAAAGTATTAAATGTGAGAAAGGAAGTATTAGGAGGATCTAGACTTTAAATTCTGCTATTTTATACTGAGTTGACTTTGGTTAACACAAGCAAAAGCAGATAAGCAAGGTTAAAAAAGCATTACAAAACAATGCATGTACTACCCACAAATGTTTCTTGACAAGAACCACTACCACTTGCAACAGCTATAATTAAGACCTCTACATAAATGATTCCCAAAGTTATGTATTCTGCCCTAATCAGTGTTCTTTCTTCCAATCTCCCACCTCCAACTACTTGCTGGATATTTCTATATGGATAACAAGAAAGTAATAATTTTTTTTTTTTTTTTTTTTTTTGCTTTTTTGGAAGGCAATTGGGGTTAAGTGACTTGCCCAAGGTCACACGGCTAGTTTTTGTGTTAAGTGTCTCCACATTTGAACTCAGGACCTTCTGACTCCAAAGCCGGTGCTCTATTCACTGTGCCACCTAGCCACCCAGAGAAAGCATGAATTTCAACAAGAACCATTCCCTCCCCTT
This sequence comes from Petaurus breviceps papuanus, assembly GCF_028583685.1. NCBI lineage: Eukaryota > Metazoa > Chordata > Mammalia > Diprotodontia > Petauridae > Petaurus > Petaurus breviceps. The sequence continues at coordinate 35,838,577 of NW_027185903.1, forward strand.
TCACTTCTCTCGACCTACCCAACCTCCCAACTTCCCTATTTCTGTAATGGCACCCTGTGTCACCAAAGCTCAAAAATCTCAATCACCCTCAACTATTACTTTTCCCTTACAACACACAATAAATAATTTCCTAAGTCCTGGTCTTTCTGGAATTTCCTCCTTCTCTCTACTACTCACACTGCCTTGCTGTGAGCTACCAAATTATCTGTAGCAACAGATGGAAGGGGATATAGCTTACACCAGGGATGGGGAACATGTGGTCCTCTAGGTCCTCAAGTACAGTTCTTTGATTGAATTCAAAGTTCAGAGAACAGATCCCCTTAATAAAGGAATTTGTTCTGTAAAACTTGGATTCAGTCAAAAGGCCTCACTCACTCAAAGACCTAGAAGGCCACATGTGGCCCTCTAGGTCCTCAAGTACAGTCCTTTGATTGAACAGATCCCCTTAATAATGGAATTTGTTCTGTAAAAACTTGGATTCAGTCACAAGGCCTCACTCACTCAAAGACCTACAAGGCCACAGGTTCCCACCTCTGGTTCCTAACAATGGAAAATCCAAAAACCATGACAATCAAATCTCTATTGCTCATAGGTAAATCAATCTTCTGGTAGGTTATATTATATTCAATAAGGCTCATATATTTATTCATTTACTTGGTCAACAAACCTTTAATGATCATAGTGATATGCAAGATACTGTTCTGGGAATACAATGATGAACAAGAACGTGGTCAGTGTCCTGAAAAAGCTTTTCATTTTAGGAGGAAAGATAAGATAGTGCATAAATAAATGTCGATCAATGTCAACAATTCAGGCATTAATTAATATGTAGAATCTAGTCCACTAATGACTTTTCTTGACATCCAAACTCTATTTACTTTTACACACCAGTAAGTAATTCCAAATCTACTCTAGGACATCTCAGAAAAATTTGCATCAATTTTAAGTACAACTGATTGCCAGAATGGAGGAAGGGAAGAAGTTGGTAAATGGGAAACTAAACAGCTCCCCACTTTTATATCTCTGAAACATAGCTGTTACTTTGCTTGAAATGAATTCCTAGAAAATCAAAATATTTGTTACAAGGATTTTGTGTTATTAAGTGGGAGAGAAAATAAATGACTACTCAATTGCAATATACATTATAATGTTGCTTATATAAATTTTAAAATTCCGTAAAGTTACTGTTTTAATCTGTACAAAGGAATTAGTCTTAAAGCCAGGAAGATTGTAGTGCTAAGTCCTGCCTCTGATACAGACTAAATGACCTGAGCAAGTCACTTAACTTCTCAATAATCTAGTCCACTTTTAAAGACTACAAATTGCAAAAAAATGTGCCAACCTAAAATGATAGGAGTTTCCTCACCTTTGAGTTCCCTATACTAAATAAATCATATGTACTGGGTATAGTAACCTATATTTGAAGTATTCAAGAATGCACTCTCTGCAAAGTCTATGACTAATTTTTGGATTATCTGTCCCTAGTTTCTCTATTAAGTACAAAATACTGAACATTTATTATATTCTCTCTTCTTGGTTTTTAAACCACATCTTATGTTTTATCTTCCTAATTATGTTTTCTTCATGCCTAATTTAAGGTTTTGCAAAGTGCTTTACAAATATTACCTCATTTTTTCTCCACAACCACCCTGAGAGATTATCCACTGTACAATCTAGCTGCCTCAATAATAAATATTAAAATCAATCATCACTGAAGTACTATCAACTGATAGTAGAAGGAAACAGTGCCAAAGTTGGCTGATCATCAGTTGACAATTCAAATTTCATCAAAATTAATCTAAAGCAGATCAAACGCATATGGATAATTGAGTGCCTCTCATTTTTCTTGACTTCTCCATTTAACTGTCCCTCCAACATTTTCAGTTTCAATTTCCATACTGAATAATTTAGTACTTAAGATCTTTTGATATATTTTCTCCAAATTCTTTTTGGTTTTTTAGTAAATCCAGAACTTCAATCTTCAACTCCACTTTGGTCTTATACTGCTTAATTAAAATGAGTGGAAATATGAATATTACAGAAATCACACATAAAGCACCTCCAACTTCTCCACAGAGAAGTTTATGTTTCTAATTCTTGAATTAAAGGCCAGCTAATGGGTACAACCATTTAACTGACCAGTATTTATAAACATTAAGAGTTGAGGCAAAGGGAAAAATTAACAGTAGATATAATGCCTTTCTCAAAAATAAAAATTATGCATTCTACTCTAAACTTCTCTTTCTGCTGAAGGCATAATCAGCATTCCAGGTTTACCACCTCAGTTATTCCTGATTCATTAGACCTTGTATTATTATATCTTCTCAGATTCATTATACAATTCTTTGCTTCCTATGTACTCTTAGGTCTGGATTTTCAGCCAAACCAGTCTCTTCTTCATGATATTCCAATTCCATCTCCTTAACTTTTTACTGGTGGTCTCTTGATGCCATGTTCTACTCTTCTTCATTTTAGCCTCAGAATCTCTCATTTCTTTCAAGTATCAACTTCTATATGAAGCCTTTTCTGATTCCAATTACTGCCAGTACTCTCCCCTCTATAACCATCTTGTTAACATATTTCCCATTTGTTGCATTTTATTAAACAATCAAGTTTACAAATATTATTTTATATTCCACATGTGGACCAAAAAATACTTACCCCATACACCTGCAGCTAAAGATTTATTTTGATTTGGCTCTCTCTCATATTCAGGATTTAAAGATGGCTGAAAGAAAAGTTTGTGGATTTAACAAATATTGTTCAATCTCAAAACATAAATAAGCAAAAATCCAGTTGAAAATTGTTTTAAATTATTAAATTACTAAGAGGTTATAATACAATCAATTCCAAATTGCCAAAAGTCAATTATACAAAGTAGAGAATTCAGCAGAAAAGCTACTGGCTTTAGAATTAAATCATGCTCTGATGTTTACAACCTATGTGGCCTTGGGCAAATAACTTGATTTCCCTAAACTTGAATTTCCTCATACATAAAATGAGGAAGTAAAACTAGATGCCTCTTAAGTTCCTTCAACAATTGATCTTTCATCTGACAATAGCAATATCAACAGAAATCTAAAAGTATCATCTATTTAGTTGTTAACATTATCACTATTTCCCTTTCACTGGGGTCAGAAGATAGAAGGCCTTTGACATTTATTTCCCCAAACAGAGGAAAAGTATGAAAAATAAAAGATATGAAAAAATAAAAGAGTTTAGAGAGAAGCAATCTCTCAGACTACTGTTTTACCTCAATCTTAAAATATTATCTATCCATCCTTAGCATGGAATGGAGTATGGTGAAGAGTTAAAACTCAAAAACTAGACTAGCTTGTAACTCAAGTCAGGTCTTCAGATGTGGCCTCATTCTGCTGTTTTAACACTAATTTATCACAATATTCAAATATAAATATAAGTTCAACTAGCTTTAAATGTTTGACATACCATTTATAGCTTAAGTACCATTAGTTATCATTTGCTTCCTTATGCCATTTATGCATATATGCACATACACCTCCACTTTGAGATTTTAAGCTGAGACCAAGGACTGTGTTTAATATGTCTGACTTTCCCATCATGTCTTGTTTCACAGGGATTCAACAAATATTTATTAAATGAGGGAATGAAGAAAGCCTACCAATAATTTTTTTCATCAGCAGTAATTTTGGATTATTCAAGTTGCTATTCCCACTGGTACAAAAATTCTTTAGTGAATAAAGGTAAAAATTCCTTTATTAAAAATTGAATGGAACATCACAACAGATTTTGTTTAAATGAATACCCTGCAGGGGTGGCTAGGTACCACAGTGAATAGAGCACCCACCCTAGAGTCAGGAGGACCTGAGTTCAAATCCAGCCTCAGACTGGACACATTTACTTGACATGTGACCTTGGGCAAGTCACTTAACCCCAACTGCCCTGTCCTCCCCCCTCCAAAAAGCAATTTAAAAAAAAGAGAGAACCCTGCGGCAAATTATAATCATTATCTGTAGAAGCTGGGTATAGAAGTAGACCTTTTAATAACTAATTAGAAAGTGAAAAGCCTAAATCAGAAATATTATGCATACTGCAGTGTCAACAATGTTGGCTTTGGAGCCAAAGACTTTTGGTTCATTTAGTACATATGAAACACTGCACAAGTAATTTAATTTCACTTGGACTCAGTTGCCCTTCATTCAAATAATGAGGAGAGTATAAGAGATGGCTTCTAAGGTCTTGTCTAGTGGTAGTTCTATGATCCTATACAACCTTTGAGGTCCTTTCCAGGTCTGAATGTACTGTCCTATGAACTTTGTCTTCCCCCTAGCTCCTATATATTTTAATATGCTTTGTTGCTTTTAATTAAGGGATTAAGATGCTTGAAGTGGCAAGGATGGGAGTTCAAACACAACTGCTACTTGATGACAGGACAAAAAACAACATCAGCTACAGGCCAGCTCTCCAAACCTACAATGAAAACAGCACAAAATCAAAGATTTTCCATCACAGAGAATGACTATTACGTGGATAAAAGGTGGAAAAAAACACTTCTTGTACTGGCTTTTTCATTATATAGAAAATATTTTAAACTCACCAATAAAGCAGTGATTATATGAGATGGGCTGTCACATGCTATTTTCTTCATATCTTAATATAATGGGATTTTAGTTATGTATAAATCTTGATGGAACTCAGAATCTCAAAATAAGGTCTGAGACAGGCACTCATATCCTATGCTTTAAATAAGAGAACAATTTAAACTATCCTCAGCCAAACCTGAATCACTACAAAACAAACTAGGCCTGCTTCTTCTTGAAAAGTTAGAATTTAGGGCTTATTGATCTTAGGCAACAATCAATAATGTAGTATGTTCTACAGACCCATTCTTATGCCAAACCTAAAAGAACCAAAATAATTTGATGTCTAGCATCCCACATAATAGCTTTTATGTTAACTTTCTGTAGCATCTTTGGCAAAAAAAAAAAGTTAAATCTACAAATTCAGCAATATAAAGCAAGGTAAAATGCTAAATATAAACTATCAATATTAAGCGAGATTTCAAGATGGATACACAGATCATGACTTTTAGCTTTTGTATAATATAATTTTCTTTTTGTGCCAGATTTTTCTTTTCCCATACATTTTTGGATTCCCCTATCAACTTTCAGTAAGGCTACCTGGAAGCATCTAAACTAGCAAGGAAAACAGTCTGAAATTAACTATTTTTCCTAGGAATAATCTAAAAATAATTGAGAATTGATGTTATTCAGATAAGACTAAGCAAAAATGAATGAAAAATTTGTTAGAACTGTTACCAAAAAGTACTTTAAAGGCTAGTTTAACAATTATTTTTAGTAATATTTAAATAAATATACAAGTCAATTTCTATCTCAAATTAAATAAGAAATAGTTCGGGGTGGCTAGGTGGAGCAGTGAGTAGAGCATCGGCCCTAGAGTCAGGAAGACCTGGGTTCCGATCCCACCTCAGACATTTAACACAAAAACTAGCTGTGTGACCTTGGGCAAGTCACTTAACCCCAATTGCCCTCCCCCCCAAAAGCATAAATAAATAAATAGATATAGATAAGACACATAAATAGGAAAACAGTTCCTACAAAAACTATTAAAAGCCAAATGTACTCCACGATTAAAAAAAAAAAACTTGCAACAGCAAAAATGTATAATGATATTTTGAACCAATAAGATTAGAATAATAGAAATAACTTTGCTGCATTACAGTCATAAAGACATTTAATAATTATTTTAGTGATTTAACTCCTATTTGTACATCGTTTTATTTTGTTAGACTACAATTAATGAGGGCATAAATATAGGATGAATGTCCTATTTAATTTATCTCCAATCATGTGAAATTCTATTTCAGATTAATGAAAATTATGATACCCTACAGCCATGGAAATTGTCACCACAGCACAGCATGTCAAACAAAATAAGGCAAAAGAAGGTCGAAGTCCAAATCCTCCCATTATGTCAGTGGGTGAAATGAAAGGGCAGTTAGAAGTATGTGTATAGGTGGAATGAACGTAAGACTCAGTCAGTTAACCAGTAGAGGTTCAATATAGAGACATCAACTAGTGGTAGCAGCTACTACAAAGATCAGGGATCTTCCTACCACGTTAGAGTCAATTCAGTTGTTCTACAGTGGTTTTAAAACAACTGGGAAGCACTACCTCAAGTATGAATCCGAAACTGCAGGAAATCCCTTGATGGCAGAATTTGCCCTAATCTGGGTTCCAATATGTTAAGATGCTTAGAGAACCCTGTTACAACTTTGCTAGTAGTCCTTCTAGATTAGCCATCTGGGCTGCCTGCTTTTGTAAGGTCAGTAAGCTAAAAACAAGTATTTAAATAAATAAAGTTTTATTGTATTTAAAATGTAAATTCCACTCTTGACTGACAGGTCAACCCTGTTCTAGGTGATAAAATATTTTTCTATCACTTTCTTTTGCAAATAAATCTCCAATCCACTTGTTATCTGGTAAGTGGTCAAAAATAAAGAGTTCAGGTCTCCTCTTCCCCTTATCTTGGTATCTATTAGGGATGCTAGAGATCATTATCTTATTTAAGTGGACAACAATGTGTTTAAAGTCAGTAAAATTGAGTGTTCCTAAAACAAAGCTACAAATTCGTCTTTTTTAATAAATAGGGAAGATAATTTGCTGCAGTTAGAAAAAAATTTCTAAACAAAAGTTCAAAATCAATCAGAAAATGGTTCCTCTAATACTTCGAAAGCATGTCTATTTGCCAAGTCCCATGATACAAATAAAGAACGAATAAAAAGGTTAAGATTTTTTTAAAAGCATAAACAAACAATTATCTTTCTCTTTCCCCTACCCCTTCCACCATATCTTTTTGTTCTCTTGATGTAAATGATGCAGACTGTATACAATGTGATTTTGCTAAACAATACTAGCAAACTCCCTAGTAGTTGCAAAACTTTATGGTGAAGTGAACTTAATAATATCTGTTAGACCAATAGTCAAAAGTTGAGGTGTACATAGTTAAAAAAAAAAAACCCCACTAAACAAAAGGATTTTTAAAATAAAATAAAAAAATAAGTGGTCAAATGACTAATACCTCTTACCTATGTATGGAAAGGGTGATCCCTGTATAAGATGAGCTGTACTGGTGAAATCTCATGAAGTAGCTTGCATAATGGATAAAATGGCACTTGAAGAAACAATGAAACCTCGTTTTGTATTATAATTACAAGAAACTTACAAAATCCTCAGCCTCAAATTGTTTGCGTTCTTCCTTGTCTTCTTTTTTCCCAGTTTCATTGTCAGGGACATTGTTTTCATGCAGTCCTTGGCTTTTTCCAGAGTGGAAAGCACTGCTTCGAGAACGGGAATTTCCACCATGGTATCCCCCTCGATGATTTATGTTTTCAGTACCATTTCTTCCATGTGCACGCCATCCATTTTTTTCTTTCCTTCCAAAGTTTCCTACATTGGCAAAAACAAAATAAATACTGCAACAATGACTTTGCTCAAAAACAAAGCAAAAAAAAGTATAATATTGCCAAACAAATAAAATGTTTAAAAGGAAAAAAAAGAATTTTTTAAAAATCACACCAAATTTTAAAAATATAACAAGAGTCCTTTGAAAAACTTTACCTCCATTAGGACGTCCAATACCAGAATCAAAGCCATCTGAAGAGTTGTGTCGTCTACGATTTACATCATAACGATTCTCTGCCCATTGGAAGTTTTCAGAATGTTTCTCAAAATTCAGTGATGACTGAAAGAGCACAGATTTTAAGCATAAGTACAGGAAGCATTCTACTTTCACCCCATATAATTTTATAAAACTTCTGAACAAATGATTACTCCGTAGTATTTCGACCTTTTAAAGTATTTTTGAGAATATAATCAGGAATATTTTATTACCAGGTATTTTAAAAATTAGTATTAAAGTGTAGCTGCCACCTAATACCAATATTTACCATTTCCTACCTATTATTTTTTACCAAAATGTTAAATTAATTCCTTAATTGCCTTATTAAGGGAACTTAGAGGTTTTTAAAACTTCATTGTCTAATCACAAAACTGTCAAATTATACCAGAGAATAAGAGTAATAGTGCCATTAAGAAAACAATGGACAATTTGACACATTTAAAAAATTTTTTTCAAAGTGCCTTTACTTAAGTAAAATTTCAAAAACTTTTTAATAAATTAACACTAATTGGTAATTTTCCACACAATTCCTTAGTCTTTATCTCAAACTTTCTTAAGTAACACCACATGCACACAGCCTCAACTATAATGTGGAGGCCATTAGATCACTGATTTAGAGGGTTATCATTTAGCCCAACCCTCTGATTTTACAAATCAAGAAACTTGAGACACAGAACAAGTTATCTGGATTGCTCAAGGTCACGCCATAATACACAGAAGAGAAAGGTTTCAAATCCAGGGTCTGAGGTCCAAACCCGGAATCCTTTCCACAATACCATGCTACCTGGGCTTCTGAAAGTCAGCAGTAATTTTTCCTACCTAAATTTGCCTCTGCTGCTTCTATCCATTACTGTCTTTTGACCAAAGAAAACATTTTTATTCCTCTTTACTGCTGACAGCCCTACAAATACTTGAAGACAGCAATCTTCTTAAAACAGTATTTCTACCCACAAAACCTTTATTTTAATAATTATATACATACATGCACATATCCTTCTCCAGCAATGCAACCGAATCCACTACATATTTATCTCATCTAATCTCAACTCAACTGGGATCTCACAAGGCAATTCTTTTAGTCTGTCCTGAAAGACATTGTCCTTCACTTTAAATTTATTCTACATCTTTATCATGACTTTCAATCCTTCCACCCCTTCCTGGTCTCCCATTTTATATCATATACTCTTCTGGACTCACTTTCCCCCTTCTTGATCCTATGGCTGACCAATTCAACTATGATCTATCTTTGAATACTTCCTCTCTTTGTACTATCTACAATCAAGTCCTGATAAACTAACCCTAGGCTGACCCCACTGTCTATTTCACTCCTATTAACCCACTGCTAAATATAGCTAGAGTCTTGCAACTGAAATCTACTACACATCCATTTTATCCAGCTCTCCCAGGGGCCCTCACTCTGCATAGCAACTTTCTCCTTACTTCTACATTCCCAGTATCTTCCCTTTTCAAAACTCTTCTCTATTCAAGCTCCCTATTCTACCAACTCCATCTTCCTCTCACCTCATTTTTTTACTGAGGCTGTCACCGGATTCCTTTTAACTTCACAACTTAAAACACCTCTAACACAATTCCTCATTTGTTTCTTTGCCTCCAGTATCTAAGAAAAAGGTGGCCCTCCAGTTTTTGTCAAGACCAATAACCATTGTTCTGTCAATACCTTCCCTTCCCTTCATCTCCTTTTGTGTCTCTCCCTCCCCCTCTCAGTATGCCCTGGGTCCAAAAAAGCTCCACTTAACCCTGCCTTCTTGCTTCTTCATTTTACAGGTAGCTTTTAGGACAGACCAACTGCATTAGTTGCCTTTATTTCCTAACAGCCCCCCTCACTTCTCAATCCCTTGCAATCTGGCTTTCTAAACCGTCCTGACTAAGACTGCTATTTGAGTTACCAACAAGACACTTTAACCAGTAAATCCAAAAACCTTTTGTAAATTTTGATCTTGTTAACTATTCCCTTCTCATGAAGATTCTGTCCTCTGGGTTTGGTCTGTCCTGGTTCTCTCTTCCTATTCATTTGAATTCTGCTCCTTAATTTCCTTTGCTGGATCTCCATCCATCTCCCACCCACTAAGCCTAGGTATTCTCCAAACTTCTTTCAAGGATTCTTATTTTTTCTATATATATTACCCTATCTCATTTAGCTCCCGTGAATTTTATTATACTCTCATTTCTTTCCAAATCTTCAGTCCCCAATGACTCGTAAACATCTTCACCTAGATTCTTCATGATCATCTCTAAGTTAACATATACAAAAAGTACTAATTTTTCCCATTAACTTATTATCTTTCAAGTTTCAGTACTGCTATTGACTGTACCACCATTCTTCTAGTTACCCATGTTTGAAACCTTGACTCTTTTCAAGCTTCCTTTTTATCCCCCAAGTCAATCAGTTGTTAAATCCTGAAGATTCAATCCCAACTTTCCACATCCATCTGCTTCACCATTCATCCATTCAATACCTGCAATCACAAGAGTAACCTATTTGATGATTTCCCTGTTTCTGGTCTGTTCCACTCTCTGATCCCACCTCCTGTGAAATACTCATAAAATACATGTATCTGATCATGCCATTTCCATAATTAGTGCCTCTAGATAAAATATAAACTCCCTAAACTAGTATTTAAAAAGCCATCCACCTACCTAACTTCCCAGATCACCTTCATATATTCTATATTTCCCCTAAAGTAGCAATACTAGCTACTCCCTAAACTTGACTCACCAATTCCTATTTCCTTAAACAGGTGTCTTCCCATGCTTAAAATGTATTCCCTCTCCAGGTCCATCTCTTTTAATCCCTTGCTTTCTTCTAGACTCAGAGCCAGTACTCCTTATTACATCAGAGGCAGGTGGGTGGGACAGTGATTAAGAGTGCTGAGCCTGGAGTCAGGATGACCTAACTTCAAATCAGGTCTCAAAAGCTTATTAGCTGTGCAACCCTGGACCAAGACATTTGTCTGCCTCAGTTTTCTCAACTGTAAAATAGGTATAACAACACCAGCCTGGCAGGGCTGTTATGAGGAATAAATGAATATTTATAAAATATTTACACAGCACTATTATTACACATCCGTCCTATTATTGACATCTTTCCAGATTTTCCCCTTCTCCTAAAGCTCCATTACTTTGTATTTATATATGTGAGAGATCACAAAGGGTTGTTTCCACAGGCCCCAGAACAAGGTAATGAAACTTAAAGGAAACAACACTTGCCTTCTTCTCATTGGTTGCCATCAAATTTGGTGTGTAGATATGCAAAAGTAAGAGACTGGAAGATGTTTCTTTCTGACTGGGTAGAAGGATCAAATGAATAATTAGATAATAAAGGATTGTTGGCTGTCTCCAAATTTGGTGCATAATGAGGGATTGGAAAACACCATCCTCTAACAGGATACTAATTCATGAATAATTATGGTAATGAAGGATTGAGATTGCTTTGTACCAATTGGCTAGTTACTCCCAAGGAGCTTGTGAGCCCACCTAACCGACCAATGGTGAGACCAGACAGGGTCAGGATTAGGATAAGAGAAGCCAGCAAGCTTCTGCAATTTACACTCCTTGGCTGATGACCTTTGAGTGATGATGACAGCCATGCCCTTTCTCATAAGAAAGAATAAAGGACTCTTTCTGCTTCCTGATTCAGACTCGGATTTTAAAGATCTGGTAGTGGTCTCTATCCCACACATATATGTCCATATGTAGTATCTTCCTCCCTAGGCTCAGAGAAGAATGTAAACTTATAGAAGGCAAAGACTAGGTTTGTCTTTGCATCTCTAGCATTTTGCTTGGCAAAAGTACGTCTGAACTGATCTATCAAAATAATATTTTCATTCAGATGTTTTAAAGTCTGAGTTATTGTGATTAAAATACTCTTATAGGATGACAGGAGTATGTATTTGGAGTTAGAAGGGATCATAGTCCAAACTCCTGATTTTAAAGATGAAGAAACTGAGGCCTGGAGAGATTTAAAGGACTTGCCTGGGATCACACAGCTAGCATAAACGAACTAAAGGCTTCCTGATTCTGAGTCCAGCACTCTCTACTCACTAATACCATGTTGCCTTTCTCCATATCTTCCTAAATTAGGCCTAAGTTTCAATAACTTCTTAGTCTTTTATCTTTATAATTATCTAAAATAAACTTGTATGAAGCAGGAAAGAAACTGAAGTCTTTAATCTTAACCTCATTTGTAGAAGATAATTTTTTATATTTGTCCATTTTACAAAAGTAAAGGGAAAATGAGAAAATAACAGAACAGAAATTAAGGGTGGAAAGGGAGAAGTTGGATAGGGCTGATCTTCCAAAACAAAACAGTAATTAGAATGTCAAGGCTAGGAATCAGCCAGCAAAGTCAGGCATACTTTTAATTACATTGCAATAAAAACTAATGATAACTAAAAAAAAGTCTTAAAAGACTGGAACAATAAAACATTTTTTACAGTAATTTCCAACAGTAAAACATTTTGAATGTTTCCCCCACCCATAAAAGTCTAAAAAGCTATGAAATGACAGTTTAATCCATAAGTGGACCTGGAAAAAGAAAGGTAGATATAAGAATGTGTAGTGTGGCGGACAGCCAATCCCAGGACTTAGAAGAAAAATAAAGCAAAATGCTACCTGGGATTTAAAATTAATAGGAAGCTCTCAGATGCCAACAGGGAGTCAATCAAGTTCACCACAGCCAACAAAATCAGTGAAGATCAACAAAGATTAATAATCTTAAAGAGTAGCTGTCTAAAATATCCAGTTCATTGTATGAATGTAGCCTAAAGGAAAATTATCACTATTAAAGCAGTGTTTGCATTAAATATCTACAGCAGCAACTTTTGGCTGCCAGCCATGTTTATACAAATAGAAAAGCAAAGCTGTGGGGAGTGTTACAAGCTGCTAAACTAGTGACAATTACCAAATAATAGATAGGCTAATAGAGGGCTTCACTCATCTCTTTGCTTGGAAATCTCAGAAACTCCAAGTTAGTAATAATTGAGGAATACAGAAAACCCTCAAGGTTTGTAATACAAGGTTTTTAAATACAGAAAAATAGCATACACATCCTAACAGCCAATTCCCTTGATCAACAGGACACTTTTTACTAAGCCAATCTGGGAAAATATTGCTAGTGGTTTCTTTTTTTTTTTTTTTTGGGGGGGGGGGGGGGGCCCAGTGGGGATAGGGGGGAAAAGCAGGGAAGAGGGTAGAAGGGTTGGCCGAGCCTGGGAGGAAAGGAGTTATCCCTAAATAAGAGGGATAGCTTCATGCTAAGCTATTTCCATGTACTTTATTCCTTGGCAGACAAGTTTAAGTAAATAGCAGGATCAGTTTGAAAGGCTGCAAATTTTATCTTCCCACAATTTTGCCCAGTCTCATCTCTCAGATTCATCCAAGGATCATTTCCCCACCAAGGGAAGTGTATACATTTTGAAGTAAATTTTTTGTGTTAAAAAAGGGGAAGATGAGGACAAAAAAAAAAAGAGTAAAATCCCCAAATGATTAAACTCAACAATAATATGCAGCATGGAATAAGTGTTGGGATTACAAAAATAAAGGCAATCTGTGTTCTCAAAGTTTATAATACAGTAACAACCAAACTTATTACCTTATTTTTCTTTTTCTCCTTTGCCTGCCAAAAATCCCAGTTACAAAATACTACCCATATTTCCAAAATCTCCCAATCTATTGATTCCTTGTTACCACTGGCAAGAGCCCAGTACTATGCCTTAATACACCTACCTAGAAAGTTGCAATATGATAGTGAGGGATAACTTGCAGTGAAGTTTCCCCATTCTGAAACACCAAATTTAGAGTGGCTTCAGCACCCATTAGGCCTAAATTTAGAAGTCACCTGACCTTACAGGAATCTGGGACTTAGAGCAATGGAGACCCTCCCCAGGGCCACCCCAGCACAAGATATGCCAAATAAGGACAAAACTGGTTTCCTGGCCTTGCACTGGCCACCCAAGTTTCCGTGTTCTTGGTCTCCAAAATAGATTCCCGTGCTTAGATTGTGAGCCTGCCTCCCCAACAATGGGAGTGAAGGCCAGTTGGGGTTTCTGTGTGAGGGTGTATAACCATGGGCTTGCTTCCACATGCACCCTCCCTGGAAGATGCCATTTGAGCTACAGGGGTGTAATGGGAATGTAAATTTCAAGATCTTCCCTGCCCCTAGGCTAAAGTGCACCTGGAGCCTGGGGTCTCGGGGAGGCTTGTTTTTCAGTAGATACTTCTTGATTGGCCAGTGGGTCAATAAGGTTGTTACATTCTCTGAGCCAGGAGAAGGCTACCTAAGCCCTGATGTGTAGCTTTGTTTTGGGGCTCACTTTGAGAAGTGTTCTGTGATTTGATATGGATTCTGGGAAGCCGTTGTCCTGAGCCCCCCGGCTTTGAAAAAACCCAGATGTTGACTGGGTATGGATGTAATGGTTGGACAGTTTGAAATCTGTCTACTAGATCTGTTTCTGTCTTGATAATTCTGTCTGTGTACTTTGAAGTTCGGGGTGCTGACCTTTTCCCCTGATCAAGGTAAACGATACATATCTGACTGATTAAAGTAAGCTTGTTAACCCATTTTGAGTTGCTTTCCTTTAACAAAGCAGATCTAAGAACCTGTGTTGGCAGCAAACCCTGAGGACACTTGGGGTGCTTGCTGCTACAAGGGGCAGTACCCTTTCTCATGAGAAAGAATAAAGACCTTTTCTGATCTCAGACTCACACTCAGAAATCTTTCATCTCACACATGATTCTAATCAATCTAACTTTTTCCACCCCTCCTTGTGATGCATTGATCAACACTGCCAAAATACTAATCTTTCTTATGCACAGATCTGATGGTGTCACTCCACTGCTCAAAACCCTTCAATGGTTCCCCGCTCCCTAAGAATCAAGTTAAAATCCCCTTTACCTGGCATTGAGGCTTCTAAACAATCTGTCATCTAGTGGTTACAATGTTAACTCAAACTATTTTCCACTTAAACTTCTCCTATCTAGACAACTTGTCTTCTTTCTCTTACACATCCAACACTGTATCTCCAACATTATATTTACACCCACACTTCTGCCTATGCATAGGGCCCAGGGGTGGACCATATCTGGCCTCAAGGCTACAGGTTCCCCCTTCATGGTCTAAGCCTTCTGTATTAAAATCGTCTTATTCAGCTATGACAGTAGCTATTTCACAAAGCATCCTTCATCATCTCAGCTGAATTGCTGCCATCTCCCTCAGCCCACAAATATGAACAATCTCCCCTAAACTTAAAAAAAGTTTGCCACCTTACCATTTCTTTCTCTTTCACTCTACCACCAAACTCCTAGTAAAGTAAAGGGAGTTCACAATACCCTCATTTCTTTACTATCCTTGAGATCAAGGCCCTATGACTGAGCTTACTTCCGTACAATTCTACTGAATCTAGGCTTTCCCAAGTCAACAATGATTTACTTGCCAAATCAAACAGACCTCCCCCATCATCATTCTACATGAGCATTTTGAAGTTTTTTAAATTACTGACCTACTTCTTGGCCTGAACAAAGGACAAACACTTCTTCCACTGATGGCATCTTTCTGTCTACAAGCATGGGTATATTCTCTGGGTTCTCCTCACTCTCTACACTTTATCCCTTGGCAATCTTGCCTAGGTTAATGAGCTCAACTACAACCTTTCTGAAAGTGTGTATATTTGTATATATGTGTGTATATATATGTATATCAACATATACACACATATTCATTCTCTCTCTCTCTCTCTCTGATTAGATATATCTGCCTGAATGTCTAATATTTGTCTCAAAATTCATTAAAAGGGCGAGTAACAGTTTTCCTTCTGGAGGCAAGAGGACATGGGTTCAAAACTCAAACCAGTCATTAATAACCTAAGTGGCCTTAGGCAAGATTTAACTTCTATGGGCCTCAATTTTCTCAACTGCAAAATTAAACAGGTAGTATCAGATAGACTCTTGTGATCGTAATGGCAATTAAAGATTCCCCTGTATTGGCTTGGTTTTCAAATTGATTGTGTTAAAACCCAGAGTTTGTTAATCCCACCTGTGGGATGGGCTTGTTGATGTAAAAAGAAAGTCCTGAACTGGGAGGAGCTGGTGAGGTAGATTTGGAGAGACAAGAGAGAGGCGGAAGATTTTTTTGGAAGCAGCACCTGGTGGAGAGAGAGAGACTAAGAGAATTGCTGGTGGCCGCTTTGAATTGCCCTGGACTTTTGAGACCTGCCCCCTGAGCTGCCAAGGACTGAGGAGACATGGCTGTTTTGCTGGTACTTTGTCTGTCTGTTTTGATGTTGTTTTGCCAGATTTGTCCACTGGTGAAAGACAGTCCTTTTGTTGAAGAAGTCCTGGAACCTGGCTGTTCGCTAAGAAGCCCTGAGACTGTCCTGCAGACAGAGAGTGAATACTGTCCACTGGTGAGGGACAGTACTGTTGTTGCAGGGGTCTGGAGACTGTCCTGCAGACAGAATGAATACTGTCCACTGGTGAAGGACAGTGCTGTTGTTGCAGGGGTCTGGGAGCCTTTCTGTTGGTTCAGAAGCCCTGAAGAAGGATTTTCTTGTTGTATGTTTACAGAAATCCTGGGAGAGGGCTTTGCTAATGTGTTCAGGGGTTCTAGGACTGTTCTACAGACAGAGGATAAATTCATGAAGGGACTGGCAATGTATCTTGTGGCTTTGCTAAGCCTTGTCTCCCCAGGAACTAAGATTGCTGAGAACTTGCCTCCTGTCAAGATGAAGAAAAGACCTCCATTTGGGTATTAAGTGCTGTGTTTAAACTTGATGTAACTCTGGGGTAGATTCAATTGTGATCCTGGGGGTGGGGAACTTTTGACCTTATTGTGCTCTGTGATTGACAAATGAAGGTACTTTACCTATGTTTGGAAACTAATCTCCATTTGAGAAGAGGGGTTTTGTGGTGGACCAAATGAAGGTATAGCCTAGGGGTGGAGTAGTATTTAGAACAGGGACTTTGTAATTGATTGAATGATTGGAAGGTCCTGGGGTGGGGTAGTACTTGGAGATTATTTAATCACATTTAGTAAATGCTGTATTTTGAATGATGTCATGTTTTAATCTTCTCTGTTCTTGGTTTGTCACTAAATAAAATAGAGAGCACCTATGCTGGTATTTTGAACCTGGGAAGTTGCCTTCTTTTGGCATTACATTACAACTCTGAGATACCTTCCTAATCTACATCTATGATCCTATGTCCAAAATGTATCTCCTTCCCTAAATCTCTCTCATCTGTCAATTCTAGTTCTACCATTTCCTCATATTCTTAATTCCAGTCACTATCACTATCCTAGATCAAAACCTTATTACCGGAGGTGGAACCAAGATGGCAGAGTAAAAACAGGAACTCTGCACAGCTCCCGTTCCAAACATCTCCAATACCTGTAAAATGTGACTCTGCACAAATTTTAGAGCTACAGAACCCACAACATGACAGAGAGAAAAAAATTTCCCACTGAAGGCTGCGTGGAAGGCCAGTGGGAAGGGTCTATCCCACCCAGCTGGGAGCCGAGCGCAGTCCAGAGTGAGCCAGGACCATGCAGGTCTGGACTGGGGCATCCCGGACAAGCTGCATAGACTGGCCAGAGTAGACTTCAGGAGAGTGAATCACCAGCAGCTGTGGTGGTTTCCAGACTTCTCAAAGCATAAACATCAAAGAGAAAGTAAAAGGTCAGTGGGGAATTCTGTTGGAGCTGGGTGACAGAAGAGCACAGTCCTGCCCCTGGGATGAGAGGTGCTGGGGGTGCCAGCAGCCACGTAGCTGCCTCTCCAGCTCCCAGCCTGCAGATGGTAGGGAGGACCAAGAGACCATTCAGAGGGTAATTGCTCTTGCTTTGACCTGCTTGGATCTGGATCACAGTCTTAGGTGGTGGTCGTGGGGTGTGTGGCCAGTGTGCCAGAGCTTGGGGTGTCCGTAGAGAGGGCACCCTAATAGCTCTTATAACATCTGCAAAACCCCCAGCGATTTGGGACGAAGCTCTCTGTCCACTCTGGAACCAGAGTTCTACCATGGCAAAGAGCTCAAAAGTCAAGTAATTGGCTGGCAAGATGAGCAAGCACAATCAGACCACAGAATCCTTTTTTGGGGACAAAAAGGATCAAAACATGGAACCAGAAGAAGTAAATGAAGTCAAAACTCCTGCATCAGAAGCTTCCAAGAAAAATATGATCTGGTTACAGGCCATGGAGGAGCTCAAGAAGGATTTTGAAAATCAAGTAGGAGACATAGAGGAAAAATTGGGAAGAGAAATGAGAATGATGCAATAATTAAAAGTGAGTCAACAGCCTGCTAAAGAAAACCCCAAAAAATACTAAAGAAAATAACATCTTAAAAAACAGACTAACTCAAATGGCAAAAGAGGCCCAACTTAAAAAGTCAAATTGCCCACATAGAAAAGGAATTATCAGATACCATAAAACAGATCAAATCAAATGAAAAAATTGAAGGCAATGTGAAATATCTCTTTGGAAAAACCACTGACCTAAAAAATAGATCCAGGAAAGATAATTTTAAAATTACTGCAATACCTGAAAGCCATGATCAAAAAGAGCCTAGAAATCATCCTTCAAGAAATTCTCAAGGAAAAGTGCCCTGATATTCTAGAACCAGAGGGCAAAATAGAAATTGAAAGAATTCACCAATCACCTCTTGAAAAATATCCCAAAAAGAAAACTTCTAGGAATATCATAACGAAAATCCAGAGTTCCCAGGTCAAGGAGAAAATAATACAAGCTGCCAGAAAGAAACAATTTGAGTATTGTAGAAACATCATCAGGCTAACACAAGATATAGCAGCTTCTACATTAAGAGACTGAAGGACTTGGAATATGATAGTCAAAGGAGCTAGGATTAAAACCAAGAATCACCTATCCAGAAAACTGAGTATAATGCTTCAGGGGAAAATATGGTCATTCAATGAAATAGAGGACTTTCAAGCATTCCTTTTTTTTATTTTTTGAGGGGGAGGGCAGTGCAATTGGGGTTAAGTGACTTGTCCAAGATCACATAGCTAGTAAGTGTTAAGTGTCTGAGGTAGAATTTGAACTCAGGTCTTTCTGACTCCAGGGCCTGTGCTCTATTCACTGCTCCACCTAGCCACCCTATTTTCAAGCATTCTTGATGAAAAAATCAGAGCTGAACAGAAAATTTGACTTTCAAACACAAGAAGCAAGAGAAGCATGAGAAGGTAAATAGGAGAAAGAAATCATAAGAAACTTATTAAGGTTGAACTATTTACATTCCTACATGGAAAAAATGATAATTTTAACTCATGAGACATTTCTCAGTATGAGGATAGTTGAAGGGAATATATATGTATATATACACAAATGTAGTATAGGAGGGTATATGTGTGTATAAATACATGAGTGTGTATATGTGTGTACATGTATACATAGAGAGAAAGCACAGATCATTTGAATAAGAAGGAATGATATCTAAAAAATAAAATTAAGAAGTGAGAGAGGAATTTATTGGGAGAAGGAGAAAGGGAGAGATAGAATAGGGCAAATTATCTCATATAAAAAGGCAAGAGAAAACTGTTACAATAGAGGAGAAGAGCAAGGTGAAAGAGAATGGGTCAACTTTACTTTCACTGAATTTGGCTTAAGGAGGGAATAGCATACACACTTATTTGGGTATCTTACCCTATAGGAAAGTAGGGGGGAAGGGGTTAAGAGGGGGGATGATATAAGGGAGGGCAATTTGGGAGACACAGTAGTTAGAAACATACATTTGAAAACAAACAGGGTCAAAGAAGAAAAAAGAATAAGTGAGGGGTGGGATAAGATGGAGGGAAATATAGTTAGCCTTTCACAACAGTATGGAAACTTTTTGTGTAACTACGCGTGTACAACCTATACTGAATTGCTTATCTTCCTAGTGGGGGTGGGTGAGAAGGGAAAGAATCTGGAAATCAAAGTTTTAAAAACAAATGTTAAAAAAAAAAAATTGTGGGGCAGCTAGGTGGAGCAGTGAATAGGGCTTTAGAACTGGAGGGAGGAGGACCTGAGTTCAAATCAAGCCTCAGACACTTAACATAAAACTAGCCATGTGACCTTGGGCAAGTCACTTAACCCCAACTGCCCAACCTTTCCCCCTCCAAAAAGCAAAGAAAAAAAATGATAAATTAAAAAAAATTTTTTTTACATGGGAAATAAGATATATAGGCCCTAGGGTACAGAAATCCATCTTGCCCTACTAGAAAGTTAGAGGGGGTATGAGAGAGGATATAAGAGAGAGCAGACTGGGAGAAGGGTATTCAGTAAGTTTGCTATCTCGGGGTGGTGGGTAGAGGAAAGATGGGGAGAAAATTTGTAACTCAAAACCTTGTGGAAATGAATGCTGCAAACAAAAATAAATTTTTTTTTAAATCCTCATTACCTCTTGACTACACTTCTCACTTGTCTGTAAGTAACTCCCCCCCCAAAATATTTATCATATACCTAATAAATTAATCTTCCAGAGACCTATGTCATTCTTCTATGCAAACATACTCACTGGTTCTCTATACTATGAATAAAATGGAAGCCCTAATTAGGGGCTAAAAGAGAAGTGGGAAGGGGGGAAAGGGTTAATTGATAAAAGGCAAAATAAAATTTGATTATAAATTTCAGAATAAATTATAATAAAATTGAAAACAAATTTACATTAAAATATCAATTAATCAGAATATAAGGTAGAGCTGAAAGAGACCTCAGAATATTTAAATCCAACCTGTCCCTATATGTATAAAAATAACCTCTACAACAACTCTATCAAGTGGTCATCCAGCCTTTGATGGAATACCTTGGGGAAAACATCCATATCCTCCCTAGACAAGTCATGACATTTCTAAAAAGCCCTTAAATTTCATTTTACTTTATTTTTTAAAAATTTTCAAATGCTTTATTAACTTCTGATTTACATTATTCATTTCTGCCAGATTTTGAGTTACAAATTTTCTCCCCATTTTCCCCCTACCCACCCCCCCAAAATCCCACAGAATATCCCCTCCTCCAATCTGCTCTCTCCCATATTTTCTCCCATACCCCTTTCGACTTTTTCAGTAGATCTCTATGCTCCAGTGCCTATATATCTTATTTCCTAATTACATGTAAAATAGTATTAATAATAGTGTATGTATATATATATATTTATTTATTTATTTATTTGAGTATTTGATTTTAAAACTTTGAATTCCAGATGCATTACCTTCCTCTCTTGTCTCCCACCCTTACTGGGAAGATAAGCAGTTCAGTACAGGTTGTACATGTGTGGCTAATGAACAACAATAACATACCGTGTTTCCCCGATAATAAGCCCTCCCCCGAAAATAAGCCCTATTGAGATTGCTACTGTAGTGAAGGTAATCCCCTGCGCTACACGCTACATTACGGTACCCTCTGTATGTACCGGTCCCCCCAACCCCCCGGGTGAAACGCACGCTCCAAGCTGCATCCAATCAGAGCTGCAGCAGTGAGCACGTCATCCTGTTCTTCCCCAGTGATTTGCTTATTGAATAAAGGTACATTTTTTTGTTCACATTTACCTGTTCATTAAAATTGCTGTCAATGTTCATTAAAATAAGCCCTCCCCTGAAAATAAGCCCTCTGGTGTTTTTCTGTCCAAAAAAATAATAAGACAGTGTCTTATTATCGGGGAAACACGGGTAGTAGATATATTGTAAAAGACTGATTATATTTCCCTCCCTCCTATCCCAACTCCCACTTGTTCTATTCTCTACTTTGATCCTGTCCCTTTTCAAAAGTGGGTGCTTCCAACTTCCCTCCCCCCCCAGCCTGCCCTCCCTTCCATCATTCCCCCCTCTTATCCCCTCACCCCCCCTACTCTCCTGGAGGGTGAGATACCCTATTTAGTGTGTATTTCATTCCCTCCTCAAGCCATATTCAATAGGAATAAGGTTGACCCATTCCCTTTTGCCTTCCTATTCTTCCCCTCCATTGTAACCATTTTCCCTTGCCTCTTCTATGAGATAGTTTACCCCATTCTGTCTCTCCCCATCTCCTCTCATTATATTCCTCTCACCTCTTAATTTCACCTTTTAAGTATCATCCCTTCCTGTTAAATTGGTCCTGTGCCCTCTATGTATACCTGTAAACATATATACACACGTTCACATATGTATTCATATGCCCATATACCCTCATATATATATATATTTCTATTCACTTCAACTACTGAGAAAAGTTTCATAAGTTACAATGATTGTTTTTCCATGTAGGAATGTTAATAGTTGAACTTTGATAAGTTCCTTATGATTTCTTTTCCCTGTTTACCTTCTCATGCTTCTCTTGCTTCTTGTATCTGAATGTCAGATTTTCTATTCAACTCTGGTTTTTTCAGCAAGAATGCTTGAAAGTCCTGTATTCCACTGAATGACCATATTTTCCCCTGAAACATGAGACTCAGTTTTGCTGGGTAGGTGACTCTTGGTTTTAATCCCAGCTTCCTTGACCTCCAGAATATCACATTCCAAGCCCTTCGATCCCTCAGTGTAGAAGCTGCCAGATCCTGGGTTATCCTGATTGTGTTTCCACAATATTCAAATTGTTTCTTCTTGGCGGCTTGTAATATTCTCTTCTTAATCTGGGAATTCCGGAACCTGGCTATAATATTCCCAGGAGTTTTCTTTTTGGGATCTTTTTCAGGAGGTGATTGGTGAATTCTTTCAACCTCTATTTTGCCCTCTCGTTCTAAAACATCAGGGCAGTTTTCTTTGAGGACTTCCTGGAGGATGCTTTCTAGGTTCTTATTTTGGTCATGGCTTTCAGGTAGTTCAATAATTTTTAAATTATCTCTCCTGGATCTGTTTTCCAGGTCAGTGATTTTTCCCATGAGATATTTCACATTGCTTTCTATTCTTTCATTTGTTTGGATCTGTTTAACAGCATCTTGATTTCTCATAAAGTCATTAGCTTCCATTTGCTCCAGTCTAATTCTGAAGCAATGATTCTCCTCAGTGAGCTTTTGAGATTCTTTTTCCATCTGGCAAATTCGACTTTTTAAGGCATTCTTCTCCTCATTGCCTTTTTGAGCCTCCTTTGCCATTTGAGTCAGTCTGTTTTTTAAGGTATTATTTTCTTCAGTCAGGCTGTTGACTCTCATTTCATAATTTTCTTGCATTGTTTTCATTTCTCTTCCCAATTTTTCCTCCACTTCTCTTATCTGCTTCTTAAGGTCCTCTATGGCCTGTAACCAACTTGTATTTTCCTTTGAAGCTTTTGGTGCAGGAGTTCTGACTTCACTGTTTTCCTCCTGTTCCATGGCTTGCTCCTTCTTATCCCCAAAATAGGAGTGTAATGTTGGAATCTTCTGTCTGCTTTGTTTCCTTTGCCTGCTCATTTTGCCACTCAATGATTTGACTTTTGGGCTTTTTGCCACAGTAGGACAGGGGAGTTTTCGTCCCAAACGCTGGGGTTTTCTCAGCTGCTGGAGGTATTAGATGGGTGCCCTCTCTGAGGTCTCCACACACTCTGGCAAGCTGGACACACACCCCAGGACCTCCACCCTAGACTGCAATCCAGATCCAAGCAGGTTAAAGCAAGAGCGATTACCCCTCAGACTGGTGCTTGGTCCCCCTACACTCTGCAGGCCAGGAGCTGAAGCTGCCATGTGGCACTGGCAGGCTGTGCTGGTGTCTCAGAGGTTTCTCGCCCCGGGGGTAAAAGCCACACACTCCCACTTACTGGGTCCCAAAGTCCACACTGCACTGGCCTCTCACCTTGTCCTTCGCATCTATGTATTGATAAATCTGTAAAGGGCCACAGCTGCTGCTGATCTGGAGTACCTCTGGCTGGAGGCTGGTCAGGCCCGCCTTGGGGCTAAGGCCTTGGTGTTGGGCTGGGCTTGGCTCCCAGAGTGCTGTGCTGGCCAATCCCTGCTGGCCTGCTGGGCTGTCCTCAGCAGGAGGTTAGCTTCTCTGTGTCATTTTGTGGGTTCTGCAGCTCCAAAGTTTGTTTAGAGTTCCCTTTTTACATGGATTGGGGAGGATGGAAGCCGGAGCCGTGGGAAGGTTGTCCTTCTACTCTGCCATCTTGGCTCCGCCCCCCCTCTCCCTTACTTTATTATAGAGATGGACAGCGGAGGCATCCTTGAACTCCTGGGGTATAACCTCTTCTTACCATATAACCTGGAAAATTTAAGTCAGCTTTTGTATGAACAATTCCTGGTCATGGTACCCCCACCTCTTTGAATCTTAACTGGAATGCAATGAGCACCAGGTGCTTTGTCACTAAAGGAGCCTAATGGCATTCAAAGCCTCTTCTGTAGTTGGAACTTCAACTAGGGAGGGTTTGACTTCAACCTGAGGTAAATGGTTGAAGATTTCAGCATTGTTTGATGATGATCTGTTGAGAACACTATGGAAGTGTTTAGCCTATCTCTCTAGGATTACATCCTTATCATCAGCTCTGTGTAGCTGAGATGTACTGTAGATCTTTGGCCCATAAATATCCTTCAGGGCATCCTAAAAAGTATTTGGATTGTTACTAGCAGCTTAAAAACTAAATTTCTTTTGCCTTCTTACTGAGCCAAAAATCCTGCATCTCTAAGCTCTTTGCTTATACTTTACTTATGATGTAATTAAATTATGCCCTCTTAGAGATGGATGAACTATCCTGCTGATAAACCCTGTAGAGTTCTTGTTTTTCATTTAGCTGCTTCTGAATTTCCCCATCATTTTTGTCAGACCAGTATTGATGGTTGCCAGTGTTCTGAACCAGAAGAGTAAATGCAGTGCTGTATGCCAAATGTCTGAAAGCTGCCCACTCCTTTTCAGTTCCACTGTTGCTAACTGTGTGTTGGCTCAACTTTCCCTCCAAGTTAGCAATAAACTGCTCCTGCTCAGAGAATAACTCTAATTTGTTGACATTAATTCTTCTGGTAATCATTTTGCCTTGGGGGTCTCTGGTTTTGTTGAATGTGAATATTTAACTTGTATAAGATAAGTCTATGGTCAGTCCAGCACTCTATCACACATTGCCTGTTACTCTCACATCCTGTCTCTTCTTACAATGACAGTCTTTTTTTTTTTTTTTTTTTTTGCTTTTCAGAGGGGGGAGGGTAGGGCAATTGGGGTTAAGTGACTTGCCCAAGTTCACACAGCTAGGGTTTTTTTTTGGTGTGTGTGTGTGTGTCTGAGGCCGGATTTGAGCTCACATCCTCCTGACTCCAGGGCTGGTGCTCTATTCACTGTGCCACCTAGCCGCCCCAATGACACAGTCTTTTAAATGCTAGTGTTTTCTGTGAGGATGCATCCGTGACTTGTAACAAAGACGTTATCTTTAAGCTTTCCATACTTTTAAGATAAAATTTCCCTGATGGGTATTTTTAAAAAAAGGCATTTTGGGTGTAAATTTTTAAATTTTAAGCTTTAATACAAAATAAAAAAAGAAAAGAAGAAACAGAGTTAAATACCAAAACTAAAATAATACAAAATAAGAAAAGAAACAAAAAGCATTGCCATGTCCACAGTAGAACATGTGAGGATTGAAAACATACAGCAAAAAATTTCCATTTCTAGACAGCTTATGTAATACACACTATGCGTTGTTGAGAACTGTTCATCTTTTCTCTGCTTCCTTGTAAATTTTCTTTCTCTGCTCTGCACTTTTTACTTTGTTCCCCTCTTCCCCCTAAGACTACAATTAAGCATGTATGCATGCATGTATACATGTGTGTATATACATAACAGTATACATGTACATCTACATATACACGTGAATATGCATACATACAGACATATATAGACATACACAAAATATAAATATCTACATATTCATTTGTATTCCTGTACATATATACACTTACTTATGCAGACATATACTTAGATATCTATAATCATACTCCTATATAGATATGTACATTCATATGCATCTATATAAGACCATGCTATACTTAATTTGTGCTCTGTTTCTCTGAGAGTGGATAACCTCTTAACTTTGTAAGTCCAAGTCTTTAATATTTTTCCAAGTTCGACTCGTCATTTCCTATACCACAGCAATATTCTAACTTTACACTGTCTGGTTATTTAAAATTGTACAAAATAGCATTGACGAATACAGCTGACATTTAATCTTTAGATTAAATCTATTTTAGCCATAAGTTTTTTCTGAGATAATGATTACTGCCCCTGCTCTTTTTTCCCTAAAATTCTACTCCTGATCTTTATTTTATGTTTGTGCATCTCTTATTTCCTATCCCTCTTAACTCCTCTATTTTACTTCTACCTGCTACCTTGCCCTCCTGTTAATCTGTCCTTCCCTTATCCTTCCATTCCCATTGATCTAAACAACCTTCTATACCTCCCTTTAACCTATTCTCTCACCCTCCCCTCCAAATATACTTCCTTTCTCCTCTCCTTCCTCTCTATCCTCATAGCATTTTTTCTTTCTGAATTTAGAAGACTCATACTCTTATAGATACTTGTTTTCTTCCCTTTTGAACTCATTTCTGATGAAAGTAGGTTTCCAGAACTACCAATTCTGCTTCCTCGTCTAATTCTTCGGTGTCAGTTCTTCCTCTCGCACCTCTGTGTATAATTACTCTTTTTAGCTGTTTGTAAATGGTTTTATTTTTTTAAATCATGTCATACTTGGGTCTACCCCAATCTTTCTTATGAACTACCCAATTATTAATAATAATCTTAAGACATGTTTTACATTTCTCATAAGAAAGGTAACCATTCTGTTCTTATTGAGTCCCTTGTAATTAGTTTTTGCTATGTACCTTATATTTCTCTTGATTCTTGTATGTCAAATCTATTAAGTTTAGGGTGTTTTTGTTTTTAAACAAAATCCTAAAAGCCTTGACAATTGTGTCCATTTTTTTTTTCTCATTCAGGATTATACTTAGCTTTGCTGGGTATGATATTTTCTCCTGGAACTCCAATTCATAGTGTTCTAAGACGGTCTTTTAGTGTCACTGTTGCTAGGTCTTGTGTGATTCTAATTATGGCACCGCCATATTTTTTCTTTTTGCCTCTAATATTTTATCCTTGATCTGGGGGTTTCAGAATTTGACATTCTAAGGCATTTTAGTTTTTAAAAAAGGTTTTAAGATGATATTTTTAAAATCATTTTTGTGGAAAGATGGTTTTGTGCCATCTTTATTTTTCCCCCAACCTGGGGAAGCACCCAAAGATGGAAGGAAATCTAAAAGGAACCCCAACTCAGGCTTTTCCTAGAGTGTTTTTCTCCCTTCTGTCATTAAGGTTCATTTCAGGCTATTAGATGAAAAGCATGTGTTGTAATGGAAAGAATAATGGATTTGGTCACAGAAGACCACCACAGGTCTTAGTTTTTAGCCCTTGTTCTACTACCTCCTGATTGTGAGCTTAGATGCTTCTTGAGGGAGGCAGGGTATAATGATGAGGATGATTTTTTAATACTTATGCATAATAATAGGTATTTAATAATGTTGAATTTAATTAAAATGAATATCTTTAATAACAGAAAATTCTGTACTGTGGTGACAGGGAAGGTAATTTATTATACAGTGAAAGGGAGGGATTTACCTTAGTTTTAGTTAAGGTCATGTATGCTAGGTAGTTTTATGTATAAGGCAGGTTGCAAGGATTGAGAAAACCAGGTCATATTGTAGGAGTCTGCATAACTATTATACTTGCCTCATCTAATCTTTTACCTACTCTAATCTTTTCATCTCCATAACCTCCAAACTGATGTTTCAAAGTGGAGAAAAGAATTGTTGTGAAGAAAGCTTTGTTGAGTGAGCGTGTGCGTGCGTGCGTGCTTGTGTGTGTGTGTGTGTGTGTGTGTGTGTGTGTAATTTGAGTAATCGTTATCCTTCATTACCCCATACCCACTAAGTTTCCTGGCTCTATACTCACATGTTCCTTGCCTAGTCTCTTCATAAGTTCTGTTTCTAATTGCTTTCACCCTGTCATTGCTGCTTGACTGTAACTGGGATCCTAAATGAAGTCTGTTGGTCAGTTGCTTGCAAGGTATAATCTGGTTTCCCCACTCCTTGCAATATACTTTATACCCAAAGCTCATTATTTTATGATAGTCACCCCAAAATATAGGTGTACTTGGTCTCTGCATTAAACAAGTCCAATATGAAAGCTCACATTTACATAAGATAAAATAGGCTGTTCCATATTTGTTTTACTTAAAGGATTTCTTAACTTTTTGTAAGCATTTGATAGTGTCCCTTTGAATATTAGGTCCTTATCTGACATTTGGCTTGTAAAAACTTTACATAAATGGTTTGTTATCATATCAGCTATACAAAATGAGGTACAACTGTAAAATAAAATATTTTACCTGCTTTGTACTCTTAATTTTTGTTGATATGTTTTTTTTATCACCTTTATGTGTGTGTGTAATTATTTGCACATTTCCTACCTCTTACTGCCAAACATCATCTATTGTAACAAAGAATGTAAAATAAAAGGGGTCTTGGGGAAGTGTTAGGAAGTAAGCAGTTCAGTAAACCAATACATCTACCATCTGTGACAGTGTATATTAGGAGTTCATAACCTTTTTGGGGGGTTTTACCCCTTTGGCAGACTGGGCCCCTTCTCAGAATGTTCTTAAATGTGTAGAATACAGGATGTAGGAACACAAAGGAAACCAGTTATATTGAAATGCACTCATAAAAATATTTTTCAAAACAAGTGTCTTTCCCCCTATTTAATCCCCACCTTACTCTCTGCTAGGCCCTTTACTTTCTGAGAATATAGAGATCACTTTCTCCTCATTGCTAGCCCTTGATTTGACCCTGGCACACTCATTTCTCTTTATCCACCTTATCTTCTCCCCTCTCATCATGTACCTCCTATGTTGTAATGTAGTCCCACAAAGTATTAACCTTCTGTCCATAATATCCCTGTCTCCTTGTGTACATTTAGAAAGAAGTGGTTATTACCCTATTGATATTAATGTCCTTGTCTGCTGCATTTATTTACTCCTCTTGCATTTCTGTTATTTGGGGTATTTGAGAGGCAAATGATCAGTTCTGATTTTCATTTTAAAAATGTTCCAAAAGTTTTTTTTATTAGATTTCCATCTTTTGTCCTGGTTAAGCTTAGCTTTGCAAGATAGGTCACCTGAGCCTAGGTCCTCAGCCCTGTTGGACTTTGGTTTTTGGGTTTTTTTTGGAGGGGCAGTTGGGTTTAAGTGACTTGCCCAAGGTCACATGGCTAGTTCCTGTGTTAAGTGTCTGAGGTCGCATTTGAACTCAGGTCCTCCTGACTCCAGGGGTTTTGCTTCATTCACTGTGCCTCCCATCCTGTTGCACTTTGGAACACATTATTCCAGTCCATTCTTTTTCCTAGTGAATGTGGAATAAATAGTCTTGCATTATTCAAATGTCCCTTCCTCTGTATTTGAAAGCCTTTCTCTGATGGCTCCCTAAATGTAACCACTATGTGCATTGGTCTTCCTGTTCTCCCCACCTCCCAGGTGATCTGTGTATATTTTTTTCCCATTTATTCAATTTATTTTCTTTGTCCTGGGAAATCCTCTTCTATTATTTCTTTCATTAAGGTGTTAAGGTCTGCTCCCCCCCCCCCCCCCCCAGTTGTGTTCTTCTGGGAGACCTATGATCTTTAGGTTGTTGCTGCACATCCATCCTGTCTTTGAGTTTGTTATATTTTGCTTGCATGGTGAGCGTATTCCTTTTTGCTTTTCTTATTTTAGGTTGTTCTTTAGGTCTGTGTTTTTACATTCCCAGACTTTGCTGTTCCCTGTTTTGTTTAGGTTTGCCATTGTAATTTTTTTTTTATTCTGCCCATTGTTTTTATTTTGAATGACATGAATTCTGCTCTTTCATGCTCATTTCTTGTTTAATTCACTCAGGAATAATCTGTTTTCTTACTGTATACTCTTAAAACTCAAATATGTTGATACTGAATTAATCCCTTACGACTCTCAAACTCATGATCTGCTATATTTTGGCTTTGTATATATATATATATGTGTGTGTGTGTGTACATACACAGATCATGTTATATATATAGCGTACATATGTTCTTTTGGTATCTTCTAAAATGAAATAGAAAATGGTTTTTAAATTTATTTTTAATGTCAGCAATACTTAAAACTACAATAGTTTGAGCAAAGCATAAAGTAATTTGGAGGCAAGTGGTTTAGTTATTTGGTTTATTTAACCTCTTCCTATCTAGGATTGCTTCCCTACTCCCATTAAATATGTCCAGGATTTGTTTAGAAACCTTTCACTAGAACCTGTCGTCCTATATCTCTACTTCTCTCAGTCAAACTCTTTGATGTAATTTTGTATTTGCTGTTGCTACTTTTTCCTCTCATTCATTCAGTCCTCACCCCTTTGCAAACTGGCTTCTAACATGTCACTTTCAACCTGAAATCACCTTTTCTAGTTATCAGTGATTTCTTAATTGCCAAAGCTAATAGGTGGATCATTCTTCTTTACCTATATATTTACTGCATTTTGACACTATTGACCATCTTTTCTCTTGGTTTACCTAATGGGTAAAACTGCTGCTTAGTCGTTGCTGGTCCATCATCTACTACACACTCAGGCTGTCTTCTTTTCTTCTACTATACTCTTTATTTTGTAACTTTTATCAGCTCCCATAGGTTTAACTGCCATCTTTATGTATACGACTCTCATATCTCTTCCCCTGCTTCTGTCCTGTATCAATTGCCTATGAATATTTCAAAAGGATGTCCAGAGACATGTTAAACTCAGCATATCCCAAACTGAAATCATTTTTCTTCTTAATTCAGTCATTCTCAGTCTTTCTGCTGTTTTAAGATTCCTTTGGTAGTCTTGTTGAAGCCTATAGACTCCTCAGAATAGTGTTTTGTATTTTTATTTTTATGTTCTTCCCTCCACCATGTTTATCATTTGACACAAACGTGTAAAATAATTCTGTACATGCTTTTATTTGTCAGTTCTTTCTCTGGATGCAGATAGTAGCATCTTCATATGTCCTCTGTAGTATTTATAATGGTCAAAATGACTTAGTTGCATAAAGTTGTTCTTAAAACACTGTTACCATATGCAGCGATCTCTTGGTTCTGCTCATTTTGCTCTTCATTATTTTGTGTGAGTCTTTGCATGTTTTTCTAAAATCACTGAGCTCATCATTTCTTGTAGCACAGTAGTATTCCATCACAATCATATAGCACAACTTGTTCAGTCATTCCCCATTTGAAGGGCATCCCTGCAATTTCCATTTCTTTGCCAAAGAGAGCTGCTATAATAAACATTTTAGAATGTATAGGTTCTTTTCCTTTTTCTCTAATCATCTTTGAAAATGGACCAAATAAATATTGCTGGGTCAAAGGGTATAGGTAGTTTAATAACTTTGGTCGTAATTATAGATTGCTTTACAAAATGGTTGTATCAGTTTACAATTCCACCAGCAATGAATTGGTGTCCCAATTTTTCTATGTCTACTCCCAGCATGTGTTGCTTTCTCCTATAAATTTAGCCAATCTGATAAATGTAAAATGATGTCTCAAGGTTGTTTTAATTTATATTTCTCTAATCAATAATGATTTAGAGCATACTTTCATGACTGTTAATTGTTTTGATATCTTTGTTGGAAAATTGCCTGTTTATATATCCTTTGACTATTTGTCAATTAGTATTCTTATAGATTTGACAGAGTTCTTTATATGTTTGAGATATGAGATTTTTATCTGAGAAACTGTCTATAAGATTTTCCCCTCAATTTTCTACTTTCCTTCTGGTGTTGGCTACATTTGTTTTATTTGTACAAAACCTTTTTAATTTAATATAATCAGAATTATCCATTTTACACCTTACATGTTCTCCATTTCTTATTTATTTATGAATTGTTCACCTGTCCATAAGTGTGATAAGTAATATATTCCATGTTCAAATTTTCTTGTAATATCTCTATATCTAGGTCATGTATCCATTTTGACTGTATCTTGGTAAATGGTGTATAGGATACTGGTTTATGTCTGATTTCTGCTGTATTGCTTTCTAGTTTTTTCAACAATTTTTTACCAAACAATGAATTGTCCCCAAATTTTAAGTCTTTACAGTTGTCAAATACAAGGTTACTATATTTATTTGCCGGCTGCAAATTGTATGTCTACATTTTATTCTTCCCTTCCCATGTTTACCATTTGTAATATAATATATACTGTTTCTTAGCCAGTGCTAGATAGTTTTGATAATTACTGCCTTATAATATAATTTAAGATCTGATAATACTAAACCTCCTTCCTTTTTATTCTTTTTCATTAGTTTCTTTAACATTTTTAACTTTTGTGTTTTTCCAAATGAATGTGATCTTTTTCTAGTTCAGTTTTCTATTTTTTAGTTAAGTAGAATTTTTTTTTTTGGTAATTAAATTGGGATGGCATTTAAATTAATTTAGGGAAAATTGTTATTATATTGGGCCTGCCTACTTATGAACAATTAATGTAGCAATTAATAATAATGAGCTTCCTAAGAAGAAAGCTCCAGGACCAGACAGATATCTACAAGTGAAATCTATCAAACATTTAAAGATAACTAACTACAATATTAAATAAATTATTTGGAATAATAGACAAAGAAGGGATCCTACCACACTCTTTTTATGAAACAAATATGATAACTGATACACTCAACCAGTAAGAGTAAAAAAAACAGAGAAAGAAAATTATAGACCCAATTTCATTAATGAATATGGATGAAAAAATCCTAAATAAAATACTAGCTAAAAGATTACAAACAATATATTACAAGAATCATACCTTATGATAAATTGGGATTTATACCAGGAACACAGAGATGGTTAAACATAAGGAAAACTTCACATAATTGATTATATCAATAATAAAATTCCAAAAAGTCATGATTCTATCAATAGATGGAAAAAAAAAACTTTTGATAAAGTAAAACTCTTAATTTCTACTAAAAACATGTGAAAGCATAGATATAAATGGATTTTTCCTTAAATTGATAAAAATCATAGAAGCCTTCAAAGTGAGATCAGGTGTGAAACAAGGTTGTTACCAGTATTATTCAATATTATATTGGAAATCCTAGCAATAGCAATAAGAGAAGAAAAAAAAATTATGAGGAATCAGACTAGAGAATGAGATAATAAAACGATCCCTTTTTGTAGGTGATAATGATGATATACTTGGAAAATTCCAAAGACTCAACTAAAAAGTTACTTGAAATAATAATTTTAGCAGAGTAGCAGGGTAGAAAGTAAATCCACATAAATCATCAGTATTCCTATATATCAAAAACAAAACCCTGCAAGAAAAGATAGTAAGTGCTACTCCATTTAAAATAACTCTAGACAGTACATAATAGCTGCGAAACAAACCCAGGAACTATATAAACAAAATCATTAAAAAAAAAAAACACAACAAATCAGATTTGAATAATTGGAGAATAGTGTTTTATAAATGCATAAGATAAAATATACAGGAATGCAAAGGAAACCAACTATATTGAAATAAATTTGTTATTTAGAAAAAAAAAAAAGCTCACCACTGCCCCATGCCTTCCCAACTTCCCTCTTTCTGTTAAAGGCACCATTATCCTTCTAGGTTGATGACCTTGGTGTCATTCTTTTTTTTTCTTTTTAATTTTTTTAATCTTTTATTTATTTTTAGTTTTTAACATTCATTTCCACAAGATTTGAGTTACACATTTTCTCCCTGTCATTTCCCTAACCCCACCCTGAGATATCAAGCCTACTGAATACCCCTTCCCCCAATCTGTTCTCTTTTATATCCTCCCCTTCACCCCCAACTTTCTAGTAGGGCAGGATAGATTTCTATACCCCAGTGCCTGTACACCTTATTTCCCAGTTGCATGCAAAAAAACCATTTTTTTTAAACATTTGTTTTTAAAACTTTTATTTCCAGATTCTTTCCCTTCTTCCCTCCTCACCCACCCCCACTGGGAAGACAAGCAATTCATTATAGGTTGTATATGTATGGTTATGCAAAATGTTTCCATAAGTAGTTATATTGTGAAAGACTAACTGTATTTTCCTCCATCTTACCCCACCTCCCACTTACTCTTTTTTCTCCTTTGACCCTGTCCCTTTTCAAAAGTGTTTGTTTCCAACTACCATCTCCCCCAATCTGCCCTTCCTTCTATCATCCTCCATCTCATCCCCTTCCCCCCTACTTTTGTGCAGGGTAAGACACCAATTTGAGTGTATGTGTTATTCCCTTAAAATAAATTCAGTGAGAGTAAAAGATTGGCCCATTCCCTTTCACCTTCCTGCTCTTCCCCTCCTTTTTTAATAGTTTCTCTTGCTTCTTTTATATGAGATAATTTACCCTATTTTATCTCTCCCTTTCTCCTTCTCGCAATATATTCCTCTCTCACCTCTTAATTTTATTTTTTAGATATTATCCCTTCCTATTCAACTCATCCTGTGCCCTCTATGTATACATGTGCACACATATATACACTCACATATGTATTTATACACACATATACCTTTCTATACATGCATATTTATGTGTGTATACACATATATATGTATATGTGTATATAAATATATATACATATACCCTTCAGCTATCATACTGAGAAAAGTCTTATGAGTTACAGTTATCGTTTTTCAAGTTCCTTATGATTTCTTCTTCCTGTTTACCTTTTGTAGCGCCAATGCAATGTTTACAGTGCCCACGATCATGATAAAGACCGTGACTATAAGTATCTCATTCATGACTTTAGATCACAAAATATGCCAGACTCTCCAGATAGAGGATAGAACTGAAGGATTTATTTAGACACCAGAAATCCAAATCCCAAATCCAGTAAGCCGATTCCATCCTAGTACCAAAGATATTCAGAAGCCATAGTAATGCTGAGAGCCAAAGCATCCTTGAAGTAAAGGAGTCTGTTTTTAAGTGTAGTTTTCTTCCTGTCTGGTCTTATTGATGTGCCTCCCCTCCCCTTTCAGAAGAGTTGAGCGTCAGCCCTAGGACTTAATTCAAGGGTGGAGCTTAATAATCTTCATTTTACTGACCAGGAACAATTTCTCTGGTTATTCAACTTGTAAATGATGGGTCTGGGATGCAGACCCTGGTTTTCTTATGCAAAGTCAAGTATGCATTTTATCTGTATTCCTGACCTGAGATCTGTACCCAGTTCTCAGAAGTTGGGGAATTAGTACTAACTCTAGTAGTTAGTACTAATGGTAGGCATAGTGGGCTATTTGATAAAGGTACTTTACCTTTTTTTTTTTTCTTTTTTCCTCTTGGGGAGTATTCTTTGAATGAAATAGACCTGAGGAAAGGAAAGGAATGCTTGTCTGCCATTTCAGCAGAACAAGCACTAGATTTTGGACCTTTCAAAGATGACTTTAGATTCTGTTTCTTTCATCATAGTTACTTATGCTATGAAGTTTCATACTTTGCTAATTTTTCTTTTCCCAACTCTTTGCCACCCTTTTGAAAAACGATTTATTTTTACAGGGAAGGTGAAGAAATAAGTCTTTGCCTTCTTTGAAGTTTTGTGTGAAGCCACTTCCTCTAATTGTTTGTCTTCTAAAGAAATAAAAAGTGTATATATTTTTATTCTCTTTATTTGCAGAGGTGGGCCAGTCACCCAGCTTTAAGGCACACCCTTTAGTTTTTAAAAATTGACATCCTTTTTTTTTTTTTTTTTTTTGGGGTTACCAGCATCCCATTGCATCTCCCTCCCCTTCCACAAAGCCATTTCTTCTAATTTTAAAAAGAACAAAAAAATATAAAAAATGTCTGACTACATGCAGAGTTCCATACTTATGCAAAGAAAGGGTAGAGATGCTTGGTCATTGATTATATTTTCACAGTTTTCACTTTTGATAGCTTTGTTTTTCCCATTTGCATTGTTGTGGTCATTGTGTGTGCTTTCCCAATACTGCTTATTTCACTTGGTAATTATATTTCATAAATTCTTCCATACTCGTCTGAATTTAGTCATATTCAGTGTTTCTCTTAGTGGTAGTTGGGCATCTACTTTGTTTCAAGTTATTTGATTCTACAAAAAGTACACTTGTAAACATTTGTGTATGTGGGCCATTTGTTTTTGTCATTAGGGCATATATGGTGAATAGTAGGATCTCTGAGTCAAATGTCACTTTCTTTGAATAATCATGTTACCCTTTCTAGCCTTTTATATCAAGTTAATTGGCCAAGACCTGTCCATTAATTTCACTTTCTGAAATTCAGGTCAGGAGACCAGAGTTCATATTCTGTCTCTTGACACTTGTTAGACGTTTACAATAGTTGAGTCACTTAAAACTCTCTGGGCCTCATTTTTCTCATTTGTGATGTGGGGACTGTAATACTTGTACTGTATTTCACAGAGTTTTGAGGAAAATTGCTTTGTAAATATGATCTAAATGTCTTAGTTTTTTCTTAACCTCTATAGGTCTATTCCAGTAGAAGTTGCCTGCCTGCCTACCTATTGGCTCTTCCTCTTCAATTATCTTCCTAACATTCAATCTGATATTTTAAATTTCTTTTCTAAAGCCATTAGTGGTTCCCCATTGCCTGAATCTATAATGAAATGTCATCCAGGTGAGCTTAAGTTACATGAATTCAGCTATGTAGTTGGCAGAAAAGAGTGAGAAAACCTTTAGTTTATTTTCTGTGGTGTTTGAGTAAATGTGTGCCTCAGAGATTAGAATCTCCTGCTTTCTTAGTTGGTCTCAGTTTCCCCATGCTACTAGGTATCTCTGTGTGCTGAGAAAATTGTAAATTGTAAAATTACAATTTTAGACTTGTACATTTCACTTCCCTTAGTCCTTGGTTTTGTCATCTGTGAAAGGATGGAGTTGGAATCAGTAGTTTCTGAGATTCCTTCCAGATATAGAGGTAGATAGAGACCCATGATCCTGTGAACCTCTGCATCATACTCATAGTGTTACTCATTTTGCTGAAACCATAAAGTTGAAACTGACAATAAGGCAAACAACTTTAGTTGACCTTCCTGTTACCCTGATCAGCTAGAAGGTTGATGCTATGTGTCTTCCCTCATTTCCTAATTCTTCTCCCCTCCCTTTCCCCTTTCTTCCTCCTACCCCTCCTTTTGCAACTTACGTCATTTTGGGGCAGTTTTCCTGGGTGTGAAGCAAAATCTTGAGTTATTTTTATTTACATTTTTAGAATTAGTGTTTGGGATATTTCATTTATTGACTTTTTTTCTTTTTTTTTTTTTTTTTAAGTTTCTGGTCAATTATTTATTGGGATATGGTTCTTTGTCTTTTTTTCTTTTAAGTTCTCTACATTTCTTGGATATCAGACTTTAATTTAGATGCAAAGGTTTTTTTTTTCCCTTCCCAAATGACAGTTTCTCTAGTTACATTAATTTTGTTTATGCAAAAACTTTAATTTTATATAATTACAATTCT
Organism: Petaurus breviceps papuanus; assembly: GCF_028583685.1. Classification (NCBI taxonomy): domain Eukaryota; kingdom Metazoa; phylum Chordata; class Mammalia; order Diprotodontia; family Petauridae; genus Petaurus; species Petaurus breviceps. The sequence goes on from NW_027185903.1 coordinate 35,875,619, forward strand.
ATATTTTTGTGATCTTTCCTATCCCTTGTTTATTATATATTTACCTGAAGTGGTAGATCTGAAAGGTACATCTGGTTTTTCCATTAGTAGCTTATTTTGGCATGTAGTATATGATGTTGATCTAAAGATGATGTCTTCCAAGGTACTTTTCAGTTTCCCAGAAGTTCTTATTGAAAGGGGAATTGTTTGTGTTCTTCTAGTTCATTGAACAATGGATGACTCGTGTTTTTGGTTGTTTCTTACCTATTCCACTGTTCTACTTAGCTTTTATAAAACCAGTACCAAATAGCTGCCTTATTTTGTAGCTTAAGAAGAAAGGTTACATGAAATGCCCAAGGTCACACAGTTAGTGATAAAGCTTGCCATTTTGAACCCAAATCTTTTTAATTCTGAACATAGTACTTTCTAGTACACCAGATTGCCTACTTTACTTGAAGCTGAAATTTTAGTCAGTCATTCAACAAGCATTTCTCAAATCCCTGCTGTGTATCACGCAGTGTGCTAGAGTGTGCTAGGTCCTGTCTGAGTGCTAGATGCTAGATGCTAGACAAAAAAACCTGAAACAGTCTCTGCTGTCATCAAAGCTAACATTTTATTAGGGGAGAAAATATGCCCAATATGAAAATGCTTACAAAATAAAAACAGTCCAGTTAGGGAGAATACTAGCAACTGAGACCTGGAAAGACTTTGAAGCTTAAGATAGTGCTTGAGCTAAATTTTTAGACTTGCCCTTCCCATCCTTATCAGTTTCCTCCTCCCTCTTTCCTCCAGCTGCCCCAGAACCATCCCCATGGCCAGGAGCACCCTTCTATCCTTCCCTTTCCTTTTTGATCCCCTGGGGGAAGGCCGCCCCCTCCCAACCACTAACGCACACCCTCTTTTCCCTTCTTCTTATTGCCCCAGAGCCAATATAGGACAATTCACTTGGGTTTTGCCATCCACTCTTCTGCTCTGCCTTTTGTAGTACTTCATGCCTTTCCATCCATCCATCCTGAAGATGAACTTTTTGCAGGTGAATTTTCTTATATGCATTGTGGTTTTTTTGTTTTTTTTTTTACCAGTTAGAGACTTAGCTCCTTAAGAACTCTCCTTTTTTCTATTTGCATCCCTAATTCTTGGTACATATTAAACACTTAATGTTTATTCCTTCATTCATTGAAGGAAGCAAGAGATTCTATGAGGTAGAAATGAGGAGGAGAGAAGGAAGTACATTCCAGGTAAGAGGGATGGCTCATGCAAAGGCATGGAATGTTGAGTGTGAGAAATAGCGATAAGGCCAATTTGTCTGGGTCTTAGATTTCAGGGAGAAGCAATATATAGTGAGTGCCTTTGCTGATTCCCAGTTGAAAGTGATCTTTTCCTTCCTCAAAATTTCCCAGAACTCTTGTACTCAAGTTCTTCTTGCTCAGTCTCACATTATCTTCTTATTATAGTTATTGATTCTCTTTGCTCTGTGTCCTAGTAGAATGGAAACCTCTTGAAGTTAAGGCTGTGCTATTTTTATTGCACTTCATAGGGACTCAGTAGTTGAATTTAGGTGAAGTATAGAACAGAGGTATACTGTGTTTTATTGTTCAGCACTTTGCCTTGAAATTCAGCAGATACTTGAAGTAATAAAGTTTTTATTGAGTGAATGAATTGGACAAATCAGGAAATAACAGGATGTTAGCCCTTACCCTTCTCTTCTCTCCCCTCTCTCCCCCTTTCTTCCCCTTTTCTTTTCCTTTCCCTCCTCCTCTCGTCTTCTCTGTCTGTCTGCAGCTTAGAATGACTACTTTTTGAAATGTCCTTTTCTGCTTTCCCCTGCAACTTTTCATTTATCACATTACCAAATTGTCCTCTATCTTATTTTATTGTGTACTTTCTGCATTTCTTTTTTGTCCTTTACCTACCTCTAAAGAGATACTCCAGCAGAAAGATATCATTACTGATTTATTGATTTCCCCATTCCAACAGAATTAACTTTTTTCTGCTCTTGTTTTTTTAATTGGCATAATGTAGACCCAGCAGGACTGAGAATTTTTTTAAAATCACGAATGATCTCAGAAGAAAAATAGAGTTTTAGTTCCATCTTGTGGTGAAATTTTAAACTACACTTAAAGAGATAGGGTGGGTTTTAGTGTTCTGTATTATAGTTTTTATTTTAGGAATATTGGGCTAAATTGCCCTATATATAAAAGATTTATATAACCAGGGAATCATCCTTGATCTAGCTGCTTCTATAGCTTATTCTCCCTTTGTTTCACTTAGGATGTCAAGATAAACTTTGTCAAGAGGATATATTTTCATGAATATTTTCTCCTTGAGACATTTTTCCAAGAGAGAAATGGAAGCCTAATAATAATAGCTGATATTTATATATCACTGTAAAGTTTTCAGAGTGTCTAACAGTTTCTCATTTGAGCTTCACAAAAACTGTATGATGATTAGTTGAGATGAAGTGAATGAACATTTATTAAGCACTTAACTGTGTTTTGGGTTACTTATAAGAAGCTTACATTCTAATGAGGGAGACATCTTTATTACTAAAAAGGCATATAGAAGAATCATGCAAAATAGACGGAAGGTAACTTTTGCCACTGAGGGAACTGGAAGTGGCCTGCAGAAAATAGCATTTGAGTTGAGTCCTTGTAATGCTATGCACAGAAGCTTTCCAGAGGACTGCTATTGTGAACAGCTTTTAAGGTTCTGATTATACAATATAGTGAACACTATTCCATAACAAATCAAAGCAAAACATTTACAGAAAAGCAAGGTGTACAGCATTCACAATATTACAACTTACATTCACAACAGCTTATCATTAAAATGGCCACATAGTTTTCACCTAAGTGGTCACAATTTTTAGAACAAAGAACAATCATCTCAAAGTAAAAAAAAAGTCAAAATCTTCCATTCATGGGGCAAAGTCTTAAGTTAACTCAATCAGTATCACAATGTAGTCTCAAAATACAATAGTCAAAAGTCTTCCACTCATAGGGCACACTCTCAGTCACTCTTTCAGCAAAGTCTTGATTAACTCAATCAGTCACTTATTCATCAATCAATTACTAAGTATCATACACAAACCCTCCACCCCTAGGTCACAAGTAAACTACAATTTCATCACTACTCAGTATCCATGGAGTAGTCTCTTCATCTTGATGTGGGCCCTGTTCTTAGATTTCCTGTATCCCCTTCCATGGTCCCAGATTCTACCTGAATTCACCAGACTGGCACCTGGGTTCAATGGCAGACAGCTCCCAGTTCCTTGTCCAGTTCTCTGGGTAGGTCCTGCTCTACACCGAAGTTCACAGGGTCTACTCCATGTCAGATCCTTCACAATTTCTGCTCCAGGGAATTCAAGGCTCAACCAAGCCACAAACAGACAAAAGTCACAGCATTCCAGTCATGCTTCCTTAGTCACCTAGGCTGCGGGCTGCGGGCTCAGGGCTGCGGGCTCAGGGCTCTGGGCTCTGGGTATCCTGTTCAGAAGAAGCTCCACCATGACAAGTTCTCAGGAAATTCTGTCTCAGTTCTTCATTCTCTCTTCTGTAGCTGCTCTGCCAGCAGATGCAAGAAATTCTGTGCCTCTTTGGGGCTTTTCCTTATATACACATAGCATTAGCTTCCTGTTTCAGCCAACCCCTTTCTGTTACATCAGTAATAGGAGACAGGAGTTCATACCTTCTGTTTCCCCAACAGAGGCTTGATCACTTGCTAAGTGCTAAGTACCTGCTTACCTTTGCCAACACAAAGGGATCTTTAAATTCAAATTACATTACCATTACAGTCCTGAAGGAAGACTAGGGATTCTGATAGAGCTGCAGAGAGAGAATATTCCCCAGAGAATGGGGGAGACTACCTGGCACTAGAAATGGATAATGGAATGTTATTTGTGAAGAAAAGCAAATAGATCAATATAAGAAAACTGGTAAGGTAAAAAAGGGACAGATTGTGAAGAGATTTACATGCAAAACAAAAGACTTGATATTTGGTTTGGTAGGCAATAGGGAACCACTGGATTTTATTGAGGTACGGAGGGGGAGAGATGATGGGGCATGGAGTCTGACCTAACTAAGCTTTAGGAAAATGCTTTGGCAGCTGTTTAAGAGGATGAATTCAAGTGGGGAGAGACTTGAGGTGGTAAGAACAATTAGAAGATTGTTTAATGATTGAGGAAATGCCTTTTATCAGTGCAAATCATCACCTGCCCTACAACTTTTAGTCTCAGGGACACCTAGAGGTTAAATGCCTTTTTAACTAGTTGGAATAGAGACTTGAGCTAAGGTTTTCCTAACTCTTATCTTCTCCTCCACACTGTCTCTATAACTTAGACACTACAGATATTATTACTATCCCCATTTTTAAAATGAAGAGGACTGAGGCTTAGGGAGTTGTAAATGATTTGCCCTTGGTTGCTCAGACTGTAAATAATCAGAATCATTATTTGAACCCAGATCTTCTTGACTTCCAGTCTAGCATTCTATCAGTTTTTCTACTTTGCAGCAATCTATGTCAAAAGACCAAAGGAATGAGGATGAATAACTGCCACCTTGGGTAATTCAGAAGTAATCACTTATCAAAAGTTCTCTCTTCTCTTCACAACTCTCTAATTTCTTATCTCTTCACCTCCTCTTTTTCTTCCCCCTTTTTTCTCTCTTCCCCCTCCCATAAAATATTTTTATAATTAAAATGATTTGTATAATATAGTGATTTATATATTATAGCAGATGGCCAAGGCTTTTCTGACTTATTTATAATAGTTCCCTCTATGCCCCTTTTGTGAAAACTAATCCTTTGCTTTTCTTAATCCCTGTCCATATAACATTATTTATGAAAATACTGGTTGTCTGATGTTTTTAACTTTGGGCAATGTAGTTATTTGAATACTCTCTTCTACTGGTTTATGAACTTTATGTCAATGAAGGTTTTCTGATTTAATGTGTGTTGCTATCCGTTTGAGGAAGTCTTTGAAAGATAGATTCATGAATTCAGATTTTAGCTATAGTAGTGGTGAATGAAGTTTTCTTTAAAAATTGGAATACAGCAGGAGATGTAATTAGGAAGATTATTTTAGCTGTAGTATGTAGGATAGACAGGAGAGACTGGTTTGACTACCAACCCCCCACCCCTGGGGTCTGTGGGGGGCAGCAGTCTAGGTTAGAGGTTAATGAAGGCTCTAACTAGGTTAGTGACTGTTAAAAGGAAAGGAATATAAGAGAATATCATTGAAATAAAAATGAATAGTTCTTAGGGTTCTAATTGGGATGTGTGAGGTGAGAGAGAACAAAAAGTCAAAGATGACTGCTGTATTAATATTAAGCCTTGAAGGATGGTCATCAACAAAAACAAGGGAATTAGGTGGAATGAATTTTTGGGGAAAGAACATGGGGTTATTTTTTTTTGATGGATTGTTTGATGATGGGGTGAGGTAAGGTGGGTGGATGATGAGTAGGCAGTTATAAATGGTGCTTTGAAGTTCAGTTGGTACTTATTTAGAAAAAGAATTTCAGGTCATCCCCATAGATGTGATCATTGAAGCTTTGGGAAAGGATGAGATTACCCAGGTAGATAATATAGAGCAGGAGTTCTTAACTTTGGAGTCCATGAACTTAAAATATTTTGATAACTGTATTTGTAATCTAGTTGATGTCCTTTGTTGATGTCCTATATATTTTAGGTTGTACATTTAAAAACATTATTCTGCTTATGAGTTCATAGGTTTCATCAGGAAGGAGCCCTTAACACAAAAAATGGTTAAGAAGCCCTAAGTTGAGAAAGTAACTAAAGATAGTCTTTTGAAGTGGGAGGAAAAAGGGGAGTCAGGGAACAGTTAAAGTAAAGGGGAGAGGACTAAGAAAATGCAAAGAATAGGGAATTCTTTGGAATTCAGGGAAAGAATAATCTTGGAAAGGAGAAGGTAGTTTTAATAGCACAAAATGCTTATAAGAGGGTTATGGGAGGTAAGACCTAAGAGAAAAACACTGGGTTTTAAAAGTAGATCATTGATGATTTTAAAGTAATTGTAGAGTGCTGGGGCACACATCAGATTGCAAGGTCGGGAGTGATCAATCATTAAGTGCTAAGATGTATAGAAAGTTTAATTTGAAAGTGAAGAAAGATTGGGCAAAATCTCAGTACCATGATCAAAGGAAAATATTAGGGTTTATTTTCTCCTTGGGGTGAGGGAGAAATAGAGGAAAGGGGAAGGATAGAAGAGACCCAAGCATGTTTGTAAGTAGAGAGGAATCAAATAGAGAGATTACGATTGATAGTAGAGGGAATCATATATTTCGAGCTCTGTGAGACCCATAGTATTTTTCAGCTCCTTTTTATTTAGAGGAGATAACAAGGACCACAGAGTTTGTGACCCAATGTCACAATTTTATGATTCCAGTAATGAATCAACCCAAGCTATTTACAAAAAGAAAATAGAAAAGTACTGCATATTGGAGGAGGAAAAGATTGGGGAAGTGCTATGTGTTCCATACCTTCTGTTCATTTACTAATTAAGATTGAAGATTATTTTTTGCAACCCACTCAATATAAGCATTTCAACACAGTAAAATGAGTTGTCTTGTTGTATAGTGTGTGATTACAGTGAATAGCCACTCCTTAATGGGACTTGGTGGCAAAATTAATTGACCTAGTTCTTCTCTCACAGGAGTATTCTGCACAAATGACTTTTTAACATTTTCAAAATTGTTACTGTATTGTAGGATAGGGAAGAGAAGGAAGATAGTTGCTGGTATTATCCAGAATAGTATTACAGTGGCCTTTGGTCGTTGTGTATTAATTCTTGTGAATTAACATTGTTTAAAAGCAATACTATTTGAGCAGTGTGTTACATTAATAATCGTAATCACTCAAATTTATATAATATTTGAAAGTTTACAGAATACTTTCTTTACAGTAACTCTGTGAGTTAGTACGTGTATTGGTGCCCCCATTTTAGGAATGAGGAAACGGAGTTTGGGAGATGCAGTGGCATAGTCATATATCTAGTAAGTGAATGGTAGATCTGGACCTGGTTGAAACTTGAGTGGTGTGACTCTGAATCTATTTTTGTTCTAGTGAGCTATAATATATGAATTATCCTAATATTTGTTGGCAGTAAGTTTTTTTTATATGTAAATCTTATTGATACAATAAAAAATTCATGAGTTCTTTTATTCGTAGGGTTGTGTCAGAACATATTCATTTTTACATACATACAATTCCACTTCCTATGTCTTTCTCCTCAGTGCTTTGTTTTCACCTCATAAAATTATTAGTTTCCTTCAAAGCAGATGCCACCTCCTATGGAACCCTTCTCCCTTTATTCCCTAAAAATTACTTTGTATTTAATATGTACATATTGTATATATTTATATTCACGTTGCTTTTATCCAGTAAATTGGAAGCTTCTTGAGGGTATATACTGTTAGAATTTTGTCTTTGTATTCTCAGAGCCTAGTACATAGATACTTAAATACTTATTGAATTGAAATGTTCTTCACAAAGGCAAAAAAGTACTTGAATGGAAAATAATTTGAAAGATATTTATACAGAGTTTGATCAGGAAAGGCGTGAGATGTAGTGGGTAAGGAGGGAAAAGGGAGAAGTACAGAAAAAGAATGGGAACAACTCTTCAGACAGGAAGGGTCCATCTAACTTAATTCACTCAAAGTATTGATTTTACTATGGACTTTCAGGGATGTTTTTTTTTAAAGGTTTCATTTATTCATTGTCTTTTTGGCAGAGGCAGTTGATTCAGGAAAGTAAGATGCCATGCCAAGAATGGCATGGTGGAACTCATTAGAAGTATAGCTGTATTTTCTGCACCACAAATCTGGACACGTTTAGCAAAAGATAACTTTTACAAAGCCTTGTTAAAAAATGCTCCCCCTTGAATTAGGAACTGTTCTAGTAGAGTCTGAACATGATTACTATAGACATACTGGGACAAAATATAATGAATCTTTAAGTGGTCATAAGATGTGATCAAGGTGACCTGACCATGGAGTTATACCATGTGATTACAACATAGTGTCCATCGCTTTGTCCTTCTCTGTCTTGTACTGGTACTCTCACCTTCCATAGTGAAGCACCTGACTTTATCCTGTCATAGATTTAGAAATGGAAGTTACCTCAGGGACATAAGTCCAATTCCCTCATTTTATAGATGAAGAAATTGAGGCATAGAGAGGTTAAATGGCTTGTCCAGGGTCACATCTAGTGACTGAAGCAAGATTTGAACCTCTCTCTTCTTGACATCAAATCCATCCAGCTCTCTTGTCTTACTTCTCTATCTAGCTGACTCTCCTTAAATTTCACTCAGTTATATTGATGACCTGACCTCATAGATCATCAGTTTTTTTCAGCTTCTAGGATCAGTGTTAAATGAGTCCATTCCACATTCATGCTTTGTGCCCTTAGTTGGATCTTTACTGCCACAAGATAGACAGGAGATATCATTCATCATGAGATGAATAAAATATTCTTAATTTTTTTTTTTTTTTTGGTAAACAATCAGGGTTAAGTAACTTGCTCAAGGTTACACGGCCAGTTATTTCTGGGTGTGGTGCTGAGTATCTGAGCCCGGATTTGATCCAGGTCATCCCGACACTGGAGCCGGTGATCTTACTCGCTGAGCCACCTGGCCGCCCCTAAGTAATTGGGGTTAAGTAACTTGCTCAAGGTTACACGGCAAGGTGTTTCTGGGTGGGTGCTAAGTGTATGAGCCTGGGATTCGATCTCCAGGTCTTCTCAACACTGGAGCCGGTGCTCTTACTCGCTGTGCTACCTGGCCTCCCCTGAATAAAATATTCTTAATAGCAGGCGACTAGAGAGTACAATGCATAGAGCACTGGTCCTAGAGTGAGACCTGATCAGGTTTAAGACACTTATTAGCTGTGTGACTAAACTACTTAATCTCAGTCTACCTCAGTTTCTCAACTATAAAATGGGGGTTATAATAATAGCACCTACCAATCTCACAGGGTGGTTGTGAGGATCAGACGAGATATTCATAAAGCACTTAGCACAATGGCTGGCACATAGATGATTGATACTCCTTTCTCTTCCCCTCTTATTGGTGATTATATGATTGTCATCTGATAGAAGGTATAATGTAAGGAACAATTTTTAAAATTTAAGGGCTTGGGGCGGAGTCTAGATGGTAGACTAGAAGCAGGACCTCCCCGCTGCTCCGGCTTCCACCTTTCCCAATCCATGTAAAAAGGGGACTCTTTAAACTTTGGTACTGCAGAACCCACAAAATGACACAGAGAAGCTAACCTCCTGCAGAGGACAGGCCAGCATGCCAGTGCACTGCTCTGGGAGGGGAACCCAGCCCCACCCCAAGGTTTTAGCCCCAGGGCGGGTCTGGCCAGCCTCCAGCTGGAGGGACTCCAGATCACCAGCAGCTGTGGCCCTTTACAGATTTATCAACACATGTATCAACACATAGATGCTAAGGACAAAGTAAGAGGTCAGTACAGTATGGACTTTGGGACCCAGTAAGTGGGAGTGTGTAGCTGTTCCCCCTGGGGTGAGAAGCCGCTGAGATGGCAGCACAGCCAGCCAGCGCCATGTGGCAGCTTCAGCTCCTGGCCTGCAGAGTGTAGGGGGACCAAGTCTGAGGGTAATTGCTCCTACTTTAACTTGCTTGGATCTGGATTGCAGTCTAGGGTGGAGATCCTGGGGTATGTGTCCAGCTTGCCAAAGCGTGTGGACACCTCAGAGAGGGTACCCATCTAATACCTCTGGCAGCTGAGAAAACCCCAGCGTTTGGGATGAAAGCTCCCCTGTCTGGTGGCAGAGTCCTACTGTGGCAAAAAGCCTAGGGGTCAAGTGACTGAGGGGCGACATGACCAGGCAAAGGAAACAAAGCAGACAGAAGATTCCGTTAGACTCCTATTTTGGGGACAAAAAGGATCAAAGTATGGAACAGGAGGAAGACAGTGAAGTCAGAACTCCTGCACCAAAAGCTTCAAAGGAAAATATGAGCTGGTTACAGGCCATAGAGGACCTTAGGAAGCAGATAAGACAAGTGGAGGAAAAATTGGGAAGAGAAATGAGAACAAAGCAAGAAAATTATGAAATGAGTCAAGTCTTACTGAGGGAAAATACTACCTTAAAAAATAGACTAACTCAAATGGCAAAAGAGGCTCAAAAAGGCAATGAGAAGAATGCCTTAAAAAGTTGAATTTGCCAGATGGAAAAAATCTCAAAAGCTCACTGAGGAGAATCATTGCTTCAGAATTAGATTGGAGCAAATGGAAGCTAATGACTTTATGAGAAATCAAGATGCTGTTAAACAGATCCAAACAAATGAAAGAATAGAAGGCAATGTGAAATATCTCATGGGAAAAACCACTGGCCTGGAAAATAGATCCAGGAGAGATAATTTAAAAATTGTTGGACTACCTGAAAGCCATGATCAAAGTGAGAACCTAGAAATCATCCTCCAGGAAGTTCTCAAAGAAAACTGCCCTGATGTCTTATAGAACCAGAGGGCAAAATAGAGGTTGAAAGACTACACCGATCACCTCCTGAAAAAGATACCAAAAAGAAAACTCCTAGGAATATTATAGACAGGTTCCGGAATTCCCAGATTAAGGAGAGAATATTACAAGCAGCCAG
>NW_027185903.1:35901226-35913304 GCF_028583685.1 Petaurus breviceps papuanus
GGAGAAAATTTGTAACTCAAAATCTGGCGGAAACGAATGATGTAAATCAGAAGTTACTAAAGCATAAAGTAAGGGAAACAGACTGTCCTATGACAATCACGGGGTGGGGGTATCTCTCTCTTAGTCACTGCTGACAAGATCCTTGCTAGAATCCTCCTTAATAGGTTGATCCTTCACCTGGAAGGTGATCATCTACCTGAGAGCCAGTGTGGTTTCAGAAAGGTCTGAGGAATGGCTGATATGGTGTTTGCTGCATGAAAACTCCTGGAGAAATGCCAGGAGCAGAACAGAGGTCTGTTTGTAGATCTGACCAAGGCCTCTGACACTGTTGGTCATGAGGGATTATGGAAAAAAGTGTCAAAATTTTGTGCTTGGAGAAGCTCATCTGTATTGTATGTCAATTTCATGACAGCATGCTTGCCCAGGGTTCTGGATAATGGAAGATGCTCTCGTGCTTTCCCAGTTCCCAATGGAGTGAAACAAGCCTGTGTGCTTGCTTCCATGTTTGTTTTAGTATGATGTTTTCAGTCATGTTTTCAAATGCCTTCAATAAGAACAAACACAGCATCAACGTCAGCTACTGTACTGATGGCAAATTCTTCAACTTGCAAAGGCTACAAAACCAAAACTAAAAAGTGCAGGGAGTCTTGGTGCATGATCTTCTATTTGCGGATAATTCAATGCAGCCATTGAAGACTGAGATGCAACAAAGTATGGATCATTTCACTGCTTGTGTTAATTTTGGCCTAACAATTAACACCAAGAAAAGATAGGTGCTCCATCAGCCAGCACCAAATGGAAAAATTTTGAATGCTGTGGGTAAGTTCACTTACCTTTGCACTATAACTTCCAGGGATGTACACAATGAAAATTGAAGTTGACACACACAATGCCAGAGTGAGCTGAGTGTTTAGGAGGTTCTGAAGGAAAGTGTGGAACTGACTACCAAGCTGAAGGTCTACAGAGTCGTCATCGTGCTGACCTCATTGCTGTGTGCCTGTGAAACCAGGACAGTCTACCAGAGCCATGCCAGGAAACTCAATCACTTCCATTTGAACTGTCTTAGGAAGATTGTGAAGATTATCTGGAAGGTACCAGACACTGTGCTTCTTTCTTGAACTGCCAAGCATTCAAACTCTACTACACAGAGTGCAATCCCGATGGGCTAGCCATTGTTCGAATGTCAAACATATGCTTGCCAAAAAAGACTATCCTATAGAAAACTCAAATAAGACAAGTATTCATATGGTGGTCAGAAAAAGCAATACAAGCACACTCTCAAGTTCTCTCTTAAGAACTTTGGAATTGATTGCATGACATGAAAGACACCGGCATAGGACTTCCCAGCATGGCATGCACTCATCAGAGAAGATGCAAGGCTCTATGAGCAAAGCAGAATTGAAATAGCTCAAAATATATGCAAGATGTGCAAATTAGAGAATTCACCCCAAATGTTCATATGGACTATGTGTGTCCAACCTGTAGTAGAGCATTCCAAATTCATACTGGTCTAATAACCATTCAAACTCATTGTAACTTGACTCTACATACTGATGTCCCTTTGATCCTCTTCAAGAACAAAGGACAACAACCATTCCAACCGGGAGTCAAATATAATCCATAATGTTTATAATCTAAACTAACTTCTTTCTTCTGGGAAGTGTGCTAATAGACACTGACACAAGGAAAAAAATCTAGGTTAAAGAATAATACAAAAACCATTGGTTGTGGAATGTATTATGTAAATATGGTTCTTTTTTTTACAGCAAGTTCACCTTTGCAATTATGTCAAAGGAGAGCATTAAAAATTAGACATCAGAAAGCAAACTGGAAAAAGTGTTGAGAGGAGCAAACCTGGCACTAAAAATGTGATTCAGATTCAGAATAACTATAATTAAAATCATATAATCTGTAAAAAGCTGTGATCTTCTGGATTTTCCAATTACCTCTGGAAAACTTAGGTATATTAAAGGCTGCTGTAAGACTTAGGAGTGACTAGATCAGTAGCAGGAGCAGCAGCAGCAGCTACTTCCAGAGCTCTCACTTCACAGATAGTAACAGGGTTAACAACTGGTCAGAAGGAGATTAAAGAGGTCTCTTTGTTGGAACTGGGGGGCAGGACCTTGTTTCTTTATCCATACTTGGAACAGGTCTCAGACATGGGTGGCAGTCCCAGGGTAAGGAGGAAAACTAGCACAGCAGAGCTTGTGGACACAGTGGAAGGGGGACCCTCATCACAATTCCAGGCCAAAAAATAGTGCTTGTGGTCTCTCACTGACCAAAGAACAGCCAGCAGAGCAGTAAACACACCTCTCTTTAGATCATACTACCTTGGAAAAACTGAAAACTTACAGATTCCCAGAACTAGCTCTGAAAACAGCTGCACAAAATCCCTGAAGTCTGGAACTGTGCACCCTCCACCCTGGAAGCAGAACCTCATTTAGCAAACAGCTAAAAGTCAAGAAACATACTAGAAAAATGAGCAAACAGAAAAAAATTCTGACTACAGTAAGTTACTATGGTGACAAGAAAGAACAAAACACACACTCAGAAAGATAGTAAAGTCAAAACTCCATCCAAAGCCTCAAAGAATAATATGTCTCAGGCCATGGAAGAGTTCAAAAAGTATTTTAAAAATCAAGTAAGAGGTAGAGGAAAAATTGGGAAGAGAAATTAGAGTGATGCAACAAAATCATGAAAAATGAGTAAACAACTTAGTAAAGGAGGCAAAAAAAAAATACTGAGGGAAATAACCCCTTAAAAAACAGACTAGGCCAAATGGTGAAAGAAATACAAAAATCCAAAGAAGAAAAATGCCTTGAAAGGCAAAATTGGCCAAATAGAAAAAGCACAAAGATTCGCTGAAGAGAACTCCTTAAAAAGCAAAATTAGTCAAATGGAAAAACAAGTACAAAAATTCACTGAAGAAAGGAATTCCTTAAAAACAGAACTGGCCAAATGGAAAAGGAGGTTAAAAAAAAAAAAAACAACCTGGGGGCAAAGACGGCAGAGTGAGAGTAGGGACTCACTTAAGCTCCCCACAAACTTCTCCAAACACCTGTAAAAAATGACTCTAAACAAATTCTAGAGCTACACAACCCACAAAATGAGAGCATTAAGCAAATCTCCAACCCAAAAGACAACCTGGGAAGTGGACAAAAAGCACAGGGCTAGGAGTGGAGCACAGTCCAGTATGGGCTGCACCAACACAGACAGGGCCAAAGCAGGTCTCACTAGCAGCTGAGGCGGTTTCCAATCTTCTCAACCCACAAACTCCAAAGACAACATAAAAGGTTAGTGAGAAAATTCTACTGGACCTGGGAGAAAGAGTAGCAAGGTCCGGCTGGGATTTGGATTCAGCCCCAGCCCCGGGGCAGCAAGGTTGGTGGCTGTAATAGCAGCAGCACCAGCAGTGGCAGCTGCTTCTGGAGCTCTGAGCCCACAGACTGTGGGGGTTCAAGCAGCTGATACAAAACCGCTTAAGTCTGGGATAGTACACCCAACCCCACCCCTACTGGAAGCAGTCAAACTGAGTATGATCGTTCATAATCCTTCAGAGGGAAGAATGAACATTCAATGAAACAGAGGATTTTCAAACATTCTTGATAAAGGGACTTAATAAAGTTAAACTGTTTACATTCTTACATAGGAGGATGGTACTTGCAACTCATAAGAACTAAAGAACTTATGATGGAAAGTGTTATCCATCTCCTGAGAAAGAACTAATAAAATCTAGATACATATCTAAGCAGACTCTTTTTTTTTTGTTTTTGTTTTGCTTTTTAGAGGGGGGGAAGGCTGGGCAATTGTGGTTAAGTGACTTGCCCAAGGTCACACAGCTAGTTTTGTGTTAAATGTCTGAGGCCAGATTTGAACTCAGGTCCTAATTGCTTGACTTCTCAATGAGGGATGCGGAAAGTGTGGGAAAAAATTTGGAACTCAATTTTAAAAGCTAGTAAGAGAAAATTGTTTTTACATGTAATTTGGGGGAAAATAAAATACTAAATTTTAAAATAACATAAAATAAAAGCTGCTAAAGCCAATATCAGGAAATTTTACCTGTAGACAATAACCTTGAAGTAATCTATTCTGGTCTTAAGCAGTTATAAAAATCTGGGTGGTTGTGTGAATAACTAAAGATAAAGCCAAAAAGTGATTAGAAAATGGATCAGACTCTATTTTAAACCTTAAAAAGATGAGGATTATAAATAAGTAAATTATTTCTCAAAAGATCAGCTTTATCAAATCTATAGAGATTACATAGCTGGAATTTAGGAGTCAAAGTATCAAAGCATGATTCCTATCTTGGTACCATACTCAGGTTTGGATTTGATAAAGAATCTTTTTGTGCATTACATTACATTACTAAACCTGAAAGATTCCCAGTTATTAAACTATAGGTTCTATAATTAAACAATATGATAGCATAGTAAATGCATCTAGCACTAGTCTTTTCTCTCTTAAGAAATATTTGTAATTATTTCAGAGAGCAGAATTGAATAGAAGGTAGAAATTAGCTGGACTACATTGAGGAAATCATGCATTGCTTTCAAGGTTCCTTCCTCATTTCTCACCCAGCTATACTACTTTGGTACTTCATCTGACTTTTCTACCTTGCCCCAGGAAGCTCATTATTGAGAAAACCTCATCATCCTCAAGATCTCATCAGTTTTGGGTGCTCTACTTCACTACCACACCCTATGCAATGTGGAACACCTTCTCCCTCACCTTCCTTTTCAGCTTCCTTTTGTTTATTGTCTTCGCCCTTTAGACTGCAAGCTTCTTGAAGGTAGGGGACTATCTTTTTTCACATTTGCATGCCCAGAGGTAGCACTTAATAAATGTTTATTGATTACTGACTAAACAGCATGCTACTATAAATGTTCACTTCTAAAACCAGTATTTGCCTCATGAGAATAGATGCAAATAATGTAGCAAAGGAAAGTTATATATAATAGTCTAACAGTACAGACATCTACTACTAAAATCAAGGTCTGAGTTAAATGGGGATCTACAAAAAAATGAATGAATTCAGATACCAGTTGTATCTCTACTATCCATTTAGTCTGAAATCTATTCATTCCCCTCATTTAATATTATCTCCAATCTACTTCTCCAGCCTTTGTACTATCTTTTCTTTCAAAGATTGGTTCAAAATTCATGTTTTCAAGCTTTCACTGTTACCCTGCTCATTCCTAGTCACTCCCTCTACCCTAGGGTGTCCTTATTTACGTAAACCTATAGATGTATGCACAAAGTTTTGCACTTCTATAATAAGACAAATTAAAAGATAGGCCTTATCATCAGTGTGCAGAGTACTAGCTCTCTATACAGTATTCAATACATGTTTCCCAAAGTTTTAAGTACAGGTGGTACAGGCTAGCCAATGGAGAAATAAAAAAAAATATAAAAATGAGACCAAATTCAATAACCCAGTGATTAATAAACTAGAAAATATAAATTACTTAGGAGAGAACTCCCTAATTGATAAAGAGCTGCTAGGAAAGAAAACTGAAAAGAAATCTGCCAAAAATTAGGCTTAGAATTCGGGGGTGGGGCACCTGTGGCCTCAAGACCACATGTGACCCACTAGGTCCTGAAGTGTGGCCCTTTGACCAAATCTGAACTTCATAGAATAAATCCCCTTAATAAAGTCAGTCAAAAGGCCACACTCAGGGCCCTAGAAGGCCACAGGTTCCCCACCCCTGGCTTATATCAATACCATATTCCACAACAAATTCAAATGGAAACTTAATCTGAATATTTAAAATATTATGCCCAAAAAATTAGAAAATAAGCAGACTATGTGGATAGAAGATGAAATTGAAAGCTTCTGCAAAAACATAGAACATCTAGCTCTAGAATTTGTTTAGTCAAAAAGAAAGAAAAATCATTTTTATCAAATTTTTTAGATAAGACTTTAGTATCCATGGTATTATATAGGCAACTAAAAGGAATAGACTGGATGAATGGATGGGATGAAGAGCTGGAGAACTGACTCAATCATCTTCTCATCTAGAGTAAATATCCAAATGAAAACTAAAGGGGATAAGGGAAAGAGATAATTTACTCCATTCTCTCACATACAGACTAATATATTTATATCTACTATTCTCACTACACTAATGATGATAATTATTAAACAGCTATGAAGAAGAGCACCAGCTGTAGAAAGTAGCCATGGGTGGAGGACTGAGGCCTCAAGGTCACATAGGCGCACTCTAGGTCTTTAAGGGTAGCCCTTTGACAGAATCCAAACTTCACAGAAGAAATCCCCTTAATAAAATGATTTGTTCTGTAATACCTGGACTCAGACAAAAGGTCATACCCCAAAACCTACAAGGTCATATGTGGCCTCAAGGCTGCAGGTTCCCCACCCCTGACTGGTAGCCTATTAAGTCAGACTTGGTTCTTGAGATTACAAAATGATCACATCTGAGAAAATGTGTTTCAGTCTAGAACATATAAACAATGTCAAATTTTAGTAATGGTAGTATGGGAGTCAATCTTTCAAATTTTTTAAATTTCTCAAGCAGTTATGTTAAGACCTAAAAATTGAAACCTTTCTCTCCAAAGTGACCAATGATTTAACTGCTAGATTCTAAGGAAATTTTTCTCAATCTTCATCTTTCTTGACCTCTCTACATCTTCAGATACTACATAACGTTTTTTCTTCCTCTATACTATTTTACTTTGTGATCTCATGAGTTTCTAAGGATGCCTCATAGACATCTTAAACTCAAATGAACTGCTGTCCCCCACCCCACTCCAAACTACCCTCTCCACCTAACTTCCCACCACACTTCCCAGTCAACTAGATTTAAAACCAAGGTATGATCCTAGCCTCCTCAATCTCTCCTCATGTCCAATCTGTTGCCAAATCCTGTCAACTCTATCTTTGTAGCATCTCTAATATATGCTCCCTTCTCCCCTCTGATACAGCCTCCACCTTAGTATGGCCTCCATTACCTCACTGTTGGACTCCTGCAACAGACTGCTGGTGTGTCTGCCTGCCTCAATTTTCTCCCCATGCTATTCAGCTTTCATTGACCTTCCTAAAGTATAGGTTTGATCATGTCACCATTAATCCATTCTCAAACTCCAGTGGCCTCCCCATCTTCCTAACTCCCAAGAAGTGGTCATTAGTCTTTCACAGATCTACACTAAATTTTAAACACAATGTTAAGAGTCTACCCATATCCTTTTGTGATCAAGACTAAGGGTCACTCACTCAATCTATAAGCATTTATTAAGAATCTACCATGCACCACACTGTGCTAGGCACTAGGGATACAAAGACAAAATTGAAACAGTCTCTACAATCAAAGTGTTTAAAATCTAAACTTGAAAATTTCCAGCATTTTGATTTGGCTCAAATACTTTAGCAAAGACATATCCTACTAGAGCTGAATAACTTGATTTTTATGTAAAGTCTGCCTTTCAAAACAAATAAATCTACCAAATTTTAGTTATTAGTGGGGGAAAAAAAGTTGGATTCCAAAGATTAAATATTTTAAGATTTCCAAAAAGCTGGCTCTGTAATAAGGAAACCAATAAATTAAATTTATAATGATTGGGTATGATATTTAAGATTTTCTCATAAAGGACTGTTTAAACCTTGTAGCAGTCATCTTTTTAAATATGTGTCTAAAGAAGGGATAAAGGAAAGAATACCTTTGTTGACGATGGTGGAGTAGGAAAATTAAGCCAGGCTGGAGCAAAGTCATGCTGCGCCATTTAGGTCCAGTCTCTCCGACTCAGTGAAACAAGGTTTCAACACCTCATGGCAAGCCCCTGCCATTTAGAAAAGGAAAAAATTATGCTTTAGCTTCATAGATCTTAGTCAAAATCGTACTTTTACACTCTCCTTTACCCAAGTCATACTTAAAGTACATCTTGGAAGTATTTCAGAAACAACATCAAGATATTTATTGAATAATGTAAATAAACTCTCAGGATCTACAGGATTTAACTAACTAGTAACAATATTAATTGGTTACTCCAAAAATCTGTTTGCTGTATAAAGAAAATTATGGATTTTTTTAAGTAAAAACTATTCTAATAGTAAATACACTTTTTCCCCAGGACAAATGATTAAATACATCTCTTTGTTCTAGGGAAAGAGGAATAGAGAGGTACTGGCGAAGAACTTTAATAATCTACTTTTGGGGAAAGGAGCCCTTAAATTCATTGGTGTGGGGAATTGGAAATACAGAAACTTCTTCCACAAAAGCAAATTAGCAATTTAACTCAGGTAGAGAGCTACCTCAGGGTTAAATGACTTGCCCAAGTTTACTGAATAAACAAAGGATGAATGAAAAAGCATTTATTAAGCACTTTGCTAAGTGCTAGGAACCAAACACATATTAAGTGCTAAGCACTAAGGCAGTGCTAAGTATACAAACAGAAAAAACAACCTAAAGAGCCTCTACTCTCCAAAAAGTTCCCTTCAAATGACACAAAACATGAAATGAAACAAAGTAAAATAAACTCTTAAGAGCGAAGGGCAAAAATAGACAGCTCAGCGCAAGTTGGGGGGGGGGGGGGGGGGGGGGGGGGAGGGGAGGAGAAAGGAGACATTCGAGCATAGAGGTTGGATGGAAGGATCATAGGAGGTGAAATAAGGCAAATTATAAGGCTGTAGCAGCTAGCACCCCAAGCGTCCTCAGGGTGGCTGCTCACACAGGTTCTTAGATCTGCTTTGCTAAAGGAAAGCAACTCAAAATGGGTTAACAAGCTTACTTTAATCAGTCAAACATGTATCATTTACCTACTTCAGGGGAAAAAGGTCAGCACCCCGAACTTCAGAATTCTGAAGATAGAAACAAATCAAGTAGACAGATTTCCAAACTGTCCAACCATTACATCCATACCAAATGCCGGGGGACTCTCAACAACGGCTTCCCAGAGTTTCATCTGATCAAATCACAGAACACTTCTCAAAGTGAGCCCCAAAACAAAGCTACACATCAGGGCTTATATAGCCTTCTCCTGGCTCAGAGAATGTAACAACCTTATTGACCCACTCTGGCCAATCAAAAAGTATCTACTGAAAAACAAGCTTCCCACCCCAGGCTCCAGGTGCCTAGGGGCAGGGAAGATCTTCAAAATTTACATTCCCATTACAAAGGCATAGTGGTCTTACCAGAATGAAATCTAGTAAGAGACTGCCTTTTATCCATCCAAGTCTTACAAGTAAATAGCAATTAGATTCTAGGCAACAGGGAGAGAGGGGTGGAGAGTAAGAAGGGGAGTGGGAGAAGAGAACTCCAACTCCAAATCTTTCTTGTCCCTATCTTCCACACCACATGTCCCAGAAGGTCTGAGGCTGAGGAAGGAGCCAAAAGCAGGCAAAAGAGAAAAGGTCCTGGTGGTGACAGGACTCAAATCTAGGTCTTCCTTCCTTACTCCAATGTCTGCCTTCCATTTACTACCTCCTATAGACCTCAAATGACATTTATACAGTACTTTAAAATTTGCAAAACACATACATTAATCAAATCTGTATCTCACAGCTACCCAATAATATTACTCCCTATATTAAAGGACTTCAAAATATATACTAATAGACCCTCCAACACACTTAATTTCACAATTCTTCATATCACTCATTTCATATGACCTACTTCATATAAATGCACCACTTCCATCTTATCTGATCACAATCTATTGTCATTCCAACTCTCAGCTTTACAACCCCAAATGCTATTCTTAGTATATGCAGTGATCTCCAATTCCAGTTTTCCCCTTTCCCCATCTAGACTCCTTAAAAACAACTTCAACTCTACAATGTCCTCCAATTCCTTACCCTCTTTCCTGAACAATCTTGCCCTACCAAGCCTCAACGTTAAGCATTCCCATCACCAGCTGCCTTCATTCCTACACTCATGCTAAGACACAGATGGAGAAAACATGAAACCATACTGACTGCATCCATTACAAATTTATGTAATTACCTCAATTAGGCCCTCACTGCTACAAAGCAATCTTTTTACACCACCCTAATTAACTTCACTCACCACTACTACTCTTAAAACAGCTACTGTCAGGGCACTGTGCTAATGCTAAGTGCTAGGGATACAAAGAAAGACCAAAGACAACCCCCGTCCTCAATGCACTCACAATCCAATAGGTGAGACAAGCAAACAAAAATTCACAAACAAGTTATATACAGGATAAACAGGAAATAATTAACAGAGGGAAGACACTAGAATTAAGGATTGGGAAAGGTTTCCTGTAGAAGAAGGAATTTTAGTTGAACTCTGAAGGAAACCAGGGGAGACAGAGATGAAGAGGGAGAGAGCATTATGGTTTCATGGAGATGGAGTGTTTTGTTTGAGAATGAGGAAGTCGCCAATTATCCTCATTAACTATGGCCATCCATAACTCTCCTACCTTTTGTGGCTAAACTCCTCCAGAAGGTACTCTATGGCAGTACCTCAGCTTCTTTCCTCTCAACTCTGCAATCTTGCTTCCAACCTTGTCATTCAACAGAAAACTCATTCTCCAAAGTTCCCATGAACCTCTTAACTGCCAAAACTACTGGTCTTTGCTCAATCCTCATCCTTCTTGACCTTTCTATAATCTTTTACTTTGTTGATCACTCTCTTCTAGTTACTATCTTTTCTCTAGGTTTCTGAGTCACTTACTGTGGCCTACTTCATCCAACTGACTCCTCCTCCTCAACCTCCTTTGTTGGATCTTCGTTCATTCCTACTAATAATAGGTGTCCCACAGGGCCCTCTTTTCCCTTTAAACTATGATGGTGACCTCATCAGTTCCCATGGACTCAATTAGCATCTCTATGCTGATGATTCTAAAATCTACTCATCATCCAGCCCTAACTTCTCTGCCAATCTCCAGTCTCACATCTTTAACTGCTTATTGTACATCTCAAACTTGATGTCCTGCAGACATCTTAAACTCAACATATCCAAAGGGAATTAAATTCTCTTTTCCTCAAAATCCTCCCCTCTTCCACACTTCTCTATTACTGTCAAAGACACCACTATTCTCCCATTCACCCCTCACTCCTCACTCTCATCTCTCCATATCCAATCTGTTACCAGGTGGTCCTGTTGATTTTACCTTCATAACATTTCTTACATATACCTCCTTTCCTCTGATACTGACACCACCATGATGGTATATAGACCTGAATCACCTCAAGCTCGGACTACTGCAATAGTTTGCTGGTTGGTCTACCTACCACAAGTTTCTCCCCATTTCAGTCCATCTTCTACTCAGCAATCAAAGTGATCTTCCTAAAGCCTATTCAATACTATAGTGGACCCTCATGACCTCCAGGATCAAATATAAAAGCCTGTTTGTCATTTGAAACCCCCCCCCCATCTTTCCAGGTTTCCTGCATTTCATATACTATACAATCCAGTGACACTGGCCTCTCCTTGTTATTCCTCAAACAAGACCCTCCATTGCCACACTCCAGGCATTTACACTGTGTGGTCCCCCCTACTCCTCACTCCATGCCTAGAAGGCTTTCTATCCACATTTCTACCTCCTGGCTTCCTTCAAGTCCCAGCTAAAATCTCACCTTCTACAAGAAACCTTTCCTAATCTTTCTTAATCCTATTGCCTCCTCTTTGTTAATTATTTCCAATATATCCTATACATGGCTAGGTGACACAGTGGATAGAGCACTTGGCCTGGAGTCAGAAAAACCTGAGTTCAAATGTAACTTTGGATACTTAATAGCTGTGTGACTCTGGACAAGTCACTTAATATATGGTCTGCCTCATCTTCCTCACCTCAATAGCACTTAATTCACAGCATTGTTCTGAGAATGAGATCTCTGTAAAGCTCTTCTCACAATGCCTGGCACACAGCAGGCTACTAATAAATGCTCGTTCCCTTCCCCTCCCATACAGTTCATCTGTACAGTTATGTGTACGTTGTCTCCCTTATTTAGTCATCAGCTCAAGAGCAGGGACTATCTTGTGCCTTTCTCTGTATCCCCAGTGCTTTGCACAGGACCTGGCACACAGTAGGTGCTTAATAAGGGTTTACTGACTGACCAGCCCATGGCAACAGATAGTAAGCTTAAGGGGCAAGAACCTA
>NW_027185903.1:35913314-35954428 GCF_028583685.1 Petaurus breviceps papuanus
GATAGTTTAGAGACAGAATACATTCAGGTGCTCTGGGCTTTATTTCATGCTTTGCCTCAGGCTTGTTTACCACCCACAATTAAGCAAGAAAAGATCCATTTTTAAATTTCTCTATCATGTAGAACAGCTCTTGAGGAACACTACACTAAACAGTTCAGAACAGGGATGAGAACTGGGCCTATGACTTCTTCTACCAAAGCAGGTTGGTAGTTTCTCTGCAAATTAGTAGTCTCATAGTTACCTAGACCAGAAATGTCAAACTTACAACATCAGGTTAAAATATACTCAGGACATGTTTAACAAAATAAATAATATAATAAGACATAGATAATATTAATTTGTAGTTTTCTAAGTCATTATGTGCCTCAGGGATATCCTTCTACCTGTTTTAACACTGACCTAGAGTACTGAAGAGGTTAAGTGACATGACCAGGATTTCACAGCTAGTATATATCAAAGGCAACAAAGGCAGAACTTGAACCCAGGTCCTCCAGGTTTCCTATTACCTTCCTAACATCTCTCCCTAACACACAACACTCTCTTCTCTAACACTGGCACCTCAATGAAAAGTGCAAGCCCTCCATATACTACTACAATTAGCCTACTGATTGGTCTTCTGTCACAAGTGTCTCCCCACTTCAATCCAATTCAGTCCACCCTCCACTCTGCTGTCTAAATATTCTTACTAAAACTCAGGTCTGACCATCTCGCTCCCTAATTCAATATACCCTAAGAGATCCTCATGACTTCCAAGATCAAATATAAAATCCTGTTTGTCATTCAAATTCCTTCATAACTTGCCCCCTTTACATTTTCTCAAGCTTCTTACATTTTATTCCCTTTCATGTACTTTACAATCTAGTAACACTGGACTCCTTGCTATTCCTCAAACAAGACATTTCATCTGCAGATTCTGAGCATCCTCAATGGCTGCCCCATGCCTGGAATGCTAAATTCCACCTTCTGTCTTCCTTCAAGTTCCAACTAAAATCCCACTTTCTATAGGAAGTCTTTCCCAACCCCACTAAATTCTAGTGCCCTCTTGCTGTTGATTATTTCAAAATGGTCCTGTGTACAGTTAATTGTATACAGTTGTTTTCATGCTGCCTCCCCATTAAACTGAGATCCTTAAGAGAAGAGAGTCTTCCGTCTCTTTGTACCTCCAGCACTTATCACAGTGCAGCCTGGCACATAATAAGCACTTAGTAAATCTTTACTGACTTGCTTCCTTTAAAATGCCAGAACTTTATATTGAAATAAACCTCCCTCTTCTCAGTATAAATGCAGAGGGCTGAAAATGTGGAATGTGGTGGTATACAATGCTAGATATTCTCTTAGCTTTGCTTAAATGTTTTTCTTCATTATAGCAGAGTTGGAGGCAGTAAGGGTTAAAAATGAATTAACACGCAAAAAGCAAGGGGCAACAATAAAACTTTTATGTAGAACAGAATTCTGAAAAGGATTTTATAAATATGATGATCAACTTACACTAACTTACTTTTAAAATCTAAATATACACATTTTAGAAATCATTAAACTCTTTAAAATAAAATAAAAAATTATCCCTTCCCTTTGAGGAAGGCAAGATTCACATAGTTAAAACGAACTCCATCTCACTTGGGTGGATATTTACTCCAACAATGCAGATCACAACCCAGCCAACTCTATCTTGATCCTGGTTTACCCTAAATTCACCATAAAGAGGATAACCCAGAAGGACTGGAGGAGATCCTACTCTTCTCTTTATATCACAAGGACACCAATGGAGCACACTGTCTCCACACTTCTTTATCATTTGTCTATTTCTCCTCAGCTTCTGAAAGAATAATCCATTGCTTATGAAGAGTTATTCACACTTTTCCAATGCCCTCCAGGTGCTACTTTTTTCCACAATTCTTCAAAGGTTTCACTGTTTGACGACTTTTAGTCACATGACTACAAGGAAGAGTGAATACTGGTATTAAAAAAAAATATGGCCCTGGTTCCAGGAAGAAGTCTAGGGAGTCAATTAAAAGATCTATGCAATTTCCAGTAAATCTGTATGTAGACTCCTCAATTCCATCCTGTGCCCAATTCACTACCTGCAATGTTTGTTCAAATTATGTATAATGAAAATAGGTATCCCTTTCCCCCCAGATAACCAGTCAAAGATATAGTCAGTTCTCAGAAGAAAAATTGCAAACTATAAATGACTACATCAAAACATGCCCAAATCACCGATAATAAAGAAAAAAATGCAAATTGAAACAACTGTAAGGTTTCTCCTCCCACTTAGGAAATTGTCAAAGATGGGGAAAATGGGAATAGTCAATGATGACAGGGCTATGTAAAAGGAAACACAATGATGCATAATGTCGGAAATGTGAATATCAACTTGGAATTACACAAGAAGTGTTCATATTCTTTGACACCTAGCAACACCACTACTATATACTCCAAGAAGTCAAAAAAAAAAAAAAAAGGTTTACTATAGAGTATTTGAAGCAAGACTGTTGGTAAAGGAACTGGAAACCAATTAGAAAGTAGGTGGGAAAAAACTACAACATATGAATCTAATTATTGTGCCATAAACAAACAGTAAATGAGATTCAGAATGTTAAGATTTATGTAAAGATAGAGAAAAACAAGCAAAACAATACAATGATTACCACAATGTAAATTAAAAGATCACTAAATGAAAACTGAACTCCTAAGTTCTTCATAATCAACAACAGGCACACTACATTCTCCTATAGTTTCTACATCTTCTAAGTGTTCATGCAATAGAAAAATTTTGTCTACTTCAGAATATGATTTCTAAAAACCTTAATGATGCCCTTAAACAGAACTTTTATACACTGGTATTATTAGAAGTTTTACATATCTGGAAAAGTAGGAATATAGAAGCTGACAATTATTCTTTCAGTCACCTTTTTAAAGAGAAATAAGGTCTGACATTTTTACCCACATTTTTGGTATCTTCCACTCTTTAAAGTATTTTCTGAATCCCTCCCTCAATGCTCTCATAAATGTGATACTCTAACACAGACTACATTCACATCTTTGTTCTCTTAAAGGCCATTTCTACCTTCCTCTATTAGCACAGAGGGAATTAACGATTAGATCTAAGGAAACCAGATGTGCTGTGCTGCTCTTCTCTGTTTAAGGAGGAGATATTGTTCATAATCTTCTAGCACCCTTACAAATTAGGAAAAAGCAAATATTCATATTCATAACACTCTGCTTTGCAAAAAAAATCGAGCATTTAAGACACTTAGACTCTGGTCCCTTTATAAGAGCAAATAATCTAACAGCAAAACTTTTCTATGAAATTATTGTAAATGTTTCAATGTCTTTTCCTCTATACATACTCTATACATTTCCTCTATACATATCCATTTTTCAGCATTAATAGCTTATTTAAATAAATTAGGTTAGTGTTGTTTTAATTTCACCCCCTATCTTTTTCTCATTTTTATCCTTCCATTTTTTTTAAATTTCCGGTTAATTTTTATTTTTGCTTTAACAAATCAGTGTTCCGGAATGGCTTCCTCATCAATAACAAGTTCTTTCCATTCACTAAAATATAATTAATTTTATTTTTTTGTAATGTTATTGTTCAATGCTCTAACACTTTCTTAGTCTTTTTTTCTAAAAATAAACATGACATGTAATCATAAGGCAATGCTGCCTACAAGTTTTTCGTCTCTTTCATTTCTTACTCCAAGATCCTATTTTCCAACATTTTTTTTCACCATCCTCACCTAATGTATTCTCGTTTTTGCACTTAAGTCTCCCAAGTATCATAGTGTATGATGATTCAATTTGGAGGGCTCTATCAAGTTTTTTTTTTAATCAAATTTCTCTCTTATCTCTTCAACCTGCTCAAGAAATGTTGGTCATAAGCTACAATTATTTCATGGTAGTGTCTGTTGTCAAAACTTATCATGAGCACATAGTTATAGAATCACCCATGAAATTCTTTTTGTGACCACACAATAAGTTCAACTACATCAACTTGTTCATTGCCTTTAAGGAGATTAAAAAAAAAAATCATCCTTCCATTCACCTCCAATTTCTGTCTCATTACTTTATTTACAAAAATAATGTCAAGTCTGATACAATTCAGTTCATTCCAATATGTTCACTTGGTCACTGCACAAGGATGTTATTTAAAGTAACAATAAACAATTTAAGTATTTATAAATGATGTAAAAACTCTGATTATTAGCACTTTCTGCCCCCTTTCCAAATATCACCCTTATATCATCAATGAAGTGAAAAGGAGTCACACAAGACTAGGAGTCATTTTGTATTTTTCCTCATGGGTTGATACAGCCAAAGACTTCACAATCAAGCAGCCCAGTAGTGAAGATCCAGTCTGTCCTTCATATCCAAATCTTTCCATCATGATAAAAACCTGATACAGCTAACAGTCTATCAAGATAGTCTTCAAGTACAATCACTTCCAAATAACAATGAGTCACTGGAGTAGGACTTCAGCATCTGTGAGAGTAATGGAATATAAAAATTCCCCTGTATTGGCTTGGTTTTCAAATTGATTGTGTTAAAACCCAGAGCTTGTTAATCCCACCTGTGGGATTGACTTGTTGATGTGAAAAGAGAGTCCTGAACTGGGAGGAGCTGGTGATGCAGATTTGGAGAGACACAAGAAAGAGGCAGAGGAACTTTTGGAAGCAGCACCTCGTGGAGGCAGAGAGAGACTGAGAGAATTGCTGGGGGCCACTTTGAATTGCCCTGGACTTTTGAGACCTGCCCCCTGAGCTGCCAAGGACTGAGGAGACATGGCTGTTTTGCTGGTACTTTGTCTTTCTGTTTTGATGTCCACTGGTGAAAGACAGTCCTTTTGTTGAAGAAGTCCTGGAACCTGGCTGTTGGCTAAGAGCTCCTGAGACTGTCCTGCAGACAGAGAGTGAATACTGTCCACTGGTGAAGGACAGTGCTGTTGTTGCAGGGGTCTGGAGACTGTCCTGCAGACAGAGTGAATACTGTCCACTGGTGAAGGACAGTGCTGTTGTTGCAGGGGTCTGGGAACTTTTCTGTTGGTTCAGAAGCCCTGAAGAAGGATTTTCTTGTTGTATGTTTACAGAAATCCTGGGAGAGGGTTTTGCTAATGTTTTCAGGGGTTCTAGGACTGTTCTACAGACAGAGGATGAATTAATGAAGGGACTGGCAATGTATCTTGTGGCTTTGCTAAGCCTTGTCTCCCCAGGAACTAAGATTGCTGAGAACTTGCCTCCTGTCAAGATGAAGAAAAGACCTCCATTTGGGTATTAAGTGCTGTGCTTAAACTTGATGTAACTCTGGGGTAGATTCAATTGTGATCCAGGGGTGGGGAACTTTTGACCTTTTTGTGTTCTATGGTTGAACAAATGAATGTACTTTACTTAGATTGAAAACTAATCTCCATTGAGAAGAGGGGTTTTGTGATGGACCAAATGAAGGTACAGCCTAGGGGTGGAGTAGTATTTAGACCAGGGACTTTGTAATGGATTGAATGAATGGAAGGTCCTGGGTTGGGGTAGTACTTGGAGATTATTTAATCACACTTAGTAAATGCTGTATTTTGAATGATGTCATGTTTTGATCTTCTCTGTTCTTGGTTGGTCACTGAATAAAATGGAGAGCACCTATGCTGGTATTCTGAACCTTGGGAAGTTGCCTTTGCTTGACATTACATTATCCCATAAATAAGAGATAAGATTAACACAGCTTAAAAAAAATCAAACAATGCAAGAAAGAGAAAAATTGGAATATTTTACTATAAAGTATAAACTATAAGGGCTAAAGTACTTCAGAAGAAAAGGGAAGAGGATGATGAAAGCGAGCTAGAATGGTCAGAGTAAGCATCCCAATGGCCTTGAAAGAGATGGTAGAGGCATTTTAGGTAAAAAAGACAACATGAATTAACATATACAAGTTGGTAAGGTATTTTCTGTCATCTTTTCTCAGAAAACAAAAACAAATGCTCAATATTAATTTATTGGATTGGAATCACATATTTAAGTAACAATTATAAACATGATTACTCCAATGACTACTGATACTATTTGAAATATATGGCTTTGTTTCTATAAAAGCAATTTTAAAGAATGGGGGAAAGAAGTGAGGAATTGGAGGCACAAGAAGCTTAGACAATTTTTTCAAGAAGCTTGGCTGAGAAAGGATGGAAGATATAAAATGATAATCTGAGGGAATGATAAGATCTAGCAGAAAATTTTCAAGGATATGAGAGAAAATGGCGGGGGATGACTTAAAATACAATCTGCTAGGGAATAGAAGATGTGAGGAGAGAAGATTGAGTGCACCTGTAGAGGGGACTGGTCTAATTACCATTGAATTATAATACTTGGCACAACACTCACTGAACAAGCCACCTCAGTCAGAGATGGGGGGGGGGGATGGGAGGAGGAGCAGAAGAAAGTTTTGATAGGAGAATGGAAGAAAATCTAGTTCAAATAAAATGGTCTCAATTTTCTGAGTAAAGTAAGAGTCAAGATCCTCAGCTGAGAGAGAAGTGAACTGAGAAAGGAAAAGCAAGTTTGGAATAGTTTTGTGGGGAATAAGATAATCAATTAAGGAAGAATAAAAAGACTGCCTTGCTGTAGTAAGAGCCCATGTGAGGTTAGATAACATGATAAAACCATCCAATCATTATGGTCCATTCATTAATTTGTGAGTTGCAGCAAAGGAGGTGGATGGTGGAAAAAAAATCAGCTTTGTCAAGAGAATAGCACCAATAGGACATTTTAAATCACTGACTCAGAATAATAGCACAATTGTCAAATTTGCAGATGACACACAGAGTCGGGACCGAAAGCTAATAGTTGGGATGACAGGATATGAAAAACAAAATCATCAGGTCAGAATAGAGGGCCTTCGGGGTGGCCAGGTAGCACAGCCAGTAAGGGCACCCGCTCCAGTGTCGGGATGACCGGGGGATCAAATCCGGGCTCAGACACTTAGCACCACACCCAGAAATAACTGGCAGTGTAACCTTGAGCAAGTTACTTAACCCCGTTTCCTTTAAAAAAAAAAAAAAAAAGAATAGAGGGCCTTCTTACCAAAGGCCCCAGTGTCCTTTGCCTTGAGGTAATACTGACACATGAATGACATCTACATCAAGCTTAAATCTGCCTGTCTCAAACTTTAACTCACAGTTCCTCAATCAGCCTTCTAGGGCCAAGCAAAACAAGACTCTTCCCTTGACATTTTAAAGATGACAAGAACAGGAGTTCAGAGGGGTAAAATTATATGTGGCCAGTAAAAAGAGAGGAAGGCAGGGAGATAGAAGGGAAAAAGGAGGGAGGAAGAGGGAGGAAGAGAGAGGGAGAGAGACAGAGAGACATAGACAAGAGACAGAGAGTGCCAGAAGCAACAAAAATTGAAATTCTTTGCTAATTATGATCAGAATAAAGGCATTGCATCTCTAAAATGGGGCAGTTATGTTTAATGTGAATATTTGTTTTCCTTTAAAATTATCAAAAGATTTCATATTCTGGCTCAATATTAACTAAAAAAGCAAAAGATTTAAGCAACTGGAACAGATCTGATTCATGTAAAATTTTCTAAACAATTACTTTCCTATTTAAATATTAGACACCAGAAAACTGAAGGTGTAAAATTTATAATGTATAAATTAATCAGTTCACAATAATGCCTAGGATATGCTGTGTAACTAATACTAAACATGGTCTATACCCTAAACAACTTTATAGTGATGTTTATTTAAACTCATCTATTTTGCTAATATCATTATTAGCATTATCATTACTACTGTGCTAAACTACATCTACCCTAACAAATTCAGGGTGAATCTAGTTTCACCAGTTTTAAGAGCGGTAAAAACTAAACCTGGCATATAGTTGGTGCTTAATAAATGTGATTTTATTTATTAACTTGTATTCTAATGCTAAAGAGTCACATAAAGATGAAACCTTGGAGTTTTAAAAGAAAAAGGCAATTCTAAATCATTCAGAAGTATCACACATGTACCTATGACTGTCAATTACAAATCATGGATAAACAAAAACTATTCCACTTTATTACATTGTTTTTCCATTTCTAATGAAAACATCATGAAACTTTTAGACAATTCTGAAGCTCACAGTCCTGGAACAGAGATAGTGTCCGATCAATATGATCATCATCATTCCTAACAATGTTATCATCACTGACTCAATTTATGAAGCAGAGTGTCATCCAGAATATCAAGTTTTATTATAGAAAGAGCATCATAAATAAGTTTTAGTTAATCATTCTAGTACAATGTTGTTCAGCCATTTTCAGTCATATTCGACTCTTCATGACCCCAACTCAGGTTTTCTTGGCAAAGATACCAAAGTGGCATGGCATTTCTCTCTCCAAATCATTTTACAGATGTAGAAAGTGAGGCAAACAGGGTTAAATGACCTGCCCAGGGTCACATAACTAGTAAGTGGCTGAAGCCAAATTCAAACTCAGGAAGATGAAGCTTCCTGACTCCAGATGCAGCATTCTATCCACTGTGCCACCTAGTTTCCCCAACTAGTACATTATTGACATTTAAACCTCATAAGTGTTTCTGAAATCTCTTGAAAGTAAAACATTAAAAGAAAAACTAGAGCTGTTCTCAGCCAGATATTACACATGCAAAAGCGTCCCCCTTCTGAGGAATTTGAAAACTTCATAGAAAAACTTATTATTAGCACAAATAACTGAAGAGGTACCATCTACAACACAAAAGTTGCAAAATAGATAGTACTCATAAGAGTAAGAATTTCTGCATGCTTTCAAATCAAGGGACACTGAAAACTATAGCAAATATATGCCAAAAAAGGTACCAAACTGTAGACGGACCTACATCACTCAGGAGTAGCCTATATCAATGAAATCACAGACCCCATCTCTATTTTTATCCCTAAACTTCACTAAAATAACCATGGGGAAGAGCCTTCCCTTCAGCTTAATATTAATTAAATTTGCTTAACCAAAACATCTTTTATGGACAATGTATATATTAAAGAAGTAGAAGAAAGAATTGAACCCAGAATTGACTAGGAAAGAGGACAGGCTAGATAACATCTGGGAAACTGTAAAATCCCTTCCATAATTCGAACGCAAAGCTGGACATTAAAAAAAAACCTCTTCAACATCAGCATCCTCCCAATGATCCTGTATAGCACTGAATCATGGAATACCACAATCTCTTAAGTAATCAAAATTGCAGGAGACTCAAAGGGGTATTTCTGGTGTTTAAATAAATGTTTCAGTTCTGTCCTCTACCTGGAGAATATCAAAAGTCATGCAGTATTTCAAAAGTTATGAAGTGTTTCAATTTTACACATGATTCCTTTGAAGTTTCAAGTCCTAATTTGTTTTTTTTTAAATGAGAAAAGGTCATATATAGCATTAAATTTTCAATTAGCATTATAATGCATGAGTAGGGTAAATACTAAGGAGTGGTTCCTGTGTAAAATAAGAACCAAAGCTAACAGAAACAAGCTAATTTTAAGATTAATCACATTTACTGATCACATTCACACAAGACTCAGTGTTTTCAATTATTTTAACTTTTTGAAAGTTTGTGTGAATCCTAGAAACAGTTTTAAGCAATGACTCATGTGGCTGAGGGTTTTGATCTGTTAAGAGTATAAAAAAAACTTATTTCCTCTATAAAGCTTGTGATTTTATTAAAATTATATTTCCATAGAACTACCCAATTAAAGACAACTACTACTGGTTAGTGTAGCAGCAAGCACCCCAGCATCCCCAGGGTGGCTGCCAACACAGGTTCTTAGATCTGCTTTTCTAAAGGAAAGCAACTCAAAATGGGTTAAAGATTACTTTAATCAATCAAACATATATCATTTACCTAGTTCAGGAGAAAAAAGATCAGCACCCCAGAATATACAGACAGAAGTTACAAGACAGACAAACGGATCAAGCAGAAAGGCTTCCAAACTATCCATTACATCCATACCAAATCACAGTTACCAGAGAAGGAAGCATCAACATCTGGGTTTTCAAAGCTGGGGGGCTCTCAACAGCTGCCCCATAGTCTCACCTGGTCAAATTACACAACACTTCTATAAGTGAGCCCCAAAACAAAGCCTCACATCAGGGATTATATAGCCTTCTCCTGGGTTAGAGAATGTAACAACACTTTTCACCCACTGCCCAATCACAAAGTACCAAGGTGTGGGTGTTCCTGAAAAACAAGCCTCCCACCACAGGCTCCAGGTGACCACATTCAGCCTATTACAGGGAAGAGTATATTTTCAAATCAAGGAAGGTTCTCAGAGTCTCTTAAGCCTATCAAAGGGTCTTGGGGCAGAGAAGATCTTTAAATTTGCATTTCCACTACAGTTAGCAACCCTTAAACTGAACTGAGCACAAAATGAAGTCTTATACTGCTTCCTTAAAAATCAAACTAGTATTATTCATTTCTCTACTGTCTGATCATTCTTAAAGATTAATTTTAAATAAGCACATTGCAACAATAGTCTAATAAAATGCTATGATTTGTTTTTTGTATATTCATACTTATGTTAATGAGCCACTTTGTGCTCTTTAAAGACTATCTGTTGAGTATTTTTGCCAACTATTTTACAGGCTAAGAATAATAAATTTGGGTTACGTTAGACAGAAGATTTACTTTAGTAAATCAAAATGCAGCCTTCAAAGGATCCAACAAGTTATGTACCTATTAAATTCATAAAAACTTCCTTGACAATTATAAAAAAGAACTGTGTTCAACAATCTTGATCAACAAAAATAACTGAGTTATAAACAGGGAAAATTAAAATATGCTTGTCTGTCATGGAGAACATATCCAGTACAGAATCCAATTGAAGATGGAATCTTTTAACAAATGAAGTCTTCCATAGATTTCTGTTTGTAGATAACATTGTACTGAATCCATCTGTTGTGCTGGGTTTTCTCCATCCCCCCTACCTCAAGGAAGTGAGAAGACTGCCAGGTCAGCTCCACTTTCCCCACTGGATCTCTGCCCTTTCCCATTCAGCTCACCTGCATAGAAGTGGGCAGGCTTCTGGATCAGGAAGGGGAATTTCAAGGTGTACTGAGCAATCACTGCTTACCTAAGGCCCCCTTTATAAGCTGAGGTTTTGCCCCAGATCAGGGCTGTTGCTGGCTGCTGCTACTGCTGTACCTGGGACTTATGGTAGTAACTGCTCAGCCTGCCATGTGGCCTGATCAGTCAACATGGTGTTTTAATAAAAGGTCGATTCTAAAATTATTACTTGGGTCTTGCTCGCATTAATCAAGGTACAGCACTTGGAGGCCCAGCAAGATTTGGCAGCAGTCTGTGCTGCTGTCCAAGGCCTAAGATCCTCAGCCTCATGGGATGGAGGCCACTCAGCTTTGACTTCCTTGAGCCAGCATCTGAAATTTTTTCAGAGTTCAGAACTCAAGGCTGAGAAAGTCCAGACCATCCCCTGACACTGATCAGATCACATTTCAGCTCTTTGGACCCGGATCTCTGTGTCAGCCTCCAGAGGTGAGTGGTTATCTGTCTGTTGTGTTTGTGTGCTTGCCTTTCTGTTTGTCTGTCTGTAACTAACAACTTCTGTGTTAAAAAAAAAAAAATTAGGAAGGGCCAGCTTTCTCCTTGTCTCCCCTTGTGAGAAACAGAGATAAGGTCTCGAGGAGGGAAAGATTGCACCTGCCTCCCAACTTCCACCACCTCCTCATGTGCAGGACCTCAAAATAGGGGTTAATCTGTCCTGTCCTGTTGATATGTGAGGGCTAGACATAGCCGAAGTAAGGGAGTACCTCAGTCTCCAAGCAAACTCAGGACACTGAGATCTTGCTTGCAATTGGCTCCAGCTGGCACTGTTGGAATTTGTTTGTCTTTCTATGTATCCAACTATTCCTAATTGGCTGTGGCTGTATTGTGCCTGGCTGGGGCAGCTTCATGGCTCGTCCCCATGGCCTGGGGGGGGAGGGAGGGGTGGCGCTACCCAGCCTGCCATCTTAACTCCGCCCCCCGTATTGTGTTTCTAAAAGTCTAATTAGCTACGTGAATTTAAAAAACATTTTTGAAGTAGGAATAGTATTACAGCTTTTAAAAAAAACAAATCTGAATTTTGTATTGCATGTGTATTGAGTTTTTATATTATAAAATTTGTTAATTTAAAACATATTTAGGTTACAAATAGGCAATAATAATGCTGATATTTCATCTAAAATTTTGGTTATTATGAAAATGTATACAGTGGTTTAAAGTTATGGAGTTACAATTTATTTCCTCTGTAAAGTGGTTTGGAACAAATTTACCTCACATGAGCAATGGGATAGAAGCAAGTTTTAAATACATAACATTTGGGACATTGTACATTTCTAAATTATGTAATTTGGAAAAATTATGAACTCTGATGTTAAAAACAATTTTCTTATTACTATTCTGAAGCTGTTGAGTCATCTAAGGATATAGATGTATGTGTTGACTTGGATGTATGGGAATATACAATGTCTTGGGAAATTTATATTAGGAGCATTTTTATACCAAATTAGTTTAGGGAAATTTCCATATTTGAAGGTTTATTTTATTATTATTGTTATAGAAAGGCTGAAATTGGGTGGTTATTAAACTTGAATTAATAATTAGCTCAGCATATTTTTAATTGATGTGAGCATGAAGAGAGAACTGTATATAGATATAAATTGGTGGGTAATATTTCAAGGATATTAGAACTCAGAAATGTATGGTTATATGATCAAAAAGGTATATATTGGGGGCGGCTGGGTGGCGCAGTGAACAGAGCTGGTCCTGAAGTCAGGAAGACCTGAATTCAAATCCAGCCTCAGACACACAACACCTAATAGCTGTGTGCCTTTGAGCAAGTCACTTAACCCCAACTGCCCTTCAAAAAAAAAAAGGCAAAAAAACAAAACATTCCAAAAAGGTACATGTTGTTAAATTGACATTTTAAGAAATTGATTCACTTTATGGCCCCCACAGAGTTTTATTTATCTAGGGTGTGGTGGAGGAATTCACACCAAAACCCCAATTTATGTGACTAATATAATTGTAAAGGTGCGTGGTATTAAAAACATCTATTGAAATGTGAACTGTGTAAGCTAAAGTTAACTGCTTTATGTTTGTCAACCTTAAGTGAAACCTTTCTTAGGTGTGAGGTTTGTTCCAATGGTTATGGGATGAACGATTTTCTATGCAAAGTAATTTGGAAATTACTAAATTAAGATCACCAGATTGGTAATTACTTGATTTTGGTTTAAAGTTTAAATTTAGGTACATCATAATTGTTTGGGATATTGTTACTGGTAAACATTTGTATTATATATTTTATAATAGAAGCAGTTTTTCATACTCTAAAATGCTGTTAAGAATTGTACTGTCAGAGGTACAAGAAAATGATGGTGAATGAAGTACTCTGACCATGTCAGAGTATCAGTTATGATATTCTGAAATGTTGTAATTTAAGAAATCATACACTTTTAAGTTTTTCTTTGTTTTATAGGAAGTTTGAATTCATAAATCAAGTATTTACAATGGCATGCTTGGGAAAAACTTATTGGTAATTATGTGAAAAAAAGACCCTGTAAATCCTCTTCTAAATTAGAATATGGAAATGAGGGCTTAGGAAATTATAGGGGCAAAGTCAAGATGGAGGAGTAGGAACAGGACCTCCACTGGGCTCCTGCTCTCACCACCTCCAATTCACGTAAAAGGGGACTCTGAACAAATTTTCGAGCTACAGAACCCACAAAACGACACAGAGAAGCTAACCTCCCACTGAGGACAGCCTGGTAGGCTGGCAGGTAGCTGCCAACACAGCGCTCCGAGCCCAGCTCCACTCTGAGGTTTTAGCCCCAGGGTGGACCTGACCAGCTGCCAGCTGGAGGGACTCCAGATCAGCAGCAGCTGTGGCAATCCAGAAGTATCAACGCATAGATGCTAAGGACAAATTAAGAGGTCAGTGCAGTGTGGACTTTGGGACCCAGTAGTTGGGAGTGCCACCAGTTTGGCAAGAAGCCGAATGGCAGCTTCAGTTCTGGCCTGCAGACTATAGGGGGACCAAACGACCAGTCTGAGGGGTAATCGCTCTTGCTTTAACCTACTTGGATCTGGATTGTGATCTAGGGTGGAGATACTGGGGTGTGCACCAGCTCGCCAGAGCATGTGGAGGCTTCAGAGAGGACACCCAACTAAAACCTCCAGCAGCTGAGAAAACCCCAGCGTTTTGGGATGAAAGCTCCCCTGTCTGGTGGCAAGAGTCCTAATGT
The DNA here is from genome assembly GCF_028583685.1 of Petaurus breviceps papuanus. NCBI lineage: Eukaryota > Metazoa > Chordata > Mammalia > Diprotodontia > Petauridae > Petaurus > Petaurus breviceps. The sequence continues at coordinate 35,927,565 of NW_027185903.1, forward strand.
GGCAAAAAGCCCAAAAGTCAAGTAATTGAGTGGCAACATGACCAGGCAAAGGAAACAAATCAAACAGAAGAATCCAACATTAGACTACTATTTTGGGGACAAAAATGATCAAAGCATGGAACAGGAGGAAGACAGTGAAGTCAGAACTCCTGCACCAAAAGCTTCAAAGGAAAATACAAGCTGGTTACAGGCCATAGAGGACCTTAAGAAGCAGATAAGTGAAGTGGAGAAAAAATTGGGACGAGAAATGAGAATGATGCAAGAAAATTATGAAGAGAGTCAACAGCCTGACTGAGGAAAATAACACCTTAAAAAACAGACTAACTCAAATGGCAAAAGAGGTTCAAAAAGGCAATGAGGAGAAGAATGCCTTAAAAAGCCAAATTTGCCAGATGGAGAAAGAATCTCAAAAGCTCACTGAGGAGAATCATTCCTTCAGAATTAGGTGGGAGCAAATGGAAGCTAATGACATTATGAGAAATCAAGATGATGTTAAACAGATCCAAACAAATGAAAGAATAGAAGGCAATGTGAAATGTCTCATTGGGAAAACCATTGACCTGGAAAATAGATCCAGGAGAGATAATTTAAAAATTATTGGACTACCTGAAAGCCATGATCAAAGAAAGTACCTAGAAATCATCCTCCAAGAAATTCTCAAGGAAAACTGCCCTGATGTTTTAGAACCAGAGGGCAAAATACAGGTTGAAAGAATCCACCGATCACCTCCTGCAAAAGATCCCAAAAAGAAAACTCCTAGGAATATTATAGCCAGGTTCCAAAATTCCCAGATCAAGGAGAGAATATTACAAGCAGCCAGGAAGAAACAATTTGAATATTGTGGAAACACAATCAGGATAACTCAGGATCTGAGGGATTGAAGGGCTTGTTATATATTCCAGAGGTCAAAGGAGCTGAAGTTAAAACCAAGAATCACCTACCCAGCAAAACTGAGTATCATGTTTCAGGGGAAAATATGATAATTCAGTGGAATAGAGGACTTTCAAGCATTCTTGCTGAAAAAACCAAAGTTGAATAGAAAATTTGACATTCAGATACAAGAAGCAAGAAAAGCATGAGAAGGTAAACAGGGAAAAGAAATCATCAGGTACTTATCAAAGTTGAACTATTAACATTTTAACATATTAACAATATTAACATATTAACATTTAACGTATTAACATATTAATATAACTATTAACTACATGGAAAAATTATAATTGTAACTGATGAAACTTTTCTCAGTATGAAAATAGTTGAAGGGAATAGAACTATATATATATGTCTATATTGGAGGGTATATGGGCATATGAATACATATGTGAATGTGTTTATAGGCACAGGAACAATTTAATAGGAAGGGATGATACTTAAAAGGTGAAATTAAGAAGTGAGAGAGGAATATGAGAGGAGATGAGGAGAGATAGAATGGGGTAAACTATCTCATATAGAAGACGCAAGCGAAAATGGTTACAATGGAGGGGAACAGGAAGGCAAAAGGGAATGGGTCAACCATATTCTCATTGAATTTGGCTCAGAAAGGGAATGACATACACACGAAATATGGTATCTCACCCTACAGGAGAATAGGGGGGAAGGGGATGAAAGGGGGGATGAGGGAAGGTAGGGGAATCTGGGGGTGAGAGAAGTTCGAAGCACCCACTTTTGAAAAGGGACAGGACCAAAGTAGAGTAAGTGGGTGGTAGGATAGGAGGGAGGGAAATATAGTCAGTCTTTTACAATACATCTACTATGTTATTGTTTTGCAGTAGCTACACATGTACAACCTATACTGAACTGCTTATCTTCCCAGTAAGGGTGGGTGATAAGGGAGGAAGGTAATGGATCTGGAATTCAAAGTTTTAAAATCAAATGTTTAAAAAAAAAAAAAAAATATATATATATATATATACACTATTATTGATACTATTTTACATGTAATTGGGAAATAAGATATACAGGCACTAGGGCATAGAGATCCACCATGCCCTACTGGAATAGTCGAAGGGGGTATGGGAGAAGATATGGGAGAGAGCAGACTGGAGGAGGGAATATTTTGTGGGACTATTTTGGGGTGGTGGGTAGGGGAAAAATGGGGAAAAAATTTGTAACTCAAAAGTTTGGGGACAACCTTGGACACTGCCCAGGTAAGATCTGACTTTATTTCCCAATTGTGCCTTTTCTTTCTGAAAAGGAACCCCCCCCCCCCCCAAACTGCCTAAGCCTTGCCTTCTGTACCTGGTGGCTATCTGAATGACTAGCTGAGATGACTCATGCCTGGAATCAAACAATGCTAAGGAAGTTTTCCTTCTGGCAAGGTTTATGACATTGTCTTTTTATTCTACAGCAAATTCTCTGAGAAGTAATATAAAGGGCCAAATAAATGAATAAATATAGAGATAACATCCTTCAAAGAAGGAGATAATTAGTAAGTAATAAGGCAAAATGTAATGAAATAGATGCCTAATTGACCAGGATAGTGAAGTTTCAGGAAAGCAACAGGACCAGACTAGATGACACCTAGGATTAACTACAGATGCATAAAATTGGCTTTAAAAATTTCCTATTATGTAAATTCATGATTTGAGCATGTTTGGGAATAAGATCAGAGGTATGGATTTTGGATTTTAGCACAAGGATTGGATAAGATAGTGGTAAAGGTGAAGGTAATGTATCTGTCTGATAATTTTACAAAGGGCAAATGAAATCAATTTAGAAAAAAAAAAAAAAAGGTTTTTCATATTTTAAAGGATTCTTATACCAGGTACAGGATCTAGGAAAGGTAGAAATAACAAAGAATAAATAAACTGAAAATTCTCTAGTTTTAAAATATGGAACTAAACTAAAGTAACTGTACTAATTTATATTAAGGTCAAAATTATCTGGTCACCTCTAGATCTGAATTGGAGAAGCAAAACTTCTTTTTAAATTCTGTAACTACATGAGGGATCTGGGATTTAAAAGTGTTGTTTAAATGAAATAGGTCATTGGGATATAAGGAATTATATGTTAATTACTATTCTTGTATAGTTTGTATGTAAGTTTTCTTGGTTATCTTGGTGACATGTACCTGACAATGTAATTATGTCATTTTGTAAAATTGAGAGAAAAACCTCATTGTATTAACTGAGCCTAGTCCTGTGTGGCTAAGAAAACTGAACTATTTGTTTGAACCTAGTCTTGCATGGCTAGGAAACTAGGCCTTTATATGTAAAATAGTGTTTCTGGGAGCTCTTGCACATTTGAACTCTAATCATCTAAAGATTACCCCCTGAGCCTTGGAATCTGAAAAACAGGACATCAGATGCAGACAGCTTTCCCAAGAATCCAGATCTGGTCTCTACTGGGCCAGCTTCTTTCCTGGAGAAATTCAACTAGAGGACCAATGGAAAAATGTGACCCCCTCCTCTTCCTTGTGACTACGGCCTTGATTATAGTAAGTCCCTATTAACTGTTAAATTGCTAATTGTTATGGATCCCCACTACCAGCCTTTGGGAACAGAACTGACTGACTAGCCTGGCATTGTCAAGGGTTTGACACAAAAGAAGTGAGGAATGTTGTGCAGGGTTTTCTCCATCCCCCCTACCTCAAGGAAGTGAGCAGACTGCCAGGTCAGCTCCACCTCCCCCACTGGGTCTCTGCCCTTTCCCAGTCAGCTCACCTGCATAGAAGTGGGCAGGCTTCTGGATCAGGAAGGGGAATTTCAAGGTGTACAGAGCAATCACTGCTTACCTAAGGCCCCCTTTATAAGCTGAGGTTTTGCACCAGATCAGGGCTGTTACAGCTGGCTGCTGCTTCTGCTATTGCTGTACCTGGGACATGTGGTAGTAACTGATCAGCCAACATGGTGTTTTAATAAAAGGTCCATCTAAAATTATTACTTGGGTCTTGCTCGCACTAATCAAGTTACAGCACATCAAACTCTAAAACATTAAAAAGCCTCCTAAATGAGATCCACAACTACTCAAGAATTCAGCACCTGACAAAAACAATTATGAAATTTATCTGGAAAAACACATAGGTAAATAGTCAAAGGGCACTCTGGGGGCCGAAAATAATTTAAAAAGCAAGGAAACAGTAATGGCAAGGCTGTGAAAGAACGGGTACCACTAATCTGTTGCTGGTGAAACTGCAAGTCTGCTAAGCAATCTGGCAATACACAGCAGAAGTTGAAAAAAAAAAAACATTCCTTTTGACCCAGTAATTCTACAATAAGTAATATACCCTTAAAGCATAACATAACAACAACAACAAAAAACACAGAAAAAAGCTATTTGTTCAAAATTTTCATACAATTATTGTCAATCCAACAAAAACTGGAAGCAACCCAAATGTTCAACAATAAGGAAATGATTAAACTTTAGTATATGAGTGTAATGGATAATACAATTAATGCAGACAAGAGGAATACAGGCATACCTTATTTACTGTGCTTCATTTTAATTTGCTTCACAGATACCCCATTTTGACTTTTTAACAAACAGAGTTTGTGGCAACCCTGTGTCAAGCAAGTCTATCAGTACCATTTTTCAATAGCATTTACTCAAATTTTATCTCTGTGTCACATTTTGGTAATTCTCACAATATTGCAAATTTTTTCATTATTATTTTATCTGTTATGCTGATCTGTAATCAGTAATCTTTGATGTTACTATAAGATGGTGAACTTAATAAATATGTGTGTTCTGACTGCTCCACCAACCCCCCACTCCCTGCCACTCTCCTCCTTAGGACTTCCCATTCCATGAAACAAAATATTGAATTTAGGCCAATTAATAAGCCAACAATGCCCTCTAAGTGTGAAGAGTAAGGCAAACTTCATCGTTGTCTTATTTTAAGAAATTCCAATAGCCACCCCAACCTTCAGCAACCACTACCCTAATTTGTCAGCAGGCATCAACAACACTGAGGCAAGACTCTCCACCAGCCAAAAGATGACTGACTGAAGGCTCAGACATGGGTTAGCACTTTTTTTTTTTTACTAATAAAGTATTTTTTAGATAAAGTATATACTTTGAGGGTTTTTAGCCATAATACTATTGCATACTTAACAGACTACAGTATAGTATAAACATAACTTTTATATGCACTGGGAAACCAAATAATTCATGTAACTTGCTTTATGGCAGTGAGATGGAACCAAAGCCACAGAATCTCCAAGGTATGCCTACATAAAGAAATCTGCAAAGATCTTTATGAAATAATGCAAAACAACAAAAACACAAGCAGAAGAACAGAATACATACTAAACTAAAACCACTTAACAGGAAAAAAATCAGTGTGAATACATAACAATCCTGACAAGTAATTATGAAAAGTGAAATTAAACACAAAAAATTAAAAAGATCAGTTGTACATATGTATACTAAGTTTATTAGTAATCTAATTTTTTAAAAAGAGTTCACCTAAACATCAACATAAAGAAAGTCAAGGGTATGAAGGACCATATCCTACATTACCATTGGACCTACAGTTGGTCCAAGAGGACATCTATCTAGACATGGATGAAAGGCAAACAATATACTGGGCCCAGAAACTTGGGACATTTAAAAAAAGTCATCAATGTTCTACTAATGGTATCATATAGCTGAAAATAAGCCCTCCCCTTTCTAGAGAAAGAAATTTCAGGTGACTTGTTTCAGCTGAAACAGAGGAATGGGTAGAAATAGTAGATGGCAGTATATTATCAATGGCAAAATGTGTGCAAGAAGGGTAAAAGATATCCAAAATATGATTGAAAAGGCAACGGGCAGATCATACAGCAAGAAAATAAATGTATGGAAAGCACATTTCTGCACTGTTTATCCACCTAGAAGACTCCTAACATTAGTTAGACACACCCCTCTAGAGGATTCACAGGACAAAGATGAGGGTTGTGGTTTGCCAGAGTATTGAACTTAAGATTTCTTAAAGATTATTCTTTTTTTTTTTTTTTGGAGGGGGGAAGGCAAGGCAATTGGGGTTGACTTGCCCAAGGTGAAGGTAATGGAAATGCAAATTTAAAGATCTTCCCTGCCCCTAGGCCCTTTGATAGGTTTAAGAGAACCTTCCTTGATCTGAAAATATATGTAGTCTGCCCCCTAACAGGCTGAATGTGGTCACATGGAGCCTGAGGCAGGTTTGGTTTTCAGGAATGCCTACACCTTGATGCTGTGTGATTTGGTAGTGGGTCATAAGGGTGGTTACATTCTCTGACCCAGGAGAAGGCTATATATATAATCCCTAATGTGAGGCTTTGCTTTGGGGCTCACTTTGAGAAGTGTTGTTGTTAATTGACCAGATGATACTCTGGGCAGCTGTTGAGAGCCCCCCAGCTTTGAAAACCCAGATGTTGATGCTTCCCTCTCTGGTGACTGTGATTTGGTATGGATGTAATGGTTGGACAGTTTGGAAGCCTGTCTGCTTGATCTGTTTCTCTGTCTGTATACTCTGAAGTTCGGGGTGCTGACCTTTTTCCCCTGAACTAGGTAAACGATATATGTTTGATTGATTAAAGTAAGCTTGTTAACCCATTTTGAGTTGTTTTCCTTTAGAAAAGCAGAACTAAGAACCTGTGTTGGCAGTCACTCTGGGGATGCTGAGGTGCTTGCTGCTACAATGACACAGTTAAGTGTGTCAAGGGTCTGAGGCTGAATTTGAACTCAGGTCCTCCTGACCTGACCTCCTGAGGGCTGGTGCTCTTTCATTGTGCCACCTAGCTGGCCCACATAAGGATCAGTCGAACATTATAACTAGCTATTTTATATAGTATTAGAGAAACCTTTTGAACAATTACTGTTCAAAATAAACAACTGAATGCTATAATGGAAATAAAAAAGGGTATTATTTACAATATTAGTAGGGCTAATTTTTTTTTTCCAACTGAGATGTTGTCTCTCCTTTTAACTGCACAATACAGCATAAAAATTCAAACTGAGGGGATTTTTCTTGTTAGCAAACAGCTCAGTAATACACTCTATAGCCTCCGAGGTGGAAAGGAGACAGTTCCAGGTAATTAGCAACTTCTTGTTGTGGTTTGTCCTTCATTCTTGAAGAGGTCCATGACATCAGGAATATGTCATGACTTGCAAATGAACTGAATTTAAGTGAGGGAGGGCTATACAACCTTACTCTCCCTCCTCCTCCTCCCCAGCTATCTGGATCCTGTGGCAAGATATAGATCAGGAATACTAAAAAAAAAAGGGGGGGGCAGGGCCCTCAATGTAGTGGGAGGTGTTGGCCTTTTTAAGCTAAGGTCTTCCCCAGGTTGCAGTTTGTCTGAGGCAACACCCATTCAGTGATTAAGGCCAGGTAAAAAATGAGGCACAAAGAATGGCCTCTTTTACTTACTCCCCCCCAAAAAAATCAGTCAGGAAGGGGAAAACCCTCAGGGTTTCTGACTAAAACAGAAATAATTGCTATTTATACTCATTCTGAGTGAATCAGAATCCAAACAATGATTGAGTGAGGCTTGAGCTGGGATCTATCCCAGGCCAAGCAATAAGACCCAGAAAGATAACTTGGGGTTTACAGGATATCTTTTTTTTATCAATCATACATTTCAACAACTAAAATTGACAGAGCTATGCCAAAAGATTTAGATGGCATACATGTATATAAACCCATCATCATTGAGGGTCAGAATGTTTACCAGTCCCTTCTTGGTAGAGAAAGGAAGAGGGGAAAAGCATCAAAGACAATATTTTAAAGATGATCTTCAAGACCACCTAACAAAGATTATATTTTAAAGATGATCTTCAAGATTACCTAATTCAACTCTATCATTTTAGAGGTGAAGGAATTGAATTGCGACATAGAGAGGTCAAATCCAGGATGAATCAGCTAGGTAGTGCAGAGCTAGGATCAGAACCCAGATCTACTGGTTTTTTTGTTGTTCAGTCGTGTCCAACATTTCGTGACCCTATGAATTATTACTGTAGTGGTTTGCCATTTTCTTCTCCAGTGGATTAAGACAAACAGAGGTTAAGTGATTTGCTCCAGTTCACACAAATAGTATCTGAGGCCAGATTTGAACTCAGGTGTGACTGATTCCAGACCCAACTCTAGGTCCACTAAACCATCAAGTGCCCCCAGATCTATTAACTCCCACCTAAATCTTTCCATTACCAAATTCAACTGCCATTTCTTTATGTCACAGAAAGACTATCAAGATGATCCAGCCTCTTAATCTTCAACACCAAGGGTCTCATTTAGCAGAAGGAAAATTTTTTTTCTACATTTATACCCACTGTCATGAAATCAAGTCTCCAGGACCAAAACCTGGATAATCAAAACTATGTTAAAGTCTCTCTCAACTATGAAACAGATATTTAAGACGTATTCCCAGCTATCCAGGTGTAACAGTAGAAGCAATACATTAATTTCTCTGTCAACTTGACAAGTGTTTGTTTTCTCTGTGGGAACATTATCTCCAACTTTATAAAAGGAAGTCAGTGAAAAATAACAAAATATACACATGAGCGAATGGCAACTGTGGTTCTTCAAGGAACGTGGAAGGGCTCACAAGTAGAAAAAGTGTAAGAAGCCCTGTTCTAGAATATAGCACCTTTCACACTTAAGTACCATCTCTTTACTGAATCCTTTCTTATTCCCCTAAAATGGGAGTTATATTCTCTGAGCATCACTCTGTACCTTTGTATTTTCTTCCTATACCACAATATATAATCTACATGTAAATAAATATCTCATTAAACAGAAAGACATGAGTGCAAGTACGTCTTAGTCTTTGTATCTCTATTAACCCTATATCCAAGCTATTATACAATGTAATGTCTATTACAGGATACACTTGTCTTTTAACTCTTTCTCATTAATCTTTCCTTATACTACTTTTGATTCTCTTTCTAAATATTCTCCAAGGTGTACCTCCTAAAACATAGCAAACAAGACAGATAACAAATAATATTCAGCATAAGGGATAACATTTATTCTATTTGGACTCCTGTGTTAAAATAACTCAGTCTCATGTTCTCAGGTTAGCTTTACTAGTTCAACATCTCTTACTAAATAGTTATACTTTTTACATGACCTAATTGCCCTTTATCTACATAGGTGATTCCCTACCTAACTCTTCATAAAAGGTATTCTAAACCTTCTGTTCCTTTTCAAGCCTCCTATACTTTCTCCATCCCCTACCTTTCTCAGTTGCAGACCTTACCTCTTGTATGACTAAGAAATTTGAGACCATTTAAATTAAGTTACTTTTCTCTCTATCTTCATCTCAAAATCTTTTGATATCATTTCCAGTTCTCTTCTTCCTTTTCCTTAGTCTTTGAAACACTTCTTCCTTAGACTACCTTGAATCTTCAACCTTCCCCTATCAGTTGGTTCCTTCACTATATCAAATTCAACCAGGTTTCCCTCTTCCTCAAAACCTGTGATAAATCCTACTATCCCTTCAATCTATCATTCTATATCTCTTCATCTCTCTGCTCTGGGCATTTTGTATGGATGTGCCCCACACCTGGAGTGCTCCCTCCTCAACTCTGTCTATTGATTTCCCTGGCTTCTTTTACATACCAACCAAAATCCTATCTTCTACAGGAAGCCTTTCCCAATCTCTCTAAACTCTGCCTTCCCTCTCAATTATTTCCTATCTATCTTGGATAGTTTGTTTATACTTATTTTTTGTTTTCTTCTCCACTAGATTATGAACTCCTTGTGGGCCAGGACTATCTTTTGCCTCTTTTTTGTATCCCCAGCATTTAGTACAGTGCCTGGCACATATTAGGCTCTTTATAAATGTTTGCTGATTCCTCTCTTTCTCAAACTCCTTAAATAGTTGTCTATATATTCCATTGCCCCCACTTCCTCTCCTCTTGCTACTCATTCTTCTACAGTCAGGCTTCTAACCTTATCACTCAACTAAATTACCCTCTCCCAAGTTACTAACTACCTTTTATTTGCCAAGTTTGATGATCTTTTCTCAGCCCTCATCCATCTCAACCTATCTGCTACATTTAACCCTGTTGATCACCCTCTTCTCCAGGATACATTCTCCTATGTGGATTTTTGCAGTACTATTCTCTCCTAGGGCAACTTCCTACCTGACAGTTCATTCTCCCAAGGTTCAAACCTAGGTCTCCTCTTTATCTTCTCCCTCTACACTATCAAGAACCTCATCAGCTTCCATGTTTAATTCTCATCAGATCTAAATATACACGACTATCTATTGGACATCTGAAACTGCATGGTCCATGAGAAATAATTATCTTTCACCCTAAACCCTCCCTTCTTTCAAACTAATCTACTTCTGTCAAGGGCTCCACCCTCCTTCCAGTCTCCCAGGTTCATAATCTTGGTATTATCCTCAACTCCTCAGTCACATATCCAATCAGTTGCCATTTCAGTATCTCTCACAACCATACCCTTCCCTCCACTCAGACAGTCACAACCTTAGCTAAAGCCTTTATAACCTCTCACCTAGATTACTTCAAAGGCCTCCTGACTGGTCTACCTCCCCCAAATCTCTTACCAATCCCCCCAATCTTTTACCACTCTCCATCCTATACACTGAAGCCAAAACAATTTTCCTTAAAGGCAAATATGACCGTGTGACTCTCCCACTCAATCAACTACATTTGCTTCCTATTGCCTCTACAATAAAACATAAAACATTTTGAACGAAAAGATTTGCTTTGAACAAATTCTATTACAAAAAGTTTTATGCAGGTAATAATGAATCTATTCAAAAGCATTTAAGGACATACTATGTGCTGAGAGCAGAGAAAACAAAAAGAAAAAACTAGAGTCCCCAGTCTCCAATAATTAGGGGAAACAACCCATAAAAGGTCAGCTACTGAGTATCTGATGAGGTCCAGAAGGTGAGGCCCAGAGGTCCGATGATAGCTCAGGAGGACTCCAGGAAGCAGAGACTGGGCAGATGGTTTTAAGATCTGATGGTCCTTCTCATCAAAAGAAAGAACGCTGATGACTGCCATCTCATCCAAAATGTGAGCAAACAGCCCAAGTTTGTGTTATGTCAAGGGGATAGGATGGACCTGGAGGTGGCAAGTTTTTCCACCAACTAGCCATCCTGAATGCCAATATACCAATGGAATACACCTGTTCAGACCTGTCATAACTGAGGGAAGAAAATGCCAACTATAATTGAGAGCCATCTAACTTTCAGGAGGATGGCCAAGTACAAAGTTCATGCCAAAATCTCTCCAACTTGAAAACAGTAAGAAATGTCAAAAATAAAGTAAAAAGATCAAAAGATTAACATATTGACTGTCACATCCAAGCAAATCTATAGAAGTTATAGATACAATAGTTGGCTAAGTATTTTTTAAGGAAACTGAAGAAGGGAGTTTTCAAAAATATGGGGGGAAATTCCCAACCAAACCAAACCTAGAGAGAAGGTCTTATAAAAAATATAACATCATTTCAACTACATGGCATTTTAAAAAAGATTGTGCAAGGATAATCAATACAGTTAAATTAAGAGATGTTGAGTAGAAGGACAAAGCTCTAACAAATCTCTCAAAAAGAGTCTGAAATGGGGGCGGCTAGGTGGCACAGTGAGTAAAGCGCAGGCCCTGGAGTCAGGAGGACCCAAGTTCAGTTCTGGCCTCAGACACTTAATACCCACACAAAAAAACTCGGGCAAGTTACTTAAGCCCAATTGCCCTCCAAAAAGCCAAAAAAAAAAAGTTTGAAATGCAAGATATATGCAGAACTGACAAACATATCAATAAATAGATAAGTGGTCAAAGGATACAATTTTCAAAGGAAGAATTACAAATTAACAATCACCACATGAAAAATGTTCTAAATATCACTAAGAGAAATAAGAATTAAAACAAATCTGAGGTTTCACCTCACATCCAGGAAAATGGCAGTAGTAATAAAAGGTGAAAATATAGGCACATTGGGGCGGCCAGGTAGTACAGCGAGTAAGAGTATCAGCCCCAGAGTCAGGATGACCTGGGATCGAATCCGGGCTCAGACACTTAGCACCCACCCAGAAACACCTGGCCATGTATCCTTGAGCAAGTTACTTAACCCCAATTGCTTTAAAAAAAAAAAAAAAGAAAGAAAATATAGGCACATTAATATACTATTGGTAGAGTTATGAATTGGTCCAACTTTAATGAAAAAAAAAATTTGAAAATGGGCAAGAAGGTCACTTAACTGTTTAGACCCTGTGACCCAGAAATCCCACTATTAGTCATATACTGCCAGGTGCTCAAAGACAAAAAGTAAAGTTCTATTATACCAAAATATTTACAATAGCACTTTCCTGTGACAGCAAAAAACTAGTGAGTACCTATGGATTAAGGAATAAGTGAACTGTAGCATAAAAATATAATGTAGCTATAACTGCACTGTAAGAAATGAGAAGAGATTCACAAAAGCATGAGATGACTCATATGAACTGATATAAAATGAAATTAGAAGAAACTAGAGGAAGTCCATAAAACCCTATATGAAAACAACATTAAAAGGTGATCTCTGATTAATATTAATGATAAATTTTGGTCCTGTCACAAGTCAGATAGATCAATTTGCTCCCGTATTGTAGAGTTCAGAGACTACAAGTGCAAAGTGTTGCACACTTGCCTAATGAGTTAATGTATTAGTAGGTTTTGCAAATGATTTGATGTTATAGGTAAGGTTCTAAGCCCTAAGGATACAAAGAGAGAAAAAAAGGTGACAGAGACTCCCTGACTTCAAGAAATTTACATTCAAGAGGAAGACAGACCCCTACAGTTCCGGCCTCAGACACTTAACACCCACACACACAAAAAAAACTAGCCATGTAACCTTGGGCAAGTTACTTAACCCCAATTACCCTCCAAAAAAAAAGAAATTTACATTCTACTGAGAAATAAAACATATAAGCAGATATGTAAACAAAAGGTAATGTGAGAAAGAGAATTCCAAAACCTAGGAGAATCAGAAAAGCTTTCCACAAGTGACACAAAAGCGGAAACTTCATGGAAGCTAAGGATTTTAAGAGGTAAACCATGAGGAAGAAATATATTCCAGGCATGAGGGAGAAATATATTCCAGGCAAAGACACAGATGTAGTAGGTGAAATGACCAGTTCAGTCTATAAACCTCAGGAAGTACCAGACCCATACTGCAAGGACAGATAAATTGTCAGTTTTTCTGCCCACTATCCAATTTTAGGCCTCAGACACAAAGCCAACTGAAAAGAGGAACATGCAGAGGAGATGGTGCTCCCAGGTAGAGAGGTCCTGGGTGGTACAATGAGAAAAGAAGAAGTTAAAAACCCAGCAGCAACAGTAGTGTGGCTCAGACTCCAGGCACAGAGCAGGGTCTCATTTTCACTATTTAGCCCAGCCTACAGATGAATAAAACAGGTGAAATTCCAAACTAAAGGGAAGGCTACAATTCTAGAATTCTAAACCAACAGAGCTTTTCCAGCAGGCTGATGGGGCTGAATCCTGCAGCAGTCTAGTCTTACTAAGAATCCATCCAGTGGAGCAGCTATCAGATTATGCCCTGAATCATACCACTTTGGAAGCACTCTGCAAGTCCCCAGCCTCTCCCTAAAATCCTGAAATAACACAACACTAAATACCCCAAGAAAGCAGCAACAAGTCCAGACCTTCCTCCAGAAGTACCACAGAACCTAGCCCTAAACCTCAAGTCCAAAGTCAGGAAGAAGGCTGGAAAAATAAGCATAAAGAAAAAAACATGACAACCAAACAGTCATTATAGTGTCAAATTAGCTTGACATGCAAACCCAGAAGAGAATGATCTCAAAACACCTACACCATTAAAGAGAAATAGTATGGGCATAAACTCGATTAGAATTCCTGAAAGAGATGAAGAGTCAAAAAAAAAAAAGATCAAAAGAATTTTTTATAAATGAAATAAATGACAGTGCTCTAGGAATAAAATTGGAATTGAGAACCATGGAAGAAAGAATTGGAAAGGAAATTGGCAGCTTGGTATAAGAGGTACAAAACCTGGGGGCGGCTAGGTGGCTCAATGAAAAGAGCACTGACCCTGGAGTCAGGAGAACCTGAGTTCAAATCCAGCCTCGGACATTTAACACTTACTAGTTGTGTGACCTTGAGAAAGTCACTTAACCCCCAAGTGTCCTACCTTCCCCCTTCAAAAAAAAAAAAGAGGTATAAAACCTTACCGGAGCAACAAACTCCTGAAAATTCAAATGGACTGAATAGGAATCAATCAATCCATGAGGAAACAAAAAATCATTAAGAAAAAGTCCGTCAAAAGACTGAAAAAAATTTAGGAATTATTGGTCTATCTGAACATCATCACTAACAAAAAAAGCACAGACATCCTATTTCAAGGCATGTTAAAAAAAATTGTCCAGATCTCTAAGAATCAAGGGGCAAAGTAGACATAAAGCATCCACTGATCACTTCCTCCCCCAAATGAAAACTCCCAAGAACATCCTACCAAAATTCCAGGTCAAAGAAAAAAATCCTGCAAGTATCCACAAAGAAGGAACTTAAGAACTGAACCAGGGAAAATTATCTCACGTAGTCATGAGTAAGTACACTCTACAAACAACGAGGGTGTAAGAGGAATGCCTAACACTTGAACCTCTCACTCTTGAACTTGTCACAAAGAAGACTACACACACACTCACACACAGAAACACATTTTACTCAACTGAGAAATAAGAGGAAAAGGAGACAAGGGGAGAGAGGTAATTAGAGGGATGGATTAGTCCTAAGCTAAATAAACTCTAATGGTGAACAAAATATTTATAGCTCTCTGAGATGGGAGAGGGAAATCCAAGGGAATGTCCATAAATTGGGGGATGGATGAACAAATTATTGCATATAAACGTGATGGAACTGCACTGTGCTGCTTTCTTATCAGTGTAATGATCAACCATGATTCCAAAGGACTAATCATGAAACATGCTACCCACATGATAGAGAGCTAAGGTAAAGGACTCAGAATGTAAAATGATAAATAATTTTTTCTGACATGACCAATGTGGAAATTTGTTTTGATTGACTATACATGCTTGTAATGAGGTTTTTTTTTTTTCCCTTGTGTTCTCAGTAGGGAAGAAGAGGAAGAAAACAGATTCTGGGTGATTAAAACAACTATTTTAAGTGATTAAGGCCTCAGCTACAGTGGTAGCCTTGAGAATAGAGAGCAGAATGGATGGAAAAGAGATTTGGCAAGTGATTGAGTATGAAGGCTAAAGCAGAATGAAGTCTTAATTTCAACATTAGGAATCTGAGCAAAAGGATACTATCATCAACAAAGTTTGGAGGAATGCTAGATGTGGAGGACCAGAGAGAGAAGAATATTCCTTTTTGAACATGGTGAGTTTCAGACACCAATGCACATTCAGGGCAAGATGTTCAGTAAGCAGGTGGTTGATACACACCTTCATTTAGAAAGTACAGAGACAGAACAGGGCCTCATTATGAGGAAAAATTCTCTAAAGAAAACATTTTATGCACCAAACTAATTTTTGCACTGAGTTACATATTACAATAAAGATATTTTCCAATGGAAAAATTTCAGTCTTCTCTTGAAGTAATTTCAGAGCAATTCTTCAATGCTCTTCACTTTGCCCCAATGCTGGGAGATAAGAAATAAAAAAAAATGGAAAACAGGTGTGGTAGTTGTCAAAAGCAATAACCTCAAGGCTATAGATACAATATTAAAAAAACACAAATATCCAACACAAAAATAACACCCTTATCAATATAAAATAACCTTCATTCATGGGCTGATTTGCTTCCCTTGTCAGTCTGGTCTTAATCCTAATTATGAATATTCAGTGACAGGTTGCATGATTCCTTTGTTCTGGGATTTGGAGTGTCACATAAGAGCAGGAGTTCTTAACCTTTTTTGTTTCATGGACCCTTTGGGTAATCTGGCAGGGTCTTTTCCTAACATTTGTACCCCAACGTGTGCCCCTAGGATAGTAATTTACTTTTGACTCATAGAAAATTTCTGTTAATTACAAGATTTAGAACTGAAAGTAACCTTGGAAGTTATCTAGTCCAACCTAACCATTTTACAAATGAAGTTTAAACAAAGCTAGAGGAGTGAAGTGGCAAGCCCAAGGTTATGCAGATAGTAAAAGATGCTTGAAAAGGTTATTAAAGGAAGAACACTGGATAAGAATTATTCAAAGCTAAAAAGAGCCCCTACCAGGGTTGGGGCAGCAGGTAGTCAACCAATTTCCCAAGGGCTGACTCAATCTGAATCACTGGGACCCCACCTTAAGATTCATCTCAAATTTCATGCTTTAGGTCACTTTTTAAAAACAAGATCTTTTTGGTATTTGAATAATTACAGTTCCTTCCATAGTTCAAGAAAAATGCCTTTATTTTACTTCACTTCTTAGCAAGAGTTTTCTCTCAAGGTCACAGTGAAATCTGTGTAAAAATCATTTTTGGAAAAAGAAATGAATACCAAAACTCCACTCTTTAGGCATAAAACATCTCCTCATCCAAACCCCAAAGTATATTCTTGTTGCTGTACTTCCTTCCCTGGATATACATTGTTTAGGCTACTTTTAAAGAGCTTAATGCCTGATGATAGGAAGACACTTCTTGATGAGATTTACACCTAGAACTTTTGTAGGTTCACACATTTTCAAGACCATCTCTAAAGAGGACATTAAGAAGATTTTTCTATTTATTTTACATTTATGGTTTGGAAAAAGGATAGTTTGAGATCACCTAATTACAGGAAAACCCCTTTAAAAGGCTGGTGGTTATGGTAGAGAATTACCATCCACCTTTATAGGCTAACCATGTTATGTAGGATTTCGACAGTATAGTTTAGGACCACCTAGAAAAAAACCCACCTGTAAATTCTCCACCAAAATACAAAACAAATGATGACCCAGAAATCTAGAAGATGCAGAGAAATATTTATCTGGTTTGGGTGGAGAACTCTATGGAGTTCCTTATGGTGGAATTTTTACCTCTTGTTCAGTAAACACAGGGAAACAATTTTCAAGGTCTTTAAAGGATCCCAAGCCTAAAAAGAATACCTATTATTTGCAAAATGAACACAAAAGGGACATCCTGGTGTGAAGGAAAGACCATTTTAAAAGTCTTACAAATCACAGTGCTTCCACTTACTAGCTATTCGACCTTAGCTAAAGTCATCCTTTTGAATCTCATTTTCCTCATTTATCAGATAGGGAGAATATTTATAATAAATTCCTCTCAGAGGTGCTGTGATCATGGATAAGTCTTCTTTTCAGTCTTGCTTTCTCCCCTGTAAAATGAGGGAGTTTTAGAAGATCAAAAATAAGTGACTTGTTTGATATCAGAAGTCATAACAGAGCCAAGTAATTCCAACCCAGATCCTCTTATTCCAACTCCAGTACTTTTCCCAATAGACCACAAATCTGAATAAAAGATTTACTGACATTCAAATTAAATGAAAGGCAGAAGAAAAGAAAAAGACTAACACCACTTACCTCAGGTTTCTCTATGTCAGTCATTAAAATCTTTTAAACCAATGAAGCATACCAAAAAAAAAAAAAACTAAGTCACCTCTTTTTCACCCCTGCCTTCCTTTGTGTCTCTCACATTCCCCTCATCCTCAAAAAACTGAGAGGGGATGGCAATCTGTAAAATGAAAGGGATAGACTAGATGACTTCTAAAGCTATTTCCAGGTCTCAGGTCTGAAGCTATGATCCTAAGAAATACAGACTCTAAGGGCTACTGGTTTTTCCCTAATCTGTACCCTAAACCACATTTTCAGGGATTAAAACAGTATACTATTTCAGAGAAATCACTTAACAGGGGTCCCAGATTTAGTATCATTGATGTCTACAGGTTATATATGTAAGCAAATTACTTAATCTTTCCATGCTATATCTTGTAAATAAAAAAAAAACTATAGATATCACCTTTCACTTGAATACTAACTACAAGGATAACAGATGTTCACAAAGAACTTTAAAGTCAAGGTACCATTTCCTGCTTCAGATTACCATGGAAAAACAGTGTTTCCCCTCACACTTCATTTTCCATTTAAAAGTTTTAGGAAAACAAAAAAAAATCAAAAACACTTCAATTTTTAAAACTTAAGACAGGTAACACAGGAAAATACAAATTACAATAATAAAACTCTTATGTGCTTTGGACAGGAGATCAAAGTGTTTTCTGATTAGTAGTTCTGTGGATAAAATTTTAGCAAACTGTAAAAGCCACAGAACTTTTAGGATTCACCCACCAGGCTGCTCCTACCGATTCTTTTCTTCCTTTCTACCAGTAAATGAGAAATATGCCTTGACCTTTTTATTTTTCATGAAGCACAAAAGCCTCTAATCCTAATTAAGAGTTTTCTTTTTACCCTCAGTACCCTGACAAAAAAGAAAACAACAAGCTTATGTTACAGTGTGGATAGTGCACTGGACCTAAAGTCAGGAAGGCATGAATTCAAATCAGGTCTCAGTGACTTACTAGCTATGTAAGTCAGGGAAAGTCACTTAACTTCTCTAAGCCTCAATTTTCTAAGAACACCTACTTAATAGAGTTATAAGAGGATCAAATGAAACAAGGTTTGTAAAATCCTTAGCACTATTCGTGATACATAGTAGGTGATTAATAACAGTCCCTTCCTCTCCTTCCTTTGTAGCCATTTCTAGACAGTCACCATGTTGTAGTCTGACTACTACTGGGTCAATTATGAAGAACTCAAGAAATACAATATGACCCTCCAAGAAAATTCACTTTAAGTAGAATTTGTTTCGCATTGATAAACCTTCAGGATACATTCTTCTACAAAGGTCAAAACACTTTCTCCATAAAGGAGAAGTTGCCCTGTTCAATGAGGTGCTCATAAAAGAAACTGTTGAATAGAAGACCAAATTACATGAATGGTAAACAATGAAGTTACAATGATTTATTATCAAGAGGGACAAATCACAGTTAAAAAAATGAAAATTTCACTGCTGGGCAAATCAGAGGCAGCCCTTTCCAAATTCATTGCAAAGAACACATTTCTTTATGGAGATTTTCAGTAGTCTTACTTTTCTCAAATCAAACACTTCACAGAAGGTCACTGTAGGTAAATTAATCCATTTTGTAAATAGTCATTAAAAGAGTACATTTCTATAGCATAGCACTTATGAACATGGGGGGGGGGGTGGAGAGTACAGAATTCATTCATTTGCTATCAGTGTAGGTCCTAGGGAGACAGGATGAAAAACCTACTTTGACCAGCATGTTCTAATTGAGTTTTTCAAAGGAAATGCACTCTAAGGTAAAGTATTATTTGAACAGGGATTGCGAAAAAAAGTTATACTTTTGCTAAAATTATGTATCCAAAGTCTGTTTAAATGAACAGAAAAACCTGAACAAAGAAAAATCTGATTAGAAGACAAATTCAGAAAACTGTAAAGGAAAGAAACCAAAAACAACCAAGCTGTTAAGAACAGAAAGATAATTTGGGACCAAGAATCTAAAATGACTATTCTATATATGAAACAATGATTAGCAAGTTGTGTTTGAAAAGGTCAAGAACAAGAGCTTAGTGACAAGCTCACAGGGAAACCCCTGAGAAAAAAAAAAAAAAAGAAAAAAATCAGACTACTAGAGAAGCCTGGCCTTAAACAAAAAGGTAGGTTTAACCTGCCCTTCCTACCTAGCATACACAGTTTTAATTAATACCTTAAGTACTTATTACTGCAGTAGTCTAGAAAATCCTAGAACTGGATTGGAAGGAAATTTAAAGCTTAAAGTGACCTCAGAGATTCCTTACACTTGGGAATTCTTAACGCAGGGTACATAAATTAGTCTGTAGATAGATTTCATGGGTTCTGTGAACTTGGATAGGGAAAAAAATTACATTTTTATTTTCACTCTCCTTTTCCTTTGTAAGCCTATGCCTTAAAAAAAAAAAAAAGCATTATGAGAAGGGGTCCACAACTTCACCAGAATGCCAAAGAGGTCTGTGACATTAAAAGAAAAAAAAAAAGAACTGCTTTAGGCCAACCCTAAGACCAAAAGGGGTGAATCAATATACCTCATGTCATAAAGCTAAACTGTGACACAGCCTGGAACAGAACAAAAATCTTGTGAAACCCAGGAGCCACTGCTCTTTTCACTATATGATAATGACCCACTTCAGGGCATAGTATTAAACAATTAAATAAAAAAGAAAACATCTACCAAGAGATCATACAAAGTATCTGTATATAGGATAGATCTAGAGGGGACCTTAAAGCTCACCTAGTCCAAATCCTTCAAAGGAGGACCAGTATTGAACCCAGGTCCTAAGATTCCAAATCTATCCTGTTGATCCCCCAACTGAAAATCTTTTCCCCATCTCACAATTTTCTGTCACACTTAGATTGGATTTCACCTTTCCCCTATTTTGTATTATTATACTTATCTGTGTGTAAGTAATTTTCTTCTTCCCTCTCCAGTAGAATGTAAGCCTCTTTGAGGAAAGGGACTTGTCATTTTTTTCTATCCCTGTATCCCCAGTACCTAGCATAGTGCCTTGTCACAACAAGTCTTAATGTTTGTTTAGTTGAATTAAGACAGAAAAATCAGTTGTGGTCAAAGGAACCATGATACCAAATAATAACAAAGATGTAACTCCAATGCCTTTTTCTCCCTATTTTTTTTTCTATTTAGTTACATATTCTCAAGCCCTTCTCTTCTTTTAGTATACCTTCTCAATTCCTCTATCCTTTTACTACCATCCCCAATTTTATGTTACACCCTATAGATACAAAATTTCCAAACTTTACTTCAGTTCACCAGGGTAAAAAGAGAACATAAATCTAATAATCACATATTCAACTCTCCAATCTGTGAAAAGAAAAATAGGTAAAGAGCCTCCAAAACCCCCCTCATTTTCTTCTTTGGTTTGAGCTCCTCGCCCCCAAAAACAGCTGCAAACAAAGAGAAATATGAGGGACGAAGTTTCCCTTTTTCCTTCTTCCTCTGGTGTTGGCAGTAACTGCAATAAAAAGAACACTGAATCCATAATCACAAACCCTGAGTTTTAATCCTGACTCTGCTGCTTACCTACCTGTGTGACTTTGGGCAAGTCATTTCACTTCTATTTAATCTGTAAAATGAGGACAGCAAGGTGGCACAGAGTACCAAGTCACATCCAGCTTAGACACTAGTGTGTGACCCTGGGCAAGTCACTTAACCCTGTTTGCCTCAGTTTTCTCATTTCTAAAATGAGCTTGAGAAGGGCAGAGCAAACCACTCTAGTATATTAGCCAAGAAATCCCCAAATGAGGTCCACAAGTCAGACATAATTGAAATGACTGAACAACACAAACGAGGGCAAAGAATTACCTTGACCTCTAAGATACCTTTCAGCTCTAGATCAGTGATATATTATTCACAGAGTAAATAAAGGGGTCAACAGACCATTTAATAAGCAATTATCAAAAGAAATGTCATTAAGCTTATAGGTAAAGAAAAAGAACAGAATAAGAAATGTAGAGAAAAAAGTACAGAAGTGTCAGAGGGTGTATGAATTTATGGGCCACCAGCAATTTACTTGGATTGTTTATGGAACCTCAGGTTTCTAATCCTTAACCAAATAAAGTACTGATTACACACACACACACAATTTTAAATACCTAAGCATGATAAATGTAAGTGGAGGGATTTGGCCCTAATTCTAGAATCTTCAAGTTCCAGGAAGATCAGTAAATAGAGGGATGACCTAGGAATCTGGAAACCTAGGTTCAAGTCTTCCTCTAACACATACTGGCTCAACAACCTTGAGCCAGTCACTGAACCTCTCAATGACCCAGACCCAATTGGAACTGCCAGAAGTTTCCTTATCAGAAGTTTCCATCCAGGGAGGTAAAAAAAAAAAAAAAAAAGAGTACAAACTTTGACCTCAAATAATCCTAATCACCCCCACAGAAACAAAAGAATCAAAGACCCTAAAGGACTTAGAAGCCATCTAGCCCAAGGCATTGCTGTAAGGGAATCTGGTGGAAAATAATTACAAGTAATCCATTCAGTCACTGAAGATCTCCAGTGAGGAGGAACATTCACTATCTCCTTAAGCAGTCCATTCTACATTTAGAATTGCTCTCTAAATTTCATCTTACTAGATTCATCCCATTGTAGTTGAGATCTTTTTTAATTCTATCATTCAAATTATTAGCTATATTTCTCCACTTTGTCTCACCTACAAATTTAATAGGTATCCTACCAATGCCTTCTTGTGGCAATAATTTTTTTTTTAAATAGAACAGGACCAAAGATCTCTAATAGCTTCAACTTGGAAGGGGATTGGGACAGTTTTAAATTCCTCTAAATAGCTGATAGAAACTTTCCAATTAGCTCTCCTCAATTCTTTCTCCTACTAAATTGGTTCCAACCTCCAGGGGTAAGGAGGCCCTTCTGAGGAGGCTAACCGAGTAAATTTCTGCTTCTGTTAGCTCCTTCACAGGCAACTTCACACCTCTCCTGAATGCATCTTTAAAAAAAAAATTCATTCATTTTGCCATCTCCATAAACTTTCATCATCTTTGTTCTCTCTTTTATAGCTAAACTTACAAAGGAAATTTACCTTAGCTACCTCTACTTCCTCATTCTTGGTAATCTGGCTTCCACTCTCAGTCACTCTACCTAAATTCAAAGGATATCACCGACTTCTTAAATTGCTAAATCTAATGCCCTTTGATTAGTCCTCATTCTTCCTTAACCTTCTAACACCTTTAGCCAAAGTTGAATACTCCCTCCCTTCTGAATACTCTTTCCCCTCCTCTCTTCCTAGTTCTCTTCCCAAGAGGCTATTTAGAATATCACAAAATTTCAATCAAAACCTCAGAAGCCATGCAATCCAACCTATAGCAGACTGAGAACACTCCTTACACTTGTTGAACACTTGTTGGTCAACAGTCTTTGCTGGAAGGCATTCAAAGAACAATGTAAGCAGCAGAAATAACTACCCAAAATCACTTCTTCATAAGAAATCAAATTTCCTACCTAAAATCATTTAGAGTATCATTTGGAGTAGTCATAGGTCTACTGATAAAGACTAGAAAATAAATATGTGTACTAACTAAATGACAGTATCCAGTAAGGCAATATCTCACTAAAAATGTAATTCTTATTGCTTCACAATTAACAGGTATTTGTTGGCTTGAAAAAGAAAGAACACTCTCCATCTAATAAGAAAAATTGGAGATAAAAAGCCCTAAAGAGGTTGAATATTATTTCTAGAAAGAAAACATACATTACTTAAGTCTATGCTGGCAGAGGAGGAAGAAAATGCAAGTTTCTAATTCATCACCCTCCTTTCTTTGAGGAGGTGGTGAACTGCAGTGCAGATTGTTGCATACACAGGTAATCTCTAGTTCTAGGAAGCCTGGTTTTGCTTAAGTGATTTTCTATATAACAAGGAAAGGCTCAAGGGTGGGGCGGAGGAAAAAGGTTATATCTAGAAATGACTGATGAAAGAACCAAAAAGGTATCAATAAAACTTTTTGAAAAAGATCTGAGGGAAAAAAAAAGGAATTAAGGTTTCTATTCTGAATGCAAGAAATTGAAAAAATATCTTTTAACTTCTAAGTAGCTAAAATGAAAATTCTTCTGGATTCTACTTTCCTGAAAAAAAAAAGGGGGGGGGTTATTTAGTTGGGGAGGGAGGGAGAAAAATTAAAAAGGTTAAGGACAAATATTTGAAAGTATTTGAATAGATATCTTCCCATGTCATAATTAACATTCTGAAATAATAACTGATGGTATTCAAAACTAATTACCTTTTGAAGGAAAGAAATTTAATGAAATAAACCTAATTAAAATTAAGTGACATAAGAATCTGTCCATTAAAACATGGACTTAAAACAAGTAAATTGCAAATCATTACAAAAAACTGTGCATTAGAATTCTTTAAAGGTCCAAGAAATGTCTAGCCTCTAATCTGCTGGTATCATTCAACTAATTCTCTGAAGGTCAAATGCTAATTTAGTGTGTGGCACATTCATTCACACTTTTCAATCATAAAAAATTTTAAGTATTTGGGGTGACTAGGTGGACCTGAGTTCAAATCTGGCCTCAGACACATACACTTGATACGTACTAGCCATGTGACCTTGGGCAAGTCACTTAAGCCCAAATGCCCTTTCCCCTCTTCAAAAAGCAAAAAAAAAAAAAATTAAGTATTGTTGAATTTTCTCCAACTATTGACAAAGGACTCATTCTTTTTACAACTAAACTTCAAAGGGGAAGGAGGGGAATGTTGTTCAAAAAGTTAAGTCAGCATAAACTCTCTGGGGAAAATAATATATTGTATATATAACTATTATATCTTTTCTAAAAGTTAATACACAGTTTTGAAGGAGACTGATCCTTAGTTTCTAAGGTATTGTTATTTGTTCTGAAGCTAAACATGCAGAGAAATCTATATAAACTATCCATCTAAAATAAATATAACATTGCTTCATATATAAACTCTCTAAGCAAAAAAGTTACGTTTAGATTATTATATTCATTAAGCTAAAACTTGTTAAAAATTAACCTTAAGTAAAAGATCACGACACTCAGACTTACATTTTGATATATAACTAAATTGGAATTGTTAAGATACCATACCCAATTTCTGACATTTTAGAATAAACTGGCTACTCAGAAAATTTCACAAGCGGACTGGTGGAAAACATTGCATGAAACCAAAAGATCAACAATTCAAAAGTTCCCTTTAATCAACCTGTGTCTCCTCTAACAGAAATTTCCTTCAATTTTTGAAGGTATCAGAAGTGGGAGTGGGGAAATGAATTTATATAAGTAGATACAGTGTTTTTATTAGTTTAGAGAACAGCACTGGAAACAAAATACAAGCAAAAAAAAAAGAAACTGAAAGCCTTCTAACAACAAGATAAAATTTACTATCATCATAGTTTACTCAAAGAAATGTTGATCTACAAACCACATAATACTTACAAAATCCAAAAGGACTGCACAGGAAGGTGTTAGTTTTCTCTCTGGAATCTTCACTCTTTCCAGTTTGTTTTTTTATTTTGTATCCTCTGAAATAATATCCAAGTTCCTTGAAGGTATCTGACCTGTGGCTATTTGACATAGAGCTATTTCAAGTCAGCTACCCATCCTTTTGTTTCAAATTATTCATATGGCTATTTCCAGAATTAGTCTTGGATTTAAGATTGTAAAATCTTCTGAAACCTTTCTTCTTTATTATCTGGTGTACATGTCACTGTCATAAGCATCCACTCCAGATGAAATACCAGTTTTTATAACACAAAAAGTGAAAAACAAAAAGCAGATTTCACATCTGAAGCGAAGAGCATTCCTAAGCATCAGCAAATACAGAGAGACAACAGCTATCTCAGTACCACCATATTGCTGGTTAAAGGCAACATTTTAGAAAATATATTTACACTTTTAAATAAAACAAGAAAAAAACCTCTGGATTCTATTATCTCTTCATTTAGAAAAGAGAATGCATGGCAAAGTGAGAAAGGTGGACTTCAAAATACCTAAAATTTATAAAAAAGGTAAAAATATCTGCCATGAAACTTCAGCAGTGTTTAAACAGTATTTTGAAACTGTTTAAACTATTCAGTACACAGATCAAACATATCTTACAGCTCTGGCTTAAGAACATTAACTAAAAAAAAAAAATCAGCAAAATTCTGCCAGCTGAACTATTTTAACCCTTAAAACAAATTGTTCTGAACCAAAATACTGAAGAAGTGCCTGTATTCCTGTGGTGGAGCAGTGAAATTGTTCACTGTCGTCAATTCACTTCCAAGTTGTTTCTCGCCAGTCTTAATAAACTTCTGGGTCAAAAAAATCCAGTCATCATAATTCCAAATAATGGCCACTCCAAATATCCAGGGTTTTTTTTTTAACACAAATAACCTAGAGGGGGGGAAAAAAGTTTTCATATCTTACTGCTTTAAATCACCTGTGAAAGTTTAAAAAACAACTGTATACAAGCTAGCAAAGGACTAATGAGCTGAAAAGAAACTAGAGCCCAAAAAAGTGCAAACCAAAACCAAATCAGCACACAGAAGTTACTGCATAGTACAGAAAGGTCTGGTGGACGATACCGTATTTACTAATAAAAACTCTTAACTCTAAGGGGGCAGGGGATGAGCGATGTGAGAGGGGAGACTGTACCATGTAATACTGGTTTCACATAAAAACTGAGGTTGTCTCTAAAGGTCCAACTGTTCTTTTAAAATGTTGCTGTCCCATCAAAACCCCTAAGGAAACAGACCCACTGGCAGACACAGGTGTTGATGCCGCGGGGTTACTCTAGTTGTTACTCAAGTAGCTCACCCGGAGGAGGGACAATTACACTGAGCCTCCATGGGAACGTTTAAAAAGGGGGCGGGAGGGGGGGGGCTCTTTCTTCGATCAGACTGGGTGTAGAACAGGGGAGATGGGGCTTAAGGGCGGGGGGGGGGTAGTTTTTCCTTCGGGAAAGCTTCCCCCTCCCAAGCTTAAGGTGCGAGTTCTCCTTTCTTGGGATTAGCTCAGAAAAGAGAAGACTTCTATATGCGCTGGGGGAAGGGAAGTCCTTCTCTCCAGGTTCCAGGGCCGGCGTCTCCCTCCCTCCCGGGAAGGGCAGCTCCTCTCCCCCGCCGCGGGACGAGGTGAGCCGATCCCAGCCCGGGTCCGGGTAGGGGGGCGAGACGGGCCAAGAGAGGAGGAGGGGGACCCAGGCCACAGACGCCTCGGGCCCGGGGGCAATAAGGGGCACCGGGAGGGGGGGGAGCCCAAGCTAGGAGGGCGTCGGACCCACCCCTCCTCCGGCCCAAACCCAGCCCAGCCCCCCGGGCGGTGGCAGGGAGCAGCCACAGCCACCCCAACGGGACCGTGAGCCGATCCCACCAGGGGCCTCCGCCGCCCACGCCCCCTCGGGCTCCTCTCCTCCCCCTCCCTCCTCAGACAACCTCGC
>NW_027185903.1:35954438-36005781 GCF_028583685.1 Petaurus breviceps papuanus
GGAGGTTTTCGGTACTTTGAATAATCCCCTTTTGCCGCTTTTCCCTCCCCCCACAGCCAGACTCAGTCCCAAAATGGCGCCGGCCCGATCCGCAATGTTCTGCGCCAAGTCTCGCGAGATCACGGAAGGTGGCGAAGTAGGGAGGAAACCAGTGTGGTTGCGAAGGCGGAGGGGGAAAAAGCGGGGGGGCGGGGCGAGGAAGGAAAGAGGAGGTGGGAGAAAGGGTGTGGAAGGAGCCGAAGGAGGGAACGAAGTGGGCGGAGCAGCGAGAAAGAGCCGATTCGAAAGAGAATGTTCGGACCTAAGCAACCGTCGACGCCGAAGCCTCCGGGAGGCTCCTCCCTCTTCAGCAGGTGACTGGAGGAAGTGGAAGGAAGGCGGAGTGGTCGGGGGCGGGGCTTCGAAGGCGGACCCCGAGGCAGGGGCGCGCTGGGGGCGGTGGCTCCGCGTCGTTACGTCAGGAGCAGCTGGAGCCGGGGATTACCCCCTGCTGCTGACGTGATGTTGGTGAACAATCGGGAATGTTCGGTGGAAGGGGGAATTCCCCGCCGCTCCCTAAGGAGCCCCTCCTCCCTCCAATCACTCCTCTCCCATCCTCCCGCACCCGCCCAGAAGACTGTGCAGAGAAGGGGGAGGGGAGAATAAAGGGGCGGAGAAGGAAAGAAGGGAAAAACGAGCCCAGTGCCAAGAGACGGCAGTCGTCCGTTTGCAGACGCGTGGCGGCCTCTGAGCATCTTCAACCCAGCAGATGCCATGCACGCGTATCCTACTCTGCTTTGGGGAAATGGGAGATCACATGGTTGTATGTACACACAGCTGTGGGCAGAAAAGGAGAGGATCTCTTTCGAGGTGCTCGAGCAAATAAAAAATGCACGTAGTAAATGCACGTGCGAATTCGTGGCACTTTGTACTTAAATCATTATAATAGTGGGAGTAGTAGTAATTGCAATAATAGTAATAGTGGTGGTGAGGATAATAAATGAGATTAGCGGCAGATTAAATGAAAAATATTGGGAATCGAGACCAAATTCTAGGATGGTTAAAGAAGAGTTCCTGCACTTAGGAGAATATTATCGTCGTTTGCTCACTGGGCCCCCCCCCCCGCACATATGCGCGCGCGTGGGTGCACGCATACACACACAGTAAATAGAACATGTGTACCAGCCACAGGAGCTGTTTCACAGGAACTGGGTGGTTGTCTGGCTGGTTTCGGCCGCACCTTCTCGCCAAGCATCTCAAGGCTTGCATACCCACACCCCCCAGCAGGGGTAAGATCCCTAGTGGATGGCGCCGTTTACCCCATCGGTCCCCACGCCTCGCCAGACCTGGAGCTGTCTTTAATAGAGTATTTAATAATAGAAGTATCTAATGTGCAAAGGCTCCGGCGGGGGCTGTAGTTGCTGGGATATTTCTTCCTCGAAGAATGTCGGAATAAGAAAAATACGTAGTAATTAAACTTTCCCGTATGTTTGTGTTTGTTTGACCTCTCTCGAGAATTCCACGGTATACTAGAGGAAGTAACAAGTTTTCCGGGCTAGCTAAGTGGTTTGCATAGAGGCAGACCGCTGATTCGGCAGAGTTGGAATTTGCTCTTTCCAATTCAGTTCAACAAATACATACATAATAAAGTGTCACATGAGAGAGACACACACACACAGGGAAAGTCAAAGGGGGCGGGGGGGTTGGGGGGGGAATGTGCACACGCACAAGGCACTCTACTCCCTGGAATACGGTGCTCACTGTGAGCAAGGGACGCGTGAATCTATATTGTTCATCAGGGATGGTATTTAGCTCCAATAAAATAAACAATCAATATGTAAGAATAACTGATGTGTTTGGCGCAAATGCATTACTATTACTATTTGCCAAAGGTATTTAGATGCAATTAATAAAATACAAATGTATTTAAAAGTGTTTCTGAAATCATAATCATTTTTAGGAATCATGTATTTGTTCAACCAAGAGATGCTAACATCTCCGTAGGTTTGGGGTTTGTTTGTTTTTTTTACATTAAAAGGGGGTCCTGTCTCAAAAAAGGGTAGGAAACTTTTGTAATTTTCACTCAAGGTAGAATTTTTAAAAGTTAAAAATGTTCGGTTTCTCTGCCTACTGAAATATATAGGTAAAAATTCTACCATGATGAACTACACAATACAAAGATATTTTTGCTATGGAAAATCAATTACATCATTATAAATCTTGACAATATGAACAAGCTAGAAACATATTCAAGTTTCATATAGGTCCGGAGCCAACTGTGGAAGAATCTCTCACAAATTCTATTTGCATTGTATCCATTACCAAAATTTCTCAGGGATCATCAGAATTAACCTTGTGTCTCTCCATAAAAGGAAAACACAGCTGGGTGGCAGGTGGATAGATTGCTGGGTCTGAAATCAGAATTCAAATTCAGCCTCAGACATTTACTAGCTGTGTGATCCTGGGGAAGTCTCTTAATAGCTGCCTACCTCGGTTTCCTTAACTGTAAAAATGGGTATAATAATAGCACTTATCTCTCAGAGTTGTTGCTTAGCACAGTGCCTGGTACATATTAGGTGCTTAATTATTGATTCATTGTATCAAATGAGATAATATTTGTAAAGCACCTGGAACATAGTAGGCACTTAATAAATGCTTCCTTCCCTTCCTAAAAGGGCCAGAGATATCACTCAATCAAAACAGCATTTACTAAACACCTACTATGTGTCAGGAATTGTGGTTGGCTCTGAGAATCCAAAAATAAAATCATTCCTATCCTCAAAGAACTTACAGCCTAAGGGGAAACAACATGTACACAGACAAGTATGTAGAAAATCAAAGGCAGCATGGGATAGTGGAAGGGGAACTTTTCTGGGGGCCAGGAAAACCTGAGTTCAAATCCTAGACCCTCAGCAAGTCCTCTCACCTTTCTATAAATACCAACCTACACTGGTAGAGTTCACTCACCTGGGAGTTCCCTGCACCAACAAAAACATAAGTCCATTTCCTATTACTGTACAAAACAAACATAATTTGGGGGGTATGGGGGTGTACTAGCAGCTGAGGAAACCAGGAAAGGACTGAGTAGGAGGTGGCATTTGAGCTGAGCTTTGAAAAAAACCTGGGGACTCTTAAGATGTGAGGAACATTCCCAGTGTGGGAGACAGTCAATGCAAAGACAAAGACCAGAGCAACAGGAAAACCAGTCTGGCTAAAACAAAGACCTTGTGAAGGCAGTAATTTATTATTATTATATTATAATTACTAAATTATAATATTAATATATAAAATGGAAATGGTGGGTTAGAGCCAGACTGTAAAGACTATGAAAGCCAAAAAGGGGGATAATATACATGATCCTTTATATAATATATAATATACATATCCCTATAGGGAGCCATGGGTGTTTATTAATCGTGGAAGTAACTGGTTCAGGACTGTGCTTTAGAACCATCACTTTGTCGCTAATGTGGAGGATGGGCTGAAGAAGGAGAAAAACTTGAGATGAGGAGACCAAATTGGAGGCTATTACTGTCCAAGTCCAAGAGATTTACCAGGGCTTGAATCAGGGTATGATGATTTTGTGAGTGGAGAGAAAGGGACAAATAATTGTACAATTAATAAAAAAAAAAAAAAACTAGCAACTGATTGAATGTGAGGGAAAAGAAATGGATAGAAAGATTCAAGGATGCAAATCTGTGTGACTAGAAGTATGATGGTGCCATCAACAGAAATCAGGAAGGCCAGCAGGATACCAAATATAGCTCAGTTTTTATTTAAACCATCAAAAAATGTTAGAATGGGTTTATATCCAAGTTTTTCAAAAATTAGGAAAATTCCTCCTCTTTCTAGAAACCCAACCTTCTATTACAATAGTCCTTGTGACTCACAGCAAAATAATAAATAGTTGCATTGCTCCCTTGGTACACCTGGTTTCCATCTTTGGTGATCCTTCTCAAGTTTTAGGACCTCACAGTTGGTGTAGTCTAGGGCTCTGAATCCCTTTCCTCTCATTAAGGCTCCTCTCTTTTAAAAGCCAAATCTAGGGGCCAGTTTAGGTATATGAACTCTTCTTTTTCTTGAGATGCCAACTCCATGATCTTCTACAATTACAAAGATCTGCACTTGATTACTGGCCAAAACAAAGGGCCCTATTGCTGAATTAAGGATGTCCCAAGGACCAGAAGATTGAATACTTTGTTTAAGGAATTCACACCTAGTCCAAAAGACAGTACAAGGGCAGAGGCAGATGCCTCTGGGACGTGTCTGAGCATGCATGCTAGCATAGATTAATATCCAACTTCTCCATAGTGAATCAGAAAGTGAAAGTGTCTTCTAATCAAGTAAAAGGGAGGGATCTGTGGAAAAGCTTCTTCCTCCCAAAACAAATCACATGTTTGAATAGTCCTTTACTTCTTCCTGCCCCAAAACAACTTTCAGGTTTTGATTTTGGCAAATAGCCTTGGAGTTCAGGTTGTGATTCTTACTGGACAGTTGATCCCAACTCCATGCAGCAGAGACACCATATAATATGGGTAGCCTATAAAGGTGAATGTTAGTTTACAAACACATACACACACACACACACACACACACACACACACACACCTCTTTAAAGGGATTTTATTATAATTCTTAAGTAATAAATAATATTAAACTTTCAGATACAAGTAAAATATTAAATAGAAAGGTTTTCATGTTAATTGTACATTAAAGGACAATCTTAGCAATGTGTTTATCCGTTTAAAAAATTGTATTATTTGTCTTCTGAAGTTAACAAGTATGTTTACATCAGCAGATTTCAAGTCCCTTAAAAATAATGTAAATAAGATTTCTGGATAAGATGGCTGCCTTAATGGAGAAAAGCAGCCTAGTTCCAACATACCTACTCCAGCAAAAACCTAAAAATTGCAACAGACTGAACAAAGACCAAGAAATCCAAAGAGAAACTACAGTGTTTTTATCCATCCCAGAACTGCACAAAAAAATAAGAGAGAAGCCCATGGAAAACAGAAAAGAGGAGCCACCAGAGTAGATGGAAGTCTTTCAGTCTGACCAGCAGTGGGCCAGAGAGCCCTATAGTCTGTAATGTCCGGTCTCCAGAATCAGCAAGAGTGGAGAGCTCCTACTAAAGTGCCCAAGAGTAGTCAAAAACCTACAGCATAGACCTTGGAAGCACTAAGGAGCAACAGTGGTACCAGTTTTCAGTCCAGAACATCCCAGGCCTATGAGTTCCAAGTTTGGTAGCCCTCTGTCCTAAGGTGCCCTAAAATGTCCTAAAAATACATTACTCTGAGCCTCCAAGATCAAAAGGGACCTAAAATCGACCATTACTTACTGTAGATGTGTTCTAGGAGGTATAGGTTACCACAGGAACCCAGGTAATTCATGTCAAGAACAAGCAGTTTGGGCCACCCAAACCAAAAGTACAGCAAGGAGATGACCCTGGCCCTGTCACAAAACCCCCTTTCAAAAACTAGAAATGGAGCAATGATTGTGTAAAAAGAAGGCACAGATAACCTCAAAGTATTTTTATAGATCATGCACAAATCAAGACATCACCCTTGTGATGCCATTGGTCCTTTTAGAGAATAAAGGATGAACAACAACAGATCTAAAGATACCCAAAAAAGTCCAACTAGAAGAGAGTAATACTATATAACCCATGGAGGCAGAGACTCGAAGGAAAAAATATATATATTTTATATAGAATCAACTTGAATATTTAGGTGAAACAAAGCAACATGTAAAAAAGGAGAAAATTTTAAGCAAAGAATTGGAGGGAAAATAAACAGCTTGAAACTGAAAGTGGTAAATCTTTCCAAAGTAATGGACTCCATGAAAACTAGAATAGACAACAGAAATCAATGACTAAGAAACGAGAAGTATTAGAATATAATCAAACAAATGAGAAAATAGAAAGGAAAAAAAGGTAAGGTATTTACTATTGAAAAGAGGAAAATGGTTCAAGAGACAGAATGATCAAACTCCCTAAAACCATTATTTCCCCTTCCCCCCAAAAAAACAAATATCTGGCCACTATATTTCAAGAAAATCATAAATGAAAATTGCCCAGGTCAATTAGAACAAGAAGGCAAAGTGAAAATAGAACCCATTTATACACACACAAAGATTTTGATTAGGAAACACATCCAGTTCAAGAGGGAAACAACAAAGATAAGTAGAGGAAGAATGACAAGAGAAGATGGAAGAGGAGAAGAAAACAGTACAAAGCAAAACAAACTTTGACTTTGGAAGATGTATCCTGAAGGGAGTATTAAAAGGAAAAGGTAAGACTAGTGATGGGACCTTGGGTGAGTAGAAGAAAGCAGGTGGGGGGGAGGGGAAGGGGGAAGGAGCTGCAGTGAGACAGAAGCATATTGCTTCTTTCATTACCTTCTGCTTTATAAAGTGGAATGGGGAAGGACAGGGTGCTAAGAGAGGAAACAGTATAAGAACATATTATTTAATGACAATTAGCAGTCATAACAGTGAACTTGAATGAGATGAATTCTGATATCCAAGATGTGAAAGGAATTGAGTCAAATATATATAAACAAGAGGGATTCTTCAATAGATAATTAGTAAAAGGATATGAAAGGGTAGTTTTTAAGTATGAAATCTAAGCTATGAACAGTCATATGAAAAAATGTTCCAAACCACTAAGAAAAATACAAATTAAAACTTCTACTTTATACTCATCAGATTGGGGAAGATTACAATAAAGGAAGATGACAATTGTTAGAAAGATGTGGGGGATAGCAGGAGTAGATGAGCCAACTCCAACTGACTCAAAGAGCAGATTGTCAACTTTTCATTGTGAACATTTATACTTCAGAAGTTAGCTGACTACAGATCAGGGCTTAATTTATTGTTTTCTAGACTTAAGAAAGTGATAAGAGAAAATGTTAATAACATAAAGTAAGTTTAAACCTATGTTATGAGTATTTCATTTTTAAGAGCCAGTTTTTGAATATTTACCAGCACACCCCTGGAGGAAAGGCACATTAATGCACTATTAGAGAAGTTGTGAATTAGTCCAGACATTCTGGAAAGTTATTTGGAACTATAGCTAAAAAGTTTCTAAAGTATGCATATCCTTTGACTCAGCAAAGCCACTACTTGGGAAAGCCACTACTGGGCCTATACCCCAAAGAAATAAAAGGAAAAGGAAAAAGAGCGATATTTATTGCCGCACTTTCTGTTGTAACAAAGAAGTGGAAACTAAGGTAATGCCCATCAGTTGGGGAATGACTGAAGAAATTATGGCATATGGATGAAATGGAATGTAAGAAACAACTTGAGACAGTTTCAGAAAATCCCAGGAGGACCAGTATGAACTGATTCAGAACAAAGAAGGAAAAAACAGAAAAACAATATACGATAAAAATGCTACACAGAAAAAACCACTTTGAAAGACTTTTAAAACTCTCATCAAAGCAATGGCCAATCATAACACCAGAGGATTGATAATGAAGCGTATTACCTACAGAGGTAATGCAGAGAGGCATATTTTCTGTGATGGTCACCATATGGATTTGATTTACTTAACTATGCTCATTTGTTATGCTATTTTCCTTTTCCTTTTTAAATTGGGGGAAGGGAGAAAGGAGAGTTAATAACAATGATTCCAAAGGAGGAAAAAAAAGGAAAGAGACAAACTGGTTTATATAAAATGTAAAAAGAGAACAAAGGGAAATTCACCAGAAAGCACAGACAAGCAAGATAGTGTTGAAAATAATATGGTGAATTCATTATATGCCTAAGATGAAAAATAAGCTCTAAGGAATAGAAATTCATAGTGTCATATATGATTCTTTTTTTTTTTAATGTTTTATTTTGTATATGGAAATGCTCATGGGTTTGGTTGGGTTCGGGTTTTGTTTTTTTTGCTGTTTCTTAAGTTCAGATTTTTTTTTAATTTTGAAATAAACCAAAAAATATATGAATATAATAGTCCTAAACAGTGCCTGTGCCAAAGGAAGAAAGCTTAATAAGAGAAGACTTTGGAAAATGGGTGTGGAGAGGTTTTTTTAACTAAAGAGTTTTAGTTATTCCTAGTATTCAAACATTTGAAATGATCAAATGAAATTACATAAGTAAAGTGCTTTGCAAGCCTTAATATAAATATTAACTATCATTATTATTATTTCTCAAAAAAATGATCTTGCCATACATATTTCACCATGCTCTTGAGATGCAGCTGTTGGTTATGCTAGGAAATAAAAAGAGGATTTGCTTTAGGCCCTATGCAAATGTATATATAATTATGGAAAAACCAAAAGAGTCTTATTTTTTGTTTTTGCTTTTTAAAGTGTTATATAAGGAAGGAAGAGGAACTGTATTATGGTAAAGTCTGTGTCCAGTAAACTTAATTAAGCAGACTGAGGTACAGACTCTTGGCAAGATCAGTTTATTAACAGTGACATGTATAATTGTTAAATGGAGTCACTGGCAATCTTGGCAAAGCTAGAAGGAGAGGACCCTTTTTACTGACATACAACTAACAAAGCAAAGGGTTGGGGCAGGAACATTATGATTGAATATACTAAGAAAGGTGGGCTGCCATTCCAGTGAGGCTAATCACACCTTTCTAACAATTAAGGAATGTGCATTGTTTTATGGGATCCTTCTACATCTTGTAGCCTTTGGGGATCAAAATTAACAGACTTGCTGTCTCCTTGGAAGACATAAAAACTCCCTTAACTACATAAAGACAAGCAAGGACAGACTCCATATCTTTTGGGGATGGTAATTTGTAGAGCTTAACAAATAGATATACAGGAAGAATCCCAGAGAATACCTACATGAGAGACAACTTTTCTTTTAAACTAACTTTAAGCTAACTCAGAGAGAAAGTTAAATTCCTGAGCTAGACTCAAGGATATATAGAAAGGTGGCTTTAGGCAAATGCAGAATCAATTATAAAATCAATATAGCATAAAAATCAATTACATTGTTAAATCAATACAGTACAAATAAGTTGAGTTGTTTCAGTTTATATCTAATTCTCTGTGACCCTGTTGGAGTTTTATTGGCAAAGAGACTGGCATGGTTTTCCATTTCCTTCTCCAGCTCATTTTACAGATTAGAAAACTGAGGCAAACAGGGTTAAAGTGGATTGCCTGAGAATAGCTAGTTAAGTGTCTGAGGATACATTTTGAACTCAAGTCTTCCTGACTCCAGGCCAGGTACTCTATCAACTTCACCACTTAACTAGCCTGTAGAAACTAGAGGTAATGTTAATTTTTATCTTATCTTTTCAGTGAGTACCCTGAACATACCTGAAAGATTGAATCCAGGTCAAGGTAGTCTTTGGCAAACTGGTTGACTCTTTATTACCCAACCCTGTTACGAATTCTTCTTAGCTTTGTCTAATCCAATTCCAAGTTTTCTTGCCTCTTTAATAGAATAGGAATATTCAGTCTTTTCTTTTTCAAGGATTTGATAAATTTTTTTAAACTATGTAACTTTAACTCCTCTAGACCTGTTTCCTCATTGATAAAATAAGGAGATTGACTAAATGACCTCCAAGATTACTTCCAGTTCTAAATTCTGTGATCTAGTCTTTCACTGAATTTTCTACACTGAAATTCAAATATGGTCATATATCTAGGAACTCTTTCCACAGAGCTAGAGAATGTTATAATATACAGGGTATCCCAGAAGTCTTTGTGCTATTTCAAGATATTAAAGCTTGAATTAAAACTTCACTAAGACTTATGGGACACCCAATGTATTTGGTCACTATCCACACATAAATCCTCCCTAGGGAATATATCCAATGAGCCAGGAGTCTTTTTCTAGGTCTTCTATTTCTTCATGCCATTGCAAAACTCCAACTGTCTATCAATTATTCTTCTTTCTACAATAACCTACTTCTTTCTCCACAAAAGCATATACTTGTAAGACATTCAGATCAGATTAATCTAAACTCTCCTCCCACACACCCATAATAATAATAATTGTAGTATAGTAAAAGGAACACTGGATCTGAGAGTCAAGCTGAGTTTAAATTCTGGCTTAGATATTTATTGCCTTTGTAACTCTGGGAAAGTTGCTTCCCCTTTCTGGACCTCAGATTCCTTATCTGAAAAAATGAGAGGGATTACACTAGAAGATTTCTAAAGACCTTCCAGTCCTGAATGCAATAATTTTGTAATCTTAGTGATAATGTTCTATGAAAGGAAGTGGCAGCATGGGTAACTTTTTTTTTCATTCCAACTATAGTAATCTTATCCTCTGACACATTAGCAAAGTCTCCCCCTTCTCTACTCTGCTCCCACTATCCCCATCCCTCCTCTTTACATATATACCCACTCAACTCATTCAGAAATTCTAACTCTCAGAGGACATTTATATAATGCAAATGTGTTTCCAAAAAAAAAGATCAACTGATGTTATATAATCTCCCATAGAAACTCAAGAAAGATAATAGTATAAAGGTGAATATTGCTTTTAAGGGCAAAAAAATCAAAGGGTCCCACATTAACTGGAACCAAGCTTATTCTGAAATCTAAAGGCCCAGAAGTGGGACCCAAATTTGAAATCTCAAATTCCACTCCTATCCCCAACCCCTTTGGCATTTAATTTATTTCTTCATCTCTGTTTGAGATTGAGCCAATTGAATGCAATAGTATAAGAAGGACTGATTCATACAAATAGAGCTGCCAGGCCTGCCCATTTCTTTGTGCCAAGAAGTGATTTGATTCTTTGAGGTTTCTAAGGGACATGAATGATCTTGTGCCATAAAAGGTGCCAGAGCCAGTTGAATTAAAAACAGGAGGGAGGTTAGAAAATGTATCTGGTTGACCCTTAAAGAGATCATAGAATCAGAGTTAAAAAGGAACTTATAGGCCATCTGCTCCAACCCCTTCGTTTTACAGATGAGAAAATTGAGGCCCGGAGAAGTCAGGTAACTTGCCTGAAGTCACATAGGTAAACAGCATAAAAGGAATTCAAATCCAAGTCATTTACTCCAAAGATAGCAATTCTTCTGCTGTGCCAGGATGCCTTCCTAGGGGATGAGTGGTAAGGAAATTCCTGGGGTGTTTAATTTGCTTCTCCCTCTTGGATCTCTAACCACTACTGAAACACTAGCGGTTCTTACCCCAAGGGTAACTGAGCTAGAAGCACAAAGGGGAACATGTCTCTGTTTCCCTTGGTATGTGGCATCTGGGAGAATGCTGCTTAAAAGAATTCATAAACACATTTTACACATGTTTACTGGGCATGGGGCCATGGAATGACACTGGAGACCAGCAATGGAACAAAAATGGGCTCCCATTGCTACCTACGACAGGCAGATCATAAGGAGAAGGTTATTGTAAAATAAATTCCATTACTTTCCCTTTCTCCATACTAACAAGTATAGATATCTATCCTTATTTCACCCCACCTCTAGAGATGATTCACCACAAGCAAAGCAAAGTGTAAAACTTTAAAAATGTATATGATGGGAGTAAGTCTCATTTATGCATCCTTAATAAGACCATCTACTTCTGCCTAGTGAAGCTTTGTTGGGAAGAGTATTCACTACAGATTAAGCTATGTGCCCTTGAAGTAATATGGAGTTTTAAATTTAATCACCCGTTCAGGAAGGTAGTTAAAGGCTATTTGAGATTATGATGATAATGGTGTTCCTCATCCCATAGCCAAATGCAGAAGGAGAAGACAGAGAAGCAGAGGGTAAATTAGGAAAACTTTGCTTGCACCTAAAATTGGGAGCTTGCCAATGCCCACAAAAAACAACATGTGTTTGAATAAGAAGCACGAAGACTTTTCATAGGGAATTAGGTACAACATGCAATCTGGGTGATTAATCCAATGAGAGTAAACCTTTGGAAAACTTAAATCCATAAATAGGTATCAAATTGGGTGGGACTTAATAGGATCAGAAACCTCTTTCCCATTGGAGAATAGCACAGAAGGCATGGCATTAAAGCCCTTTTCCTGTCCTCCTTTGTCAAAGGTTCATACCCATTTTTGTGCCATAGATCCCAGTGACAGTCTAATAAAACCTATGGACACCTCAGAATAATTTTTTATACGTATAAAATAAAATATACAGGATTACAAAGAAAACTAATTATTTTGAAATACTGTTATCAAAATAACAACAAAACTTAGTTTAGGGACCCCAAGTTAAGAATCCCAAGACTTAGGGTAAAATAAAATTACTATTATTCTAATCACCAAGTTGACCAATGAAAATTATCATTAAATATTATCATTATTAAGAGTGTCCACACAGATTTTTCCAAAATAAAAATGTGACTATTTTGGTCACATATGATTTTGTTACCTTAAAATCCCAGGAATCATGCTCAGCTTGCCACATACAGTGGAATCCCTTTATATTCCTGGTGTTAGGGGCAGACAAAAATTCCAATTTATATTGCCAGTGTTTTATTTTTACATCAGAATTGAAAATGAGAAGAAAAAAATTTAAGCCTTAGAGATCTTGACAAAGTAAGGAATTTCTCAGGTCCAATTCTGAAAAATTACATATTGTCAAGAGAGATTCATTGTCTGATATGGGCTAGATACAAGCTTAAAAAATGAAAGATAATTAGAAAATGAAAAGCTATAATTCTGTTCGGTCTTTGAGCTAAAGAATTGCAGGTTCTAGTGATAATACCACCTAATTTTATTTCAAATAAATTACAGGTAGTTAAACTCCTATTTTAGTTAAAGCTTTTATAGTCAATTCTCGATTATTCAGGGATTATTCAATTGAGGAATGATAGAGGTTATTTCCTTCTCTTTCTTTCCTCATGCTGCCATGTTTCTAGATATGGTGATTTTTATTAGCCCTTCTGTTAGAAAGTAGTTAGGAAAAAGTGCTGGAAAATGACACTTCAATCTGCCATTTTCACTGCTCAGAGAAGAAATTAAAACTTTCAGTGAAATACTGGTTTGGATTATTGACAGAATTCACATGCCCATTATACCAGGACCAGCAATATAAAATGGAGCCTGGAGTAAGCAGTACCAAACATACCCCTGCTAGGGAAGGAGAATGACCCTTAGAGGGCCCCTTGTGGGAGAAACCTTTAGACACTATAAAGTTGCAGCTAGAGAGATTTCCACTAAGGGAGATACATCTGGGACCAACTCAGGAGGCGTTAAATTGCTATGATAATAAAAGAGAAGAGCTGGGAAAAACGAACCTATTTGGTACTTTCCTATTTTAACAGGTTAGTCTTCCTAACTAAGATCATAGATCCAGAATTAGAAGGCACTTTAGGGGCTGGGCACCATGCGAGGCTCTGAGGTTATAAAGATAAAATAATACACAGTACTTCCCTCAAGAAACTTATAATAGATTGCTTTCTAGCATTATCTATTTCTATAAAAAATAATTTTGAAAGGCCCAAAATGTTAATGGAGGGGGAGGGAATCATTATCAACAGCTATTGTACAATGCATTCAAGGTTCTAACAATGGAAAATAGGTTTACAACTGTAATGTGAATGATTTTGATTAGATATGAGGGAGAAATTTCCTGTAGAATGAGTAACTCACAGAGGTTTTAGCATTTTCTTCTTTGAATGTCTTTGGTGGTATTCAAAAATAGGATGGAGAGTTTCAGAGAATTTTAGAACTGTAAGGATTTTATATATTATGTAGCACAGACCCTAATTTTACAGATGAAGAAAGCTTAGGCCCAGGGGGAAGAGGAACAAGATGAATAGGAAAAGCAAAAGACTTGGAGTTAGTGGACTTGATTCCATTTCTTACTCTTACTACCTGAGTGGCCTTGGGAAAAATTACTTGACCTCTCTTGTCCTCAATTTTCTCATCTTTAAAATGGGACGTTTAGAATAAATAACATCCCCCTTCTAAATCCTATAATCCTATAGGTGATTTACTCAAGGTCTAGTCAGATCATTTTATTCCTAGTCTAATAAGAACTTTTACTGGGCTCAGGGAGCTAGAGTACTTCACCCACTACCTTTCTACCAAGGAACCGATCAACTCTGGATTCATGCATGTGTCCTGAACTGGATTTAGTCCTAGGGAAGCCTGGCCCCTAATAAGACAGTTTGGGGTCTCTTTTCTCAAACTATTCACATCCTTCTGCTCTAATCCCAGCGCCCTGGGGAAGACTAATAGAAAGCTTTAGTTTTGGCTCATGTCTAAAATCTCTCCAAAGGGTGAGAAGAAAAGCATTCATTGCACAATATGAATCGAGTATGAGATAGGTATTCATTTCCAACGAAAGAAATGTTTACTACAAAACACTCACAAACGAGCACATGCAGGCAGAAAGACAACCCAAAGTAAACAAGTTGGCAGTATTAACTACTGTTGTACTCTTTGGGGAGGCTGATGTTTAAAACCATTTAATCATGAAGCAGCTGGTAGCAGACTGCTGATTAAGCACTTTACATTTCCTTTCAGCTTTGCAGTGTCTCCCACAAAGTGGGTGTCTTTTGAAAACTCAAGCCAGGAACAGGGCTAGTCCTCCAACCATCAGTCATCTACTCCAAGAGTGTTGGAGCAAGATATCAAAGATAATTACTGAAGTGTGGATCTGAATAAGCAGACAGCACTCCAAATCTCTCAAGTTCACAAAATGGTTTCTAAGACTAACACATATTTTGTTACCAATATGTATTCCCCTAAGATCAGGAAAGGAAGAGATATAAAAGAGGCAGTCCAAATCTCAAAATCAGAACTTAGGCAGAATGTTTTATCTGCCACATGTTCCTGACTGAATGATAATGGAAGCAGGAGGCAAGATGAGCTACCATTCTTCCTATCTCTTATGAGAAGTCCCAGAACTACATAATGTCACCTGGAAGATTGAAGGAGGAGAACACCATGGATGGAGTCACTTCTTATTTTATAGGTCCACTCAGTCATTTATTCTTCCTGCTGACGTAGTTGCTTCATCATCTCAAAGCACCAAGGTTCTTCATTGCTAAAGTCACAGAGGTGAGGCCAGCTAGAAGCAGAAAGGGTAGCCCTACCCATGTTTTGTTAAACCCCTGCTTAATGCTAACATAGCACTCATTTCTATACTAGGCTATTCTGTAATAACAGCCCACAGTTCATTAAACATAAATGGATGGTGATTTGTCTTAGGACCCTTTTTATCTAAGCTTCATCAAATAAGATTAGGAGAATGAGATTATAATTAGGAGAATCAACAGTAACTAACAATTATATGCTTCAAGATATACAAAGTACTGCAAACCTGTGAAGTAGGTTGTCAAATATTCTA
Organism: Petaurus breviceps papuanus; assembly: GCF_028583685.1. NCBI lineage: Eukaryota > Metazoa > Chordata > Mammalia > Diprotodontia > Petauridae > Petaurus > Petaurus breviceps. Next base: position 35,969,650 of record NW_027185903.1, read on the forward strand.
ATTCCTATTTTGTAGATGAAGAAAGTGATTCCTAGGGAATTTAAGTGACTTATCCATTATCACACAGTTAGTAAATATTGGAGGGATGATTTCAACCCAGGTTTCCTGACTATGAGTCCCGTTCTTTTTTCACTATGATAGAGACTGAAATCATGATAATGAGAGGGAGAAAATTTGACCTGCAATTGAAATAACTCAATTCTCAATTGTTTAAACAAGTAATTGAAAACCAAAAATGGGAAATAAACAACAAAAAATTTGATTCATACTGAGTATAACTATTTTCTACATACACTTAACCAATGTAAATCAGTTGCCAAGGACCAGACCACAAGAGTCCAGAAAGTGGCTTAGCTAGGTAACATTTGACTTACAGTGAAAAGAGATAGTGGCCAAAGGTTACACAGCTTTAGAATATAAACTCATTTGTAAAACTTTTACAAAAGATGGTGAATAATTATGAGCAGTATTATGTCATAAAGCAAAGAAGCGGAGAGCGGAAATGGCAAGGAGGTCGATTTAAAGGAAGCTTGGCAAGGTATCCAATTTAACATCATCTGAATGAGATCAAAATGGAATGAAATGAAAATGAGATGAGAACAAAAGAAAAAATGGCAAAGATCTGCAGAAAGTACTCTAATGAATTGCTTTTATGGTGGAATCGCCACACTTAGAATGTAACACTGTAGTACTAGTTGTGCTTATGGGGGCGTTAGAAATGACACTAAAGAACTCAGGTGGTGAAAGTCCTCAGACTGGACCAAGTCCTGAGATGTGCTGGAGCTAGCTCAGACTCACTCTTAAGTTTGAAGACTGTTAAATTTCCAGTGTGAACATTTACTCCTTGGAAAGAGGGTTTGATTTATTGTTTTGTTGATTGTCAATTTAAAATGATGGGGGAAATGTTAATACAGGTTAAACTTAAAAGTGTTTCCTGCCCTCTTGGAGAGCTGGTTGTTAAACATTTACCAGCATACCCCTGACCAAGTGTATATAAAGGAGATTCTTGTTAGCGGTGATACATTTGTAAAGGCATTAAGGGTTGTGATAGTAATGGCAATTAAAGATTCCCCTGTATTGGCTTGGTTTTCAAATTGATTGTGTTAAAACCCAGAGCTTGTTAATCCCACCTGTGGGATGGACTTGTTGATGTGAAAAGAAAGTCCTGAACTGGGAGGAGCTGGTGAGGTAGATTTGGAGAGACAAGAGAGAGGCAGAAGGACTTTTTGGAAGCAGCACCTCGTGGAGGCAGAGAGAGAGACTGAGAAGGATTGCTGAGGGCCACTTTGAATTGCCCTGGACTTTTGAGACCTGTCCCCTGAGCTGCCAAGGACTGAGGACACATGGCTGTTTTGCTGGTACTTTGTCTGTTTTGATGTTGTTTTACCAGATTTGTCCACTGGTGAAAGACTGTCCTGTTGAAGAAGTCCTGGAACCTGGCTTTTGGTTAAGAAGCCCTGAGACTGTCCTGCAGACAGAGAGTGAATACTGTCCACTGGTGAAGGACAGTGCTGTTGTTGCAGGGGTCTGAAGACTGTCCTGCAGACAGAGTGAATACTATCCACTGGTGAAGGACAGTGCTGTTGTTGCAGGGGTCTGGGAACCTTTCTGTTGGTTCAGAAGCCCTGAAGAAGGATTTTCTTGTTGTATGTTTACAGAAATCCTGGGAGAGGGTTTTGCTAATGTTTTCAGGGGTTCTAGGACTGTTCTACAGACAGAGGATGAATTAATGAAGGGACTGGCAATGTATCTTGTGGCCTTGCTAAGCCTTGTCTCCCCAGAAACTAAGATTGCTGAGAACTTGCCTCGTGTCAAGATGAAGAAAAGACCTCCTTTTGGGTATTAAGTGCTGAGCTTAAACTTGATGTAACTCTGGGGTAGATTCAATTGTGATCCAGGGGTGGGGAACTTTTGACCTTTTAGTGTTCTATGGTTGAGCAAATGAATGTATTTTACTTATGTTTGGAAACTAATCTCCATTTGAGAAGAGGGGCTTTGTGGTGGACTAAATGAAGGTATAGCCTAGGGGTGGAGAAGTATTTAGAACTGGGACTTTGTAATTGATTGAATGATTGGAAGGTCCTGGGGTGGGGTAGTACTTGGAGATTATTTAATCACACTTAGTAAATGCTGTATTTTGAATGATGTCATGTTTTGACCTTCTCTGTTCTTGGTTTGTCACTGAATAAAATGGAGAGCACCTATGCTGGTATTTTGAACCTTGGGAAGTTGCCTTTCCTTGGCAATTACATTACAAGGGTCGATATGTAAGGTATCTAAAGGGGGGAAAATAACAAAGGCATGTAGCTAAATCTCAGATCTTAGCAATACTCCTAAAAAGGCAATTAAAGAAAACATCAGCTACCAACCTATATATTTACTCTCCCAAAATAGGACCTGACTTATTAACTATAACTAGATAATTGAGGCCCTTGAGCCTATAACACCAAATGATTAACACTGTTTTCTCTACAATAGGAAGATGAAGAAACCTTAATTTGTTTGGGACAATTGGGTTAGCTCATTATCTGGTTGAAAATAAAGATGCTGAAAATTAATTGTATCTTTATATATATTTCATCATTACAGAAAAAAATTTTATATCTCATAGCATTTTAAAAGTTTTGTTAATTAAAATGTTAAGTTTCTTTAAATTTTGGCTTCTTTAAGTTTAATGAGTAAAAAATGTCTTTTATGATAATTTAACAAATGTTCACCAGTAAAAAAAAAAAAACAAGTAAAATATCCTGAGTAACTTGTTGAAATGGGCTGCACATGCCTATGGTTTAGGCCAAATGAAATGGTTACTTGGAACAGTATGAAGATAAAGTTGAAATTATCAAGTTTCTTTAAGTTTTAGGTTTTTTTAGTTTGATAAGTAAAAATAATGTCCTTTATGATAATTTAACAAATGTTCACAAGTTTAAAAAAAAAAAGTAGAATTTCCCAAGTAACTTGTTGAAATGGGCTGCACATGCCTATGGTTTAGGCCAAATGAAATGGTTACTTGGAACATTTATCAAGATAAAGTTGAAAATGTTCTCTCTTTTTGTTCTCCTGTTTCTTTTTCTTTTTTAAGTTCAAAGCAAAGGCACAATCACCCCAAAACACACACACCACCCACCACTGTGAAAGATGAACATGCATAATCAATTATTCAACAAGTGTTTTGTTTTGTTTTTAAATTTTCAGTTCCAAATTCTCTCCTTCCATCCACCCCTCCCCCATCCATTGAGAAGGTATCTCTGTTTCAATCCCATAATCCTTCCCTCATCTGAAAGAGCTCTGTGCAGAGAAGAAGTCCAATTTACTCTCCATTCTTCAATCCTGGTCTCTGTTAGAGCAAATGCCTTTTGGAGAGAATATGTAGGAGGAAATTATTTGTCTCATTCAGTTTCTCCTCTTCTTCAAATCACAAGTTCTGTTCATTTGAGGAGAAGCTGGAAAGAAAAAGTGAGGAGAATTCTAGGGAGGTTTTTTTTCTCCTGCTGAGTTTAAATTCAGTGAAACTATTTTCAGGTTCAAAAGAAAAAGGGAAAGGAGAGGGAAAATGTGTGAAGGGAAACAGCTTTGGTGTAAGAGGACAAAAGCAAAAACAGATGGAAAGAAAGACGCCCTAGTGTAGTAATATAAACTGCTCGGTTTTATTTTCCACCAAACCCTTCTCCTCCGCCTCCTCCCTCAGCGATTAGTTTACTAATTATTCTTCACCTCTTGGTGAATTGTCAGAATTCCATTTTACCACCTAGGGATGACTTTACCAGCAGGGGGAGGTAGTAGCCTACAGGGAAGACATCCCTGACCAGTTCTTTTTCCAAGGCAAAGCAGCAAATATTGAATCTTAGAATGTTAGAACTGAAAGAGACCTTATAGATAATTTACTCTGGTGCATGTTACAGATAAGCAAATGAATTGCTGAATGTATATAAGAGACCCGGGATGGCAAGCCCCACAGATCTTACCTTCTAGGATAGGGGTGGGGAACCTTCGGCCTCAAGGCCACATGTGACCCTCTAGGTCCTTGAGTGCAGCCCTTTGACTGAGTCCAAACTTCACAGAACAAATTCCCTTAATAAAAGGATTTGTTCTGTAAACTTGGACCCAGTCAAAAGGTCACACCCTAGAAGCTTACAATCTGAGCACCATAGAATAGCTTTAGGCAGGACCTCAGATAACATTTTCATTTTACTGGAGCAAGGGGCAGGGAGGGAGGGGGAGCCAGGCTTGGGAAGGGGAAGGGAAAAAGGATACATGGGATACCATGGTGATGTAAGAAACAGGAAACATCAATAAAAAATTTTTTTCAGTTTTAATTTTTTGGTTTTTGGAGGGGGGAGGGCAGGGCAATTGGGGTCAAGTGACTTGCCCAAGGTCACATGGCTAGTTTTGTGTTAAGTGTCTGAGGTCAAATTTGAACTCGGGTCATCCTGATTCCAGGGCCAGTGCTCTACTCACTGTACCACCTAGCCACCCCAAAAAATTTTTAAAGAAAAATAAAGAAGCAGATCCAAGATTTCAACCAAGGTCCTCTGAATCTGAATGCACCCTGTTTCCTCATTCTAACAGAGGTGCTGGGAAATATACCCAAATAAGTACAGGGCAAGGTAGAATGTGACCATTCCAAAGGAAGCAGTTTGGACAGAGCACTATCAGAATTTAAGGGGAACCACATCACTTGCTGCAGGAATGATCATAGGAGTATTTGTGGAAGAGGGGGTAGCCAAGCTGGCCCTTGGAAGGTAGGGGATTTTTCCACCAGAAGAGGATGTAGGGTGAGTATCCTTGGGCTGGGGAGCTGGCCTTAGGAATGAAGAGTGCCAGAGGAAATTAAGGAGCAGCTATTAAACTGGTCTGGCTGGAATGCAGAGTACATAAGGAAAGGGTAATGGAAAAAAAGAATTAGAGCCCAATTCACAAGTGTACCATTAAAATAGCCTGTTGTTCTCCCTGCCTCAAGTCTCTATCTGCTCCAATCCATTCTACATTCAGCAGTCAAATTGACCATCCTAAAGCAAAAGTCTGATCATGTCAGACTCTGTACACCCCTCTATCCCCACCTCCATCCCACACAAACACCTTCAGTCAACTTCAGTAGCTTATAGTTGCCTCCAGATCAAATATTAAATCCTCCGTTTGGCCTTTCATAACCTTCCCTACCTCTCCAATCTTCTTACACCTTCCCTTCCCTCTTACCCCCAGCCCCACCCACATATCCAGTGACTACTGGTCTCCTTCTTGTTCCTCTCCCAAGACACTCTATCTCCAGACAGGGCATCTTCAATGACTGTCCCATGCCTGGAATTCTCTGCCTCCTCATCACCATCTCCTGGCTTCCCTAGCCTCCTGAAGCCTCATCTTCCACAGGATGACTTTCCTGATCTCCTTTAATGCTGCTGCCTTTCCTCTGAGATTATCTCCAATTTATCCTGTGCATTTATCTTATTTCTACAGAGGTTTTGTTTTGTTTTTTTTCCCATGTTGTCTCCCCTATTAGACCATGAGCTCCTGGAGAGTAAGGATTGCCTTTTGCCTTTCTTTGTATTGTCAGCCCTTAGGACAGTGCAGAAATATCATAGGTATTTAATTAATGTTCATTTTTCATTTTCAAAGAGGACTAAGGACATCATGGGATAATGTTTTGACTTGTGTGTGATTGGATTTGAGTGAGGCAGAGTTTTACAAAGTCGTCAAGCCTCATTCTCTCTCCCAGAGTCATCCAAATGCAATGGCAGGACAGAAGTCAGTATCCCTGGCAATGACCTGGGATGCAGTAGATGACTTTGGCATCTTTGATGTCTTACTTAGCTCTAATAGCTCTACAGCACCTGCTTCAGCTGCCTTCATGGCTATTGGAAGAAATTATTCTTGTCTGCCCATTCCATCAGAAGTCTTCACTAGCTTGGGGTAGGCATCCCTACTAACTCACAATGGGTTTAAAATTCATAAGTAGCACAGTGGAGAGACCACCGGCTCTGGAGTCAGGAAGACCTGAAGTTAAATGTGGCCTCAGACACTTGACACTTACTACCTGTGTAACCTGGGCAAGCCACTTAACTCTGATTGCCTCAAAAAACAAAGCCAAACAAAACTGGCTACCCTCAACTTGGGTTAGCCCATCTGCTGAGACAGCTTTACAGGCTGTGGCCGCTGCACATGCTACAGCTTCTTGGAGCCACCGGTGAGATGCTAAAGAGGGATGAGCAGCCCTCACACTGGAGGTGCTAGTCCTCCCTGAACACCCCATACACCTCACTTAGCAAATCCCCTGCTAAACAGCTGCTGTTCTACCCTTTTGGCCATAGGGATTCTCTGATGCTTCTTCAGGCAGGAAGTGATATGGTTAGACCTTGCATTAAGAAAACCATTTTAGGGGCGGTTAGGTGGCACAGTGAATAGAGCACCGACCCTGGAATGAGGAGGACCTTAGTTTAAATCTGGCCTCAGACACTGAACACAAAAACTAGCAATGTGATCTTGGGTAAGTCACTTAACCCCAATTGCCCTACCTTCCCCTCTCCAAAAAGCAAAAAAATTTAAAAATTTAAAAAATAAATAAAGATATGGTCTTCTATAGAAGTTTAAAAAAAGAAAGAAAATCCTTTTAGCAGTTGTTTAAAGAATCAGAGAGGGGAAAACCTGGAGTTAGGGAAAGCTGTTTAAGAGGGAACTCAGTAGTTCAAGTAATACACGAATTAGGATAGTGATTGTTCCAGCTTTGAAAAGGACACAGATACCAAAAGCATTTATGGAATAAAAATCAACAAGTGTTGGCAACAGGTGGATTCCTTTCTCTCCCTCCCTCCCCAATCCAGCCAAAGCTAAATCTAAGGTAATAACAATAATAATAATAAAGTAAATCTAAGGTGATAATAATAAGGGTTAACATTTACATAGCACTTTAATGTTTTCTAAGCACTTTAAAAATGTTATCCCAGTTGATCCTCACAACATTCCTGGAAGGCAGGTGCTATTATCATCCCTGTTTTACAGATAAGAAAACTGAGGCAGACAGAGGGTAAGGGGCTTGCCCAAGTTCATACAGGTAGTAAGAGTCTGAGACTGGATTTGGACTCAGTTCTTCTTGATTCCAGGTCAACTGCTCTATCTGCTTATGCCATCAAGCTTCCAATAAGTAACAGGGAAGTTTGGAATGAGGGACAGGTTTAAAGGCGAAGCTGATGAGTTCTTTGTTGACATGTTTTTAAAGGCATCAGTGGGACATCTAAGTACACAGATTAGGTAGGCCATTAGAAAAATTTTAAGGGAGAGATTCCAACCAGATATACAGATTTGAGAGTGTTCTGTTCATTGAAGCCATGGAGTAGGTAAGATTAGCGGAGAAGAGACAGAGACAGAGACAGAGAGAAAGATGGCCTTAATTTTTGACTCTCCTCACTGTTCACCTAAGCAGCCTAGAAGCAAGAGTACTATAATAAAGAGTTTGACTTGGAATCAGCAGAGTCTTGGGTTAGAATCATGCCTCAGATATGTTACTAGCTGTGTGATGATGGGTGAGTGACATCACCACTCTGAATCTTTTTCCTCATCTGTACAGAGGCATGTGGTAAGGGCACTGGTTCTGGAGTCAAAGGACCTGGCCTCTTACACCGCCTCCAATACGAATTACCTGGAGAACTTGGACAAATTAAATAACCTCCCTTGGTCTCAGTTTCCCTATTTGTAAAATGAAAAGGCTGAATTAAGTGGCTTCCAGGGTCTCTTCCAGCTCTCATGATTCGATGAATAATATCTGTAGTACTTAACCTTTTAGAGTTGCAGTGAGGACCAAATAAGATAATGCAAAGCACTTTAAAGCTATGTAAATGCCATCTATACACGGTGGCTGAGTGGCGACAAAGGAATCATCCTGCCAAAATGCTAATTAGAATCTTGGGTCCAATTTATCCTCTAAGCTTCTGTCTACTTGGTTCTCCCTGAGCTTTAGGCCAGAAAATTCCAATCTCCTCTTCTGTTTCCTGTCATTCAGAACCACAGCCTTTCTACAAAAACTTTTTTTCTCACTAGTTCTCCCTGCATCTTTATCCTTAACTACTTTTAGCCCTTTCTCTCCCCACCTCTTCTATTTATTCTTTTATTTACTTTTAACCAACTTTCTATCACCCTAGATATCTTCCTGTTTTAATCCTTCCAAATTGCATAACTTGAAACTTGCTACCTTGCTACCCTCTCCAGTTGCTGATCATTCCTCTCTAGCTCTGGACACATGGGTAATCAGGAGGACCTAGTGTTCTACTGCAACTTTCAGACCCTCATGACAATGCCACTGTGACTCAGTAACAGAACCATATTTTCATCTGGGACAAAATCATTTGGAGGAGGGGTGAGTGATGAGTAGTGGTTTTTGTACTCTAGACACAGTCAGGACAAGAAGGGGGTGGGGGAGGATCTGTCACCAGGAGATCGGGGATGGAGGAGGAAGTTCTCAGGAGAACAGTGATGGGATCCTGGGGAGTGGAGCTAGGGGTTGTTGTGGCCCGTGGTGGCATGGACTAGAAGATTTATTCAAAGTTTGAGGAAGTTTTCCCTGGAAGTCTGATGTTAAAGCAAAATCCCATGTTTTGTCACCAATCTCTTTTTAAAAATTTATTCACTCTATTTGATTAGATTACCCCGTCCAGATCAATCAATAATCAGTTCCTTTGGCTGCCTTTCTTGCTGTTCCATATATATCACTCCATCTCCTTCCTGTGTTCCTGAAATGCTCTCCCTCCTCATCTTAATTTCTAAAAATCCCAAATTTTCTTTGTAGTGAGGGAGTGGGTCCCACATGTGGTGAGGGTTTGTCATTGTATGACTGGAAGGGAGGTAGAATAGACATCTCTAGCTCCTTCCCCCATTCTTCTCTAAGGGATATTTTCATTCCTGTCAAGAGGCTAAGTCAGATGTTTGGCCACTCTGCTCTCCTGAGAGAAGGGGTATGTACTAGGCTAGAAGTATATCTATCTGCTCCTTTAAATGTTATTAGTCTAGGGGATATGATCAGGTTTGTGCTAACTTCTGATTTTTTTTTTATCACTTTTAGTGAGAGGACCTCAAGCTTTTTATCCAAGGCTTGACCCTTTTTCCCACAGTTTACTAGTTGCATAATGAACACATATAGCAAATAATAGATCAACCCATTTATACAAATCATGGCAAATCAGAAATCAGAGAAGGTATACACAGGAAAATACCTAACAGATAATTCAGAGTGAAGGAGCTCTCCCGTTGGAAGAGAGATAACTTAATTTAACCAAGAGTTTCCTAGGTCTCTCAAGCAGAAACTCCCCCAAGTCTCTCTAGTACAGCAAGCTGGGAACAGGGACAAGATGGAGACTGCTGGCTCCTCCCATGTCTTTCCAGAGTCTTTTCCTTCAGTAACCTAAAATGGAGTTTGTCTCTTCCTTCTTCCCTCATGGAGACAGAAACCAGAAGCCCTCAAACCACCTCTACTTGAAGCATGATGAGTCCCCATAGGGCACTCACCCTGGAGAATCTCCAAAAGGACTCCCATTGGAGAGTCCCAAAGAGGACTTGAGGAGAAAGAATCAACTCCCTTCTTTCTCTGCCCCACCCCTCACATCAGGCAGGCTCTTCCTCTCCCCGGAAGAAGTCTCAGATGGGCTTAGATCAAATGGTGCTTCCTCCAGGAAACCTTTTCCAACTCCCCCAGTTGTTAATACCTTCCCCTATAACATCATTTCTACTTCTAATTTATATGTTGTTGGGTCTTTTTAGTTGTGTGGTTCTTTGTGATCCCATTTGGGGTTTTCTTGGCAGAGATACTAGAGTGGTTTGCCATTTCCTTCTCCAGCTCATTTTACAGATGAGGAAACTGAGGCAAATGGGGTTAAGCAACTTGCCAGGGTCACACAGCTAGTAAGGGTCTGAAGCAGGATTTGAATTCAGGAAGAGGAGTCTTCTTTACCCCAGGTCAGGCTCTCTATCCACTGTACCACCTAGCTGCCTCATAGACATTTATATTTTCTCTCCTGGCTAGACTGAAATCTTCTTGAAGACAGGGACTACTTTCACTTTTGTCTTTGTGTTCCTAACACCTAGCGCATTCCTGGTACATAGTAAGTGCTTAATTAACATTTGAAGGTTGATTGGTTATTGTCCTGCTTTCTTTATTGACAAGTACCTCACTAACAATCTTCCTCTTCAGCTCTTGACTTCACCCTGGCCTCCATCTCCATTCTACATTAGCCATCCACAGGGTTAGTTATAAATTCAATATCACTATCACCCCAAATTGCTCCACTTCCATAATCCTAAACCCTGAAATTCATTTCTCTGATGATGCCTCTCCCACTTCCTCACTCCTTCTAACCTTGGGGCCATCTCCAGTCATCCTGATGAATATCTGACCACTGGACCCAGATGGCTCTAGAGGAGGAAGTGAGGCTGGTGACCTTGCACAGAGCACTCCTTCACTCAAATCCAAGTCAACTTCAATTCATGTCATCATTCCCTGATGTCATGGTCCTCTTCAAGAATAAGGACAAACACAATTAACACCAATGTTCCAACCTCACTCTTTAGCCTCATTGGGACCATTTGGGCCTGGTTTCTTCTCTGTTTTTCCAGTTCATCACTCCTATTTTGACTGCATTTTTCCAGTCAAGAGAGACCAAGTGGCATAATGGACAGAGAGTTGGCTTTGGAACTAGGAAGATCTGGGTTCAAGTCCTTGCCTCTGACATATACTGTTTGTGTGATCCTGGGAAAATAAGAGAGAGAGTAAACAATTCTCAATGTTACTGAGAAGGTGCCGACCTGAACTGTAGAGAATTTCCTCATCCAGGAATTCTTTATACCAGTGAAATCACAGGCCCAATCTGTACATCTTTCGTCATGGTTTTGTATTCTGAATTCTCTCCCTGTCCAGAATTATTTTATATCAATACCCTCCCTCAATTGGCATTCCAATTAAATTAGATGACTAGCTGTTCCCCAGTCATCATTTTTTCCACTTTATGCATTTAGATAGATGTATCCTCCACACCTGAAATGCCAACCTTTCCAAGTCCTTATCTACCTTCCTAATTTTATTGTTACCTCCTCCATGAAGCTTTCAATGATTCTCCCATTCTCCCTACCTTCTTCCCACAATACCCCCTCTTCCCTTCCCACACACAATGAAAAAAAAAATTTCTTAGAGCACTTCTGGGTTTCTCCTTTGCTTCTACCACTTTCTACCTTGTATCATATTTTTGCAAAAAAAAAAATGTGAACAGGAGAGCTTGTTCAGCTTTTAAAGATGAGAATTTTTTTTCTTTGAACCTGGATTTTGCCTCCTTGAGAGATATAAAATCCCTCTGACATTGATTGGGCATGATTTCCTTGGGCCCATAGTAGAGCTGAACCACATATGGGGACCTTGGGCCAATAAAAAGGGGGCAAATATACCTGCCAGAATCAGAGATTCTGAGAGAACTGAACAGAGACCAGAGTCCTTAGAGTGTATACTGGCACCTGTTTGGTGCAGTCTGTGCATTATCATAGTCCCCAGAGAAATCACCTATCAGTCCTGGAGGTGATAGTATTTCTAATTCTAACCCTAATTAAGCCCAAGAGATGGAAAAACCCAGGTTTCTGGAAAGAAGAGGAGCACATATATGCCGTAGAGCCATAGGAGCCACAAGGGATTGTGTGTGAAACTAAAGAAAGCAAACCTCCCCCTCCCCTTCCCTCACCCCTGTCATGACCTATCTAAATAGTACAGGTCCACTGGGAAAGGAGCTTCTTTCTTAAGCAAACCCAAGGGATAAATTCCTTTCAGGAGAGCCCCAAATCCTTAGGGTAGTACTCTAAGTATGGAGGTCCCTGAAAGAGTTGGAGAAATTACTAGAGGCTAACAAATTAATACTTTAGAAAATCCAAGTAAATTTCCCTTCTGGTAGGGAGTCCAAAACACAGCACAGGGAGGCTAAGCACCTGGGTGTGGAGGATAGAACTCTGTGAAAAGGAAGGGAGAATTATACTGGCTGCTTATGGCTATGATAAGTCTTTTATGGTGTTCTATACTCCATGTGAGGGGAAATAAAGCTGGTTCTGCGTCTGAAATCTATTGTGAGCTAGGCGCTTGCATGAAAGCTAAGGGTCCTTTTATTCACATCCATACCAGACCTAGACATGTGTCTGAGATTACCTGGGGAAACTGGGGTGGGAGAAAACATGACAAAGATAAAGAAACCTTTTTCCCCTCCACTCTCACAACATAATTCAAACTTAAAGCTTAGGGTTCTAGGCCACAATGTAAAGTTTTGGGGATTTTTTTCCTTATGCCAGTCTCCTCCATTAGATTACACATTCCTTGTGCCACTTTTCACCTTTTAATCTCAAATCAATAAAGTCAGAAAGCATTTATTAAGCATTTACTAGATGTCTGACACTGTGCCAGATGCTGGACATACAAATGTTGTGTTTTTTGTTCCTTATTCTTGAAGAGGACCGTGACATCAGAAAGATGTCATAACTTGCAAGTAGATTGGATTTAAGTGAGACAGGGCTGTGTAAAGTCACCAGTCTCAGTCTCTCCTCTGGAGCCATCTGGGTCCAGTGGCAAGATATAGATCAGGACAACTGGAGATAGCCCAGGATGCAGTGGGAGATCTTGGCCTTTTTAAGGTCTTTTCCACATGTAAGTTTGTTTGAGGCAATGACTATTCAGTAACTAAGACTAAGTAAAGATCAGGCAAAGCATGGCCTCTTTTACCTAGTCAAAAAAACCAATCAGGGAGAAGACCTTCAGGGTTTCTGGCCAAAACAGAAACAATTGCTATTTATACTCACTCTGAGTCACTGAAATTCAATAACCAAATGACGCTTGGACTGGGACCTATTACTGGTCAATCAATGAGAGTCAGAGTGATTTAGGTTTAAGGCATGGTCTGTAAAGAAAAAATCTAGCCCATAAATCTTAAGATATCTTGCTAGGTTTCAGTGATCAAAATTTATATTCTTTTGGGCACAGTACTCATAGGTGAGGGTATGATTCCCTATGTGAGCAGAGGGATAGGAGGGAGAGGAGATGAAGGAAGGAAGGAAGGAAGGAAGGAAGGAAGGAAGGAAGGAACTGAGTTGCCTAACTGCAACTGGCCAGTTGGATCTCCAGTAGGGCAGTTACTACTACTGACGGGTTGTTGTTTGTATTTCAGTCTGGAAGAGGAACATGACTTCAGGAAGGAGATTTCATGACTTGCAAGTAAGTTGAATTTAAATGAGGGAGGGCTGTGCAGTCCACAGTCTCACTCTCTCCTCCTGAGCCATCTGGGTCCAGTGGCCAGATATAGTTCAGGATGATTAGAGATGGCCCCCAGACATACAAATACAAGTAGAAAGAAAGAGAGTCCTGCCTTCAAGAAACTTACATTCTAATAGGGGAAAACAACACATAAAAAGGAGAGGAAAGGCTAGAGTGGTGGTAAAGGACTTCAAGTAATAGAAGCCTAGGGATAGAGTGAGTTTCTAAGGGTGAAGAGGTTTCGGGGACATGGTAGAGAAAGCATAGGAGAGAAAGAGGGCTACCTGTTTTCAGTGAGATAGACATAACATGCTCTACACCAGGAGTGGAGAACACTAGGGGGTCACATGTGGCCTCAAGGCCAAAGATTCCCCACCCCTGCCTACACCATCCTCTCTTGCAACAGACAGTTTCAATGACTCACCGGTGTCCTTCGAGCTTCTCTATCATTGATCAGAAGTCTAGGGTCCAAAGGCAGGAGCCTAACTCAATGACTTATTCCCTTTATAGATAGTCATCAGGGTGAATGGGGAGTCCCAAGCATAGTGCCTTCCTCAGAGTGGCTTCTTTAAGAAATTATCTTGAATTGAGAATTGAAGATTGTCCAGGACGGAGATTGGGGAAAACTAACATTTAGGGAGATGGAATAAGAACATAAATCATAAGAGACAGAGAAGACTCTAGGTGGAGAGTCAGGACAGAATAGTGTCAAGGAGGATTAGGATGGAGAGATGGTCAAGGAAGGAGAGAATGGTTCACAGTCTGCTACAGAAAGGGCAGAGAGTATGAGGACAATTGGATTTGTAAGTGATTACTTAGAGAGAGTCTTTTCAGTAGCAGTGAGAAAGGAAGTCAGACTATATAGATAGGGGGATATAAAAAAGTGAAGGCCCCAAATAAAAACTATACAATGAATTAATTTCAAAAAGAGAGAGACAACAAAAAATTAACCAAGATATATAACTTTAGCAAAAGTGTGGGCTATAAAATAAACCCACAAAATCATCAACATTTACTACTAATAAACTTTTTTAAAATTTTTTAGTTTACATCATTCATTTCAACAAGATTTGGAGTTACAAATTTTCTCCCCATTTTTCCCCACCTCAAAACAATGATCCCACTGAATATATCCTCCCCCAATCTGTTCTCTCCCATATCTTCCCCCATCCCCTCTCTGACTTTCCAGTATATCTTATTTCCCAGTTACATGTAAAATAATAATAGTAATATACGTATATTTTAAACATTTGATTTTAAACCTTTGAATTCCAGATTCTTTCCCTACCTCCCTCATCACCCACCCTTACTGGGAAGATAAGCAATTCAATATAGGTTGTACATGTGTAGCTATGCAAAACATTTCCATAGTGGATATATTGTGAAAGATTGACTATATTTTCCCCCATCCTATCCCACCCCCACTTGTTCTATTCTTTACTTTGATCCTGTCCCTTTTCAAAAGTGGGTGCTTCCAACTTCCCTCCCCCCCAGCCTGAGCGCCTTCCCTTCCACCATCCCCCCTCTCATCCCCTTCCCCCCTACTCTCCTGTAGGGTGATACCCAATTTAGTGTGTATGTCATTCCCTCCCTAAGCCCAATTCAATGAGAATAAAGTTGACCCATTCCCTTTTGCCTTCCTATTCTTCCCCTTCATTGTAACAGTTTTCCCTTGCCTCTTCTATATGAGATAATTTACCCCATTCTGTCTCTCCCCATCTCCTCATTATATTCCTCTCTCGTCTCTTTAATTTCACCTTTCAAGTATCATCCTTTCCTATTCAATTGGTCCTGTGCCACTACTAATAAACTTAGGCAGAACAAACTGTTCTCATCCACACATTCCACAGAGGGAAATCTTCATATGCTTGGGATAGACACCCCATTAACTCACTGAACAGGTGTGGGACCCTTTGGTTACCCTCAAACTGGTTTAACCTGTTTTCTGAGATGGTTTTACCAGGGTGTTGCCACTGTGCATGCTACAGCTTCTTAGAGCCACAGGTGAAAGTTGGGAGAATCAGGTAGACACTGAAAGGTAGAAAGTAGCCCTGAAAAGGGCTCAGGGGCCCTCCCCCCAGAGGTACTAGTCCTCACTGACCACCTGCTGGACTGAACCCTAGGCCTTCTAGGAAGTCCTGCTGTGCTCAGATCTTCCCTCAGACATTTTAACTATGAACTCAGACTGTTTACCCCTGGATTTAACTTCTATTTGTCTCAGTTTCCTTAACTGAAAAGTGACAGTAATAACAGCACCTTTCTCACAGGTTGTTTTGAAGATCAAATGAGTTAAGATTTGTGAAGCACTTAGCACAGTGCCTAGCACATAGTTCTATATAAATGCTTACTCCTTTCTTCCTTGACCCCCCTTCCCTTTCGGGGAATAATCAACTTCTCCCTTGGAGAAGGGTGGGAGGAGGAGACTTTAGAGATATCTATTTATTCATTCCTCCTTTAGAGCCACATCTGAACATACTATGTATGGACAATATGTGTTTGTCACTTGGGCAAACACATTTTGAGGAGCCTATAAGATTCCACTGGAAAGGAACTGAGTTCCATGTTGTCATTCCTCTGCCCTGCAGCCCCCTTCTTCAATTGGTCAGTTTCTCCAGAACTTCCATTGTGAGGAAATACCCACGTTATCCATACTTTTCTCTCTGGACTTTTCCACCATGCTTCAGTTGCCTTCTCTCTCCACCCCTTAAGCCTTCTGTTGGTGAGTTCTCTGAACCTCCATTTTTGAGGAGGGGTCATCCATTCTCCAATGTATCACTGCCATGCCTTGGCTTTCTTCTCTCTCTCTACCTCACCCCTCCAACCCCTACTTTTTCAGCTCGCAAGTAAACTCCCTGTGGCTAGAGATTGCATTTTGTTTGTATTCATATCCCCACAGCTTGGCACAGTAACTGGAACATAGTGAGTGCTAGATAAACACTTGTTGACTGGACGTTGGAACCACTGTCTGATATTCTGGTGGATCTCTAGTTCTCCTTTGGGGTCCTACCCAATTCTTGCCTATGGTATCATTGTGTGATTTAGAGTCCTAGAAGAAGACAGACACACTTTGGTTCTGCTTCACAATTAAGTCCCTTCTTATTGACTTTATTTCCCAAATAATTCACCAGTTTAACCAAGTACAACATTGTTCAAGTACTATGTGAGAGATCTTGTTCTTTCTCCAGGAGTATGTGGTGCCAGAGAAAACTTTTCTCTCTCCAGAAGGTTAGCTCCTTAAACCTTTGAATATGAAAACTCCCTTTTTTTGAGGACAGTTGGGGTTAAGTGACTTGCCCAAGGTCACACAGCTAGTAAGTGTTAAGTGTCTAAAGCCAGATTTGAACTCAGGTCCTCCTGACTCCAGGGCTCGTGCTCTGTTCACTGTGCCACCTAGGCCACCCCTATGAAAACTCTTGAACATAGAATTAAGCAGGATGCAACTCCTAGAGTTGGGACTCCTCTAGGGCTATGTGAGAATGCAGACGTCTGCCCCTTCCATATGCTTTGATTGTTATTTTTCAGTGCCTTGGCTGCAACTATCTCTGGAGCCAAGAAAATTTATTTTCAGGCTCTCTAATGATACAATGGGTCCTAGTTTCCTCATCTGCAAAATGGGGGATTGTATTGGATAGATTAGAAGGACCCTTTCCATTCTAAATCTGTGATGCTATGATCCTCTCAGTTCCTGGGTAAGCACATACAACTCTCATCTTGGCAGTCAATCCAAGTCCCTGGAGTTGGGGGATACTATGTATCTGAATATGACCCTTCTCCCTGCCCAACTCCCCCACGGGTCTGCTTTACTCCCCAGTGTGGTCCACCTTCTGAATTGAGACAGGCAAAAAGGAAGTTCAAAAGAGAGAGCAAACCAGTGTTTCAGCTGATTTTTATAAACTGTAGATAGGGACAGTTCTTTTGACAGTTTCATTCCCACTGGGTATGTCCACACTCTCCATGGGGAGGTGCATCTCAGAATCTTGGAAACAAAGACTCAAGTCCTATAATTTCATCAAGTTGACTGAAAAATTTTCCAAACTGATCAGACTCCCAAGATCAACTCCCCTTAATATTTATTAAGGCATATTATATATAGATCATATGAAATAATATTTGTAATGTATTTAGCAGAGTACCTGGAACAGGTATTATGTAAATTTTAGTGATAATAATTATTAATGTAACAATGTCATTATATTAATAACAACAATTATTATTCAGTGCTCAATCTTTATCTTCTTGTGGAGGTAGAAGATCAAGGAAATGGAGGGCACAGAAAGCCTGACATATGATACCTCCATCAAGTATCCATCAGAGTAATCAATCTCCACCAATGAGGACAATGTTACACAAATGGGTTTTAAGTCCCTGGTTACATTCCAGACCCTCTTTACAATGATCTTAATACAAGCAAAAAAGTTTCCTTGTTAAAAAAGGACTGATTTTGATAGACTTAAAACATTTAAAAATGACAGAATGATATCTGTTCAAATCTAAGGCAAAACATTCATCATCACAGTAAGTACAAATCTATGCTCCAATCACTGACACTGAAGAGGCCAAAGTTGATGAATTCTATGAGTTCTACAACATCTTCTAGAAATAATATTAAATATAAAAAAAATGTCATCTTCTCCACGGGGTATTGGACTGCTAAAGTAAGAAGGCAAAAGGTAATTGAAATAATAGGCAAGTTTGGTCTTGGAATACAAAATGAAGTAGGGCAGATACTAATAAGAGTTTTGTCAAGATAAGTAGGGGGTCATAGCAAACACTTTTTTTCAACAACCCCAAAGGTGACTTTACATATGAATGTCACCAGATGGTCAATATTTAAATCATATTGATTATATACTTTGCAGCCAAAGGTAGAGAAGTTCTATACTGTCAATTGAAACAAGACTTGGAGCAGACTTGGCTAAGATTGTAAGCTTTTTATTGCAAAATTCAGGCTAAAACTGAAGAAAGTAGGAAAAACCATCATATAGTGTAGATCTTATCAGGTATGACTTAAATAACATCCTTGATGAATATAAAATAGAAGTGAGGAATAGGTTTAAGGGATTAGATCTGGGAGTAATTGAAGAACTATGGACAGAGGTTCACAATATTATAGAGTGGGCAGCAACAAAAAGCATCCCAAAGAACACTAATGCATTGTTGGTGGAGTTGTGAACTGATCCAGTCAGTTGGAGAGCAATTTGGAACTATGCCCAAAGGTTATGAAACTGTGTATACCCTTAATTCAGCAATATCGTTACTAGGTCTATATCCCAAAGATAGTCACTAAAAGGGAAAAGAACCTATTTGTACAAAAATATTTATAGCAACTCTTTTTGTGGTGGCTAAGAACTGGAAATCAAAGGATGCCCATCAATTGGGGGATGGTTAAACAAGTTGTGGTATATGATTGTAATGGAATATTATTGTGCTATAAGAAATGACAAATAGAATGATTTCAGAAAAACCTGGAAAGACTTATTTGACTGATGTAGAGTGAAGTGAGCAGAACCAGGTGAATGTTATACACAGTAACAGCAGTATTGCTTGATGAAGAATTGTGAATGACTTAGCTATTCAGCAATACAATGATCCAAGACAATTCCAAAGGATTTATAATGAAGCATTCAATATATCTCCAGAGAAAGAACAGATATTGTTTGAAGACAGAATGAAGCATAGTCTTTTTTATTTTCTTTTATTCTTTTTCTCTTATTTGAATCTTCTTATACAAAATGACATGATTGCACATGTATAACCTATATCTGATTGCTTGCTGTCTCAGGAAGGAGAAGAATAGGAGGGATAGAATTTGGAAATAAAAACTTTAAAAATTGTTAAAAATTGTTTTAATATGTAATTGGGGGAAAATAATTTGTTTTTATTTTTGGAGGGGGGGAATGTAAGGCAATTGGGGTTAAGTGACTTGTCCTAGGTCACACAGCTAGTAAATGTTAAGTGTCTGAGGTCAGATTTGAAATCTGAAGCTCCTAACTTCTGCACCGGTGCTCTGTTCACTGCACCACCTAGATGCCCCATAAAATTTATTTTTAAAAAATCATCCCAAAGAAAAGAAAAGCAAGAAAGATGAATGGCTGTTTAGTGGGACTGTACAAATAAAAGGAAAGAAAAAGGTAAAGGAGAAAGAGAAGGATATACTCAACTGAATGCAGAATTCCAGAGAATAGCAGAAAGATAAGATTTTCTTAAATGAACAATGCAAAGAAATAGAAGAAAATAATAGAATGGGAAATACAAGAGATCTTGTCAAGAAAATCAGAGATATCAAGGTGACAAAAATGGTAGGGGCTTAACAGAAGCAAAAGAGAGTAAGAAGTAGCAAGAACATATAGAAAAATTATACAAGGAAGATCTTAACATCACAGATAACCATGATGGTGGGGTTAGTGATCTAGAGACAGACACCCTGGAGAAAGAAGTCAAGTGGGCCTTTGGAAGTATTGTTAACAATAAGGCTAGTAGAGGTCACAGAATTAAAACCCTAATAGATGATGCAATTAAAGTGCTGCACTCAATAGCGAGCAAATCTGGAAAACTCAACAATGGCCTCTAGATTGGAAGAGATCAGTTTATGTCCCAGTCCTAAAGGGGGAAATGCCAAAGAATGTCCAAATTACCAATTGCACTCACTTCACATACCAGCAAGGTTATGATTTAGGGTAGGTAGGTGGCACAATGGACAGAGCACTAAACCTGGAGTCAGGGAGATTCATCTTCCTGAGTTCTAATCTGACCTCAGACTCTTACTAGCTGTGTGACCCTGGGCAAGTCATTTAATCATATCTGCCTTAGTTCCTCATCTGTAAAATGAGGAAAAAGAAAATGACAAACCATTCCAGTATCTTTGCCAAGGAAGCCCCAAATGAGGTCATGAAGAGTCGGACATGACTGAAAACAACTAAAAAACAACTAATTTTTAAATATGATTTTTTTTTTTTTTTTGGTAAGCAATTGGGGTTAAGTAACTTGCTCAAGGTTACACGGCCAGTTATTATTTCTGGGTGTGGTGCTGAGTATCTGAGCCCGGATTTGATCCAGGTCATCCCGACACTGGAGCCGGTGCTCTTACTCGCTGAGCCACCTGGCCACCCCTAAGCAATCGGGGTTAAGTAACTTGCTCAAGGTTACACGGCCAGGTGTTTCTGGGTGGGTGCTAAGTGTCTGAGCCCAGGATTCGATCTCCAGGTCTTCTCAACACTGGAGCCGGTGCTCTTACTTGCTGTGCTACCTGGCCGCCCCTATGCTTAAGATTCTTTAAGCTAGGCTTCAGCAACATGTGAACCAAGAATTACCAGAAGGGGAGGATGGTTTTTGGAGAGGCAGAGGAACTAGAGGCCAAATATTCAACATTCACTGGAGAAGCAAGGGAGTTCTAGAAAAAATATGTACTTCTGCTTCATCGACTACAATAAAACCTTTGACTGTGTGGATTGCAACAAAATGTGTCAAGTCCTCAAAGAGATGGGAGTACCAGGTCATCTTGCTTGCCTCCTGAGGAACCTGTATGCAGGCCAAGAAGCAACAGTTAGAACTGAATGTGGAACAAATGATTGGTTTAAGATTGGAAAAGGAGCAGTACAAAGCTGTATATTGCCACCTTATTTATTTAATTTATATACTGAGCACATTATGTGAAGTGCCAGGCTGGATGAATCAAAAGCCAGAATTAAGGCTGCCAGGAGAAATATCAACAATCCCAGATATGTAAATGATACCTCTCTGATGAGAGAAAGTGAAGAAAAATTAAGAAACCTCTTAATGAGGATGAAAGAGGTAGTTGGAAGCTTAACATCAAAAAAAACTAAGATCTTGGCGACTGGTCCCATCACTTCCTGGCAAACAGAGGGTGAAGAAATGGAAGCAGTGTCAGATTTTATATTCTTGGGTTCAAAGATCACTGCAGATGGAGACTATAGCTGTGAAATTAAAAGATGCTTACTCTTTGGAAGGAAAGCTATGGCAAGTCTGGACAGTGCACTGAAAAGCAGAGATGTCACCTCGCCAAGGTCCATAGAGTCAAAGCCAGGGTTTTTCCAGTAGCAATGTATGGCTAGGAGAGTTGGACTATGAAAAAAGCTGAGTGCCTGCAGAATTGATATTTTCAAATTGTGGTGCTAAAAAAGACTTTTGAGAGTTCCTTGGACAGCAAGGAGATCACATCAGTTAGTACTTAAAGAAATTAATCAAACTGTTCATTGAAAGGTCAAATACTGAAGCTGAAACTTAAAAACTTCATCCTCATAATGAGAAGATGATATTCATTGGAAAAGACTCCAATGTTTGGAAAGATTGAAGGCAAAAGGAGAAGGGGACAGCAGAGGGTGAGATGGACAAACAGTGTCATGGAAGCAATGAACATGAGCTTGCTCAGACTTTGAGAGGGAAAGAGAGAGCAAAGGATAGAAGGGCCTAGTGTGCTGTGGTCCATGGGGTCACAAAGTCTGACATGACTGAATGACTGAACAACAACAACAAAATCTCCTCGGGTGGTTATGAGGACCAAATGAGATGATGATGGTAAAGCTCAGTACAGTGCCAGGCACATAATAGATGCTATCCAAATGTTAGCAGTGATTGTTATCTAGATAGCAGACCACAGAACATTGGGGAGATAGCAGAAAGGGTGCTGGATTTGGAATCAGAATTGGGATTCCTCAGAAATTTATTGCTATTCCTTTGATTTTGGACAAGTCACTTAACCCCTCTATGCCTCAGTTTCCTAAATTGAGTGAGTTTGGACTAGATAAAATCTAAGGCTCATTGTAGCTCTGAATCTTACAATTTTATGGATTCATTATTCAATTAAAAAAAGAACTTGGGTAAATAGCAAAGTAGTAGGATTTTTTAAAAATGGATTTAGCTCCACCTCTTATACCACAATTTATGAAGACAGTTCGCTCTCCCTTACCCCCAAAGAATCAGTAAACCATGTAATAAAGTGCTCAAACTCTAATGATAAAAAAAAGGAAGAAAATTATTAGCAATTCTGGAACCCATAGTTTCACTATCTATTATAGAGGGGTACTCTGTAATAGATAGTGAAACTATGGGTTTACAATATGCACAGTGCTCACCAAATACATACTATATTGCTGGGAAATTTGAATTGTTTAAATATTCAATTTGGCCAATGGAAGAATTCCACCCATACATATAAATACATACAACCTTCCCCTCCCCCCACTTGATTACTTGGGGCCTACATCTGGGAGTTCACTCAATTGACTGACTGCTGTTACCCTAAAAAGGATATTTTACAAAAACAGGATGTGCTGTGCCAACAAATAGGTAAACCACAATGTCTGACAAAACCAATTGGGTGTTGCTGTAGCAACTATGGTAGAACTATAAAAATTCAGCTACATAGCAACCCAGGAAAGCCATTCAGTCAGCTTTTGGTATCCTGGGTGTGCCTAGCCCTCAATCCTGACCAATCCAAAAGTGATTGTGTCACTTGAGACAGGCAAGCTGGAGTCCAGTATGGGTGTGCAGGGATTCTTTAGCTGAGCACAGTCCAGGAGAGCAAAAGACCATTTACAGGGACATGAGAAGACCTACCTTACAACACAGCATGAATAATATCCTTCCAGCAGAGCATTGGCTGTGTACTTCCTGTTTAACTCTGATCCATCCTTGTTAAGATTGATTGCTTAATACCACATGAAGTTGTACAGTAAGCCTACCTATATGAATGTAATTTGTGCACACAATTTGCCCTCTTATTTTCTTAAGATACTTTCCCTGCCTAGGACCTAGGGTAATGATGATTCTGGAAGAAAGAAACTGGCAAAGTGGTTTCTGATGATGCTGGCACACCCAAAAGGATTTTTTACGTTTCCCTTTCTTGCTATGGTCAGAAAGCAGGGCTAGAGGGGTCCAAGACGTGTACCCACTTTTTGGGATTTTGGACTTCTAAGTTTCAATGAGGTAGACTGAGTACTGTACTGGAGCCCACCAAACCTTATGTTGTTTTGTTGATTGTCTAGAGTGATGGTGAAAATATAAATAATTCAGATTAAATTTAGAAGTGTATCATCCATACATTCCCCCACCCCCCCTACCAGAAAGCTGCTTCTTAAACATTTATCAACACATCAGTCAGTAGAACAGAGTGGCTAGGACTGTACTTCCAGGAGGGCCTGCAACACTCCCCAGTGCAGCCAGACTATAATATAATTGGGAAATGTTCAACAAAATAGATGCAAATACAATATAATAGAGATGGTGTTATTTTGTGGTTTTCCAAGTCAGTATGCAGCCTGCAGGTATCTGTTTCGATTTGAATTTAATGTTACTGATCTAGACCCTTGTCCAGAAGAGACCAAGTGGAGAATGAGGCAAACGGATATTGAATATTAAAGCTAACAGTTTTTGTTATGTCTGTAATGCTCCTCACAGGTGTCAGATACCTCGACTAAAATTATCTACTTTTTAAAACTGCCCTCTCTGCTGTTGCCTCATCTGAGTCCTTCAGTTCAACCCCCATTTGACTTCTGATTAGAAAGCCATTCTAGTTCTTTGTTCTTATCATAACCATAGGCTTTGGCAAGTATTCCCAGGGATCTACTTTCTTTCCTTCAAAAAAAATAATTTTTAGTTTTCAACATTCACTTTTATAAGATTTTCAGTTCCAAAATTTTCCCCTTCCCTCCATTCCTTCCTCCCCAAGACGGTATGTAATCAGATACATGTAGAATCATATTAAACATATTTCCACATTAGTCAAGTTGTGAAAGAAGAATCAGAACAAAAGGAAAAAAAACGTAAGAAAAGAAAAAAAGAGAGAGAGAAAATAGTATGCTTTGATCTGCACTCAGACTCCATAGTTCTTTCTCTGGATGCAGATAACATTTTCCATCATGAGACTTTTGGAATTGTCTTAGAGCATTGTATTGCTGCGAAGAGCTGAGTCTATCAAAGTTGGTCATTGCACAATGTTTTTACTGTATACAATGTTTTGGTTCTGCTCAGCATCAGTTCATGTAAGTCTTTACAGGTTTTTCTAAAAAGGAATCTGCTTTCTTAAAAGGAAAAGGCAATGAACAAAACTGTGATGGGGAAGCTGATTTTAACTCTTCATATGATGCTTTCTATGTAAATTTATAAGGATTGGGTTGTTTAGAGAATACTGAAAAGGCTGGAAATCTTTGATTCACTTCCCCCTAACAACAAATGACAGCCTGGTCTGTAGATAATGGCATTACCCGTGTTTCCCCGATAATAAGACACTGTCTTATTATTTTTTTGGACAGAAAAACACCAGAGGGCTTATTTTCAGGGGAGGGCTTATTTTAATGAACATTGACAGCAATTTTAATAAACAGGTAAATATGAACAAAAAAATGTACCTTTATTCAATAAGCAAATCACTGGGGAAGAACAGGATGACACGCTCACTGCTGCAGCTCTGATTAGATACAGCTCGGAGCGTGCATTTCACCCGGGGGGGGGGGACGGTACATACAGAGGGTACCGTAATGTAGCGTGTAGCGCAGGGGATTACCTTCACTACAGTAGCAATCTCAATAGGGCTTATTTTCGAGGAATCTTACACAGTAAGGGGAGGGCTTATTTTCGGGATAGGTCTTATTATTCGGGAAACACGGTATATCTACAAAACTTTTTATCCTTCCTGACTCAGTGATCCCACTATTAGTATTAGTACTTTGTTGTTGTTGAAAGTAGTCATGTGTGACTCTTTGTGATCCTATTTGGGGTTTTCCTGGCATTTTACAGATGAGGAGGCAGAGGGAAACAAGGCCAAGTGACTTGCCCAAAGTCACAAAGCTAGTAAGTGCCTGAAACTGGATTTGAACTCAGGTCTTCCTGACTCCAGGCCTAGCACTCTAGTACTGTACCACCCAGATGCTCTAGCATTATTGTAACTGATGGAAATTACTTATAGGAATAAAAAGATCCATCTATAAATATATATGTAATTATATATAACATTACTATATTAAACACACCATACTATGTTATATATAACATACACATGTATGTATGCATCATGGCCTTATCACAAACAAGTCAAGCCAAAGTAATCTCATTTCTTGTTTTGATAGGATTATATGACTAGCACATCAGAGAAGTGCCATGATATAGAATCAGGGTCCCGTGATTTCTGACATAAGCACACCAAAGACAATAAGGGGTCAGAAAATGTCAAGAACATGGCAGTCATCGGCCTTGCGTCAAAGTTATTGCCCATATCCTTTGGTGTTTTCTTGTAGGATCATAGATTTAGAACTGGAAGGTAACCTGAAAGCCATCTTATCTAGCTTCCTCATTTTGCAGATAAGGAAACAGAGGTCTAGGGAGATAAGGTGATTTGCCCAAGGTCATACAGATAGTGGCAGGCAGAATTTTTAAAAAAATAAGTTTTATCAATCTTTTGTTTTTTATATCATCATAGTTTCTCCCAATATCCCTCTACCACCCTATCTTAGAGAGTCATTGTATATAACAGTTTTTTTTTAAAGAAAAAGATGAGGAAAAATTCAGCACACTGATAAATACATTGAAAAAGTCTGAAAACATGTACAATGTGCAACACTTGTGGACTTTTTAGCTCCATGAAGAGGACAGGTAGGATTTTAATTGGACTTTAACTTTGGAGAATATTGACACCAAATCTGGTACTAGTATGTCACCTCAGGCAACTTAAAGCATAGCCTGGTACACAAGATTTCTTCAGAGACCCAGAGCAGAGAGGTACCTATATACCCATAGAAGAAGCCATGTAGGGATCCCTGCTGGACCCCAAGAGTTGCCTTGCTCTGCTACAAAGAGATCTTGAAAGGCTCTTTTGCCCACCTTCCTCCAACCCCACAAGATCTGCTACAGTCACAGCATTAAGCCAGTATGGGAACACCAGTCCAGCTTTTTAGGATGTTCTTGCTCCTATCTTCAAGCAGTCTTAGGATGGAATCCTTAGTGTAATTGGCAGCAACTGCTGTCTCCCTTGTTTTCATAGCTCAACTGCCCTACTTCCCTCATTCTGGTAACAATGGTGGATCCAGAGATAGATGAATAATAGCATGCAAGAATGGTGATTTATCAATTCATGTAAATCTGAAATGAGGTCTCTAATGGAGTGCTCTTTCCACATTCTTCTTTTATTAAAAACAATTTTGATCAATTACTTATGTAGAGGGCTGATAGCAAACTGATCAAATATGCAGGTGACAGAAAGCTTTTAGTGACAGTTTATATGGTGGATGCCAGAAGTGGAAATCTAAAGGCTGGATTAGGGAGCTGAATCTAATTTTTTTTAATTAAGAGGAATAAATGTAAAGCCTTGCTTTTGGGTGAATTTGCTCACAAGCAGGATGCATCTGTGAAAAATGTCAGGCGTGTCATCTCTCTAAACCTAGGTGTGAGCCCCATTTTGCTGTTATGTTCTTCCTCATTCTCACCCTTATTCACCTAGCCTTACCTACTCTTTCCTTATCTCTCCCTTTACCCTTTCCCTTTCCCAGTATGTCCTTTGCAACCATTATCTTATTTTTAATTAACTTCCCTTAGTCTTTTTTTTTGGTCTTTTTTTTGGGGGGAGGGGGGAAGGCATGGGAATTGGGGTTAAGTGATTTGCCTAAGTTACACAGCTAGTAAATATATCAAGTGTCTGAGGTTGGATTTGAACTGAGGTCCTCCTGACTTCACAGTCAGTGCTCTATTCTCTGCAGCACCTAGCTGCCCCTAACTTCCCTTCATCATTGATCTTTTACTCTTCAATGTCCCTAACCTTTTCAAAACACCAGAAATCTGTCTTTTTTTTCCCCTGAAAACCACAGCCTTGCTTCATGTTCAATGTACCTTTTCCTCCTCTGCCCTACCCATCACCTCCTCCTCACTCAGCCTGGAGGGCCAGTCAGCCCACTTGTCTCCCTGTGGCTACTTTCAGAATCTTGCTCTATCACTATCACTTGCTAACTTTGCCTTCCCACTGCCACCATTTGTCAACAGGCAGCCGAGATGTCAAGAGACTTATGTGAAAACCAGGTTTATTACAAGAGAAATGAACATGCATGTGGAACCCAAAAGGTTCACAGTCCTTACAGAAATTTGCATATTTTTGATACAAAAAGATCAGGAGAAAACAGGAAGAGGAGTGACATAGGAGGGGACAGGCACAGGAAAGGTGGGTAAAAGGACAAAACCCCTCCTGAAGAGGAGGAACAAGGCGGTGGTAAAAGCCTCATTTTTTTCCCTCAGGAACTTCTAGACTATGAAGATAGGAGGGTTTGCTTATCTGCAAAGGACCTCCAGATGCACAAGCATTTTCCCAGCCTGGTTCAGACTAGCTGTTGCTTGTCTGGCCTCCCAAGGACACACAGGGAGTCTAGCTTGGGATGCAAACAACAAGCTATGTCAGTTGATAGGGGATGGGGCTTCATCTTTAATGCATTCAGGGCCTCCTTAGTGCTCTGGGTCCAGTGTTTCTGGAAAATATGGCAACTCAAAGAGACAAGTTCAGAGGACTCCTTAATAGCCCTGAACTTTGGAAACATAGAGTGACATATTATAGTCACTGCCTCCAGATTCTTGTCATGGCACTCTCCAACCTCTTCCATCTCGTTCTATGACTTTGTCCCCTTAGCCATAGTCCACCCTTCTGATAACATTTCACATTGAGACTTCAATATCCTATAGAGGGGGCAGCTAGGTGGCACAGTGAATAGAGCACTGGCCCTGGAGTCAGGAGGACCTAAGTTCAAATCTGGCTTCATACACTTAACACAAAAACTAGCTGTGTGACCTTGGGCAAGTCACTTAACCCCAATTGCCCTGCCCTCCCCCCTCCAAAAAGAAAAAAATCCTATCTAGCACTCTGGTTTCACAGTCCTTCCAAGGCCTCAGCTCCTAGTCTTTATCTCCAGTCTATGTCAATTTCCTCACTATTACTCAAAACTGTTCCAGAATCCTGAAATCTGAATTTCCCCTCTCTTATAATAATAATAATAATAATCTCTAGTCTTTTAACCCCTCCCACTCCCTTAATGTCTTCCTTCCTTTCACTGTTCTTCACTCTTGTCCCCTCTTTGTTGTTGTTCAGTCATAGTAATCCTGGGAGATTTTTGTTATTGCTCAGTTATTCAGTTGTTTCAGATTCTTGATGATTCCATGGACCACATATACTCCACTATCTCTCAAAGTCTGTCCTAGCTGCTGTTCATTGTTTCCATGACCTTTAGCCATCTCATCCTCTGCCATTCCCTTTTTCCCTTTACCTTCAATCTTTCCCAGCATCAGGGTCTTTTCCAATGAGTTCCATCATCTCATTATGTTGCCAAAGTGTTTAAGCTTCAACTTATTATCTCAGTCTATCAATCTTGTTCTGGCTTTAACTTCCCCTCTAATAAGTTTTGCTTCTATAGTTAATCATTTATTGACCTCCTTCACCACTGAAAGCCCCTTGATCATCTGATAGTCCTGACTAACCTTTAGTCCCTTCAAACCTCCCCTACTCACTAGTGTTGGAGTATATACTGTTGAAGAAATAAAACTATGCTGCTATTTCCAATAACATATTACTCTGATTAAAAACCTTCAGTGACTCCCCACTATATACTGGGGAACATATAGGACAGTATAGAATTAGAAGTATTTGGATATAGTATTATAAGTATACATTTCTAATCTTGGAAATTAAGACCTGCCCCAATTTTTCTCTAATTTCCTTTTTTTTTTTAAGCAATTGGGCTTAAGTAACTTGCTCAAGGTTACACAGCCAGTTATTTCTAGGTGTGGTGCTAAGTATCTGAGCCCGGATTTGATCCAGGTCATCCCGACACTGGAGCCAGTGCTCTTACTCGCTGAGCCACCTGGCTGCCCCTTCTAATTTGCTTTTTCTAACTGCCCTTATGATGCTTATATTCTGAAGCAAAACAATTTCTTTCTATACTTCATTCTTATGCTTTGCTTTCCCAACTCATTGCCTTTACACATACAACACCTTTTCCTGCCCCAATTCTGAAATGCATCATGTCCCACCACCCCGAGTCTTGGTTTATTAGACTAGATGATCTGAGTTTTTTTCTAATTTAGAGATTCTGTGATTCTCCTTTCCTTCCTTCAAAGTCAAATTCAGATGATACCCCTCTTTTCCCTGACCTCTCCCTTTGATGCTATCCTCTCTCTGACCATAAGTTTTTCCTAGCACTCAGCCTGAACCACTCCTTTGCACTTATTCTACTCCCCATCCCCAGTCATCCTGATCTATAACTCACCACTAGACCCAGATGGCTCTGGAGGAGAAAGTGAGGCTGGTGACTTTGCACAGCCCTGCCTCACTTAAATCCAATTCTCTTGCATGTCATGGCATCACCTCCCTGATGTCATGGTCCTCTTCAAGAAGAAAGGACAAACAACAACCTCTGTGAGTAGAAAAAGAGCTGCCCCACTGGAGACGCAAGTAGAACTGGTCAGTTGGGCAACATGGCCCGCCCTTCCTTCCTTCCTTCCTTCCTTCCTTCCCAGGCTTTCATTGATTGGCCAACTAAAGGTTCCAGCCCAAGTCCTACTTGGTCAGTGTTTAGGCCCTGAATGACTCAGAGTGAAGTAAATAGCAATTGTTTCTGTTTTGACCACAACTCCTGAGGGCCTTCCCTTCACAGATTGATTTTTCCTTTTGACTAGGAAAAGAAGCTGTTCTCTGACTCTTTTCTTATCTAGCCTTAATCACTGAATGGGTGTTATCTCAGTCAAACTGAGACTTGTTAAAGAGCTTAGCTTAAAAAGGTTAAGGCCTTCCACTACATGGAGGCCATCTTTAGTCATCCTGATCTATATCTGGCCACTGGATCCAGATGACTTCAGAGGAGAAAGTGAGGCTGGTGACTTTGCACAGCCCTGCCTCACTTAAATCCAACTCACTTGCATGTCATGGTATCTGCTCCCTGAGGTCATGGTCCTCTTTGAGAAGGAAGGACTAAGAACAACAAGAACAACATCCCTGACTTTTATCCTGGTTGTACACTTGTCTTTCTCTCCATTCATCCCATTTATTAAATCATGTGATCCTTGCTAACAGAGTGCTGATATATGTCTTTTTATCCCTAGTACCAAGTATAGGGCTTTGCACATAGTAGGCACTACAGATAATCAATAAACATTTGTTAAGTATGTAACTATGTACTGGGCACTGCGATAGGCATTGGCATAGGAAGAAAAGAAACACAAGGAAAGTGGTCCTTGCCCTCAATGAGCTTACACTCGAACAGGGAAGACTCCATGTACATATATGAGTCTATACAAAATGAGTATAAATACAAGATAATTTGAAATAAATACAAGATAATTTTGTAGGTGATAAACTAGTAACTGGGGAAAGAAGAAGAATAATAGTTAGCATTTACATAGTGCTTTAAGATTTGCAAAATATTTCACAAATATTATCGTCATAACAATTCTAGAAAGTAGATGCCATTATTATCCCTGTTTCATTAATGGATGAACTGAGGCAGGCAGAGGTTACATGATTTTCCCTGAATCACATGACTAATAAGTATCTGAGGTCAGATTTGAACTCAGGTTCAGGTTTGGGGAATCAGAAAGCCTCATGCAGGTGGTGTTTAAGCTGAGCACCAAAAGAAACTAGGAATTCTAAAAGATGAGAGTGAATAGGGAGTACATTCCTGGTATATAAGGAATAGTCAATGCAAAGGAATTAAGATGGAAAATTAAATGTGTGAAGAACAGCAGTTTGGTTATTGCTGAAGAGTGGGTAAAGGGGAGGAATTGGAAAGGTAAATTGGGATCAGATTGTGAAGGGTTTGAAATGACAAAGAGAGGGATTTGTATTTGATCCTGTGGTCAAGGGAGTGACATAGTCAGACTTAGGCTTTGGGGATATAACTTAAGTAGCTGTGTGGAGAATAGATTGGAGAGGGGATAAATGAGGCAGGGGTCCTAACTAGAAGGATATTGTAATCATCTGGGTGAGTGGTGGCCTTCTGAGTGGAAGGAAGAGAACAGATGTGAAAGATGTTTTGGAGGTAGGATCAACAAGGCTGGGTAACTGACCGGACATGTGGCCTGAGGGAGAGCAGTAGGTTGAGTATGACTCTGAGGCTGCATGAATGGACAGACTGTAGTGTCATCAATAGAAATAGACAAGTTTGGAAGAGTCGAAGATTTTGGAAGAAAGATCATTAGGTAAAATTTTGTATATATTGAATTTAAAATGCCTATGGTCAAAATCTGGGAATGCAGTTATTGATTCAGGACTGGAGTATAAGAGGTAGAAGGTGAAAGGAATCTAGGGATGAGGTCTGGCAAAGCAGGAATGATGATAGGGATTCAGAGTAGAAGATGATATACTGTTGAATTAGGTAACAATAGTGTAAAGAATAAGAACCTAAATGCTTGCTGAATTTAATTAAATATAACTGAATTGAATCAGGTCAGTGTGGTATTGTAGAAAGAACACTTGATTTGAACTTGAAGAATTTGAGTTCAAATCCTATTCCTGCTGCCTACTACTTGTGGAGGGGAGACCATCTAGATGTTTGGAGTGTTCAGGGAGGACCAGCACTTCCAATGAGAGGGTTTGATGAGCCCTATTTTAGAGCTGCTCACTTATCTTTAACATCTGCCTGTCACCCAACTGTCATCTGTGGCTCCAAGATGCTGTGGCATAGGCAGTGGCCACACCTCAGTAAACAGTCTTGGGAAATGGGCTAAACCAGGTTGAGGACAGCTGACAGGTTTAAAACCCATCGGTGAGTTAGGGGGCTGCCTACCTGAAGGAAGGGAAGACTTTTCCCAGAGGAATGGGCAGATGAGAATAATTTGTTCCAATGGCCATGAAGGCAGCTGAAGCAGGAGTTGTGGAGTGCTTAGAGTTTGGTTAGACATCAAAGATGCCAAGGTCATCCACTGCATCCTGGACCATTGTCAGTCACCCTGACTTTGTCTTGTCACTAGACTTTGATGAATCTGGAAGAAAGAATGAGGCTGATGGCTTTGCACAACTCTGCCTTACTTAAATCCAACATGGCACATTAAGACATCATTCGATATGATGTCAGTGGTCTTCAGAAACAAAGGACAAGTTACAACAACTTTCATGGCTTTGAGAAAGTTTCTTAACATCCATGGGCTTCAGTTTCATCTGTAAAATAAGTATGGCAGCCCAGATGATCTTTAAGGACTCTTCCAGATCTCACTCCATTGATGTTATAAACTGGGACCACCACTTGAGAAAATGCACATACATGCTCACTTCTCTCTTGGCTCTGCTCCTGACTCTCCAGACTTTTCCACCTTGCCCTCCCCTACCTTGAAGTATATCTGCAAAAAAGGAGGCTGAAGTCCCCTTGTATTTTGTCTTGAACATTCCACATTGGGAGGATTGTGTTCAGTTCTGAGCAACACATTTCCAGGAGACTGACAATCTGGAACAAGCCCAGAGGAGGGCCATCAGTATGGTGAGGAGACTGGAGACATGTCATATGAGGATGAGCCAAAGAAACCACTAATATATTGCCTGGAGAAGAGAATATTTAAAGAGTACATGATGGTCATCTTTGAGTATTTGAAAGGCTATCATGAAGAAGAGGCACCAACTCGTTTGGCTTTGCTACAGAAGGCAGAAATAGGATATGCAAATCTATTGGAAGGTAAATTTCATCTCAAAGGAGGGAAACATTTCTTAACAATTAAAACTGCTAAAAAGTAAAATAGACTGCCTTAGGTGGCAGTGAGTTTCCTGACCTCTCAGAGTGTTCAAGTGAAGAATGGCTCCTTTCTATTTTTCCAGTCTTCCTAGACATTACTGCCCTCCCCACATTCTGGGATGCAATCATGCTGGCCTGTAGTGTTCTGCATACATACAATCTAGGCTCTGTACCTTTGTACTAGCTGTCCCTCCTTGCCTGGAATGCACTCCCTCCTCACCTCTACCACTTTCCCTGGTTACCTTCAAGACTCTGGTCTTTCCTGATTACCTCTCTGGCTGCTATCCCCCTCTCTTCCATAAACACCTTGTATTCATTATGTATATATTTCTACAGTTAGGTGGCATAGTGGGTAGAGTGTCAGACCTGGAATCAGACAGAAGATTTATCTTTGTGACTTCAAAGCTGACCTCAGACACCAGCTGTGTGACCCTGGGCAATTCACTTAATCAACCCTGTTTGCCTCAGTTTCTCCATCTGTAAAACAAACTGGAGAAGGAAATGGTAAACCACTTCAGTATCCTTGCCTAAAAGAAAAAAAAAACCACAAATGGCATCATGAAGAGTTGGACACAACTGAAAAACAACCTAACAACAATATCTGTTGTCTCCCCATTAGAAGGGCAGAAATTGTTTAATTTTTTTGTCTTTGTATCATTAGCAGTTAGCACAGTGCCTGTCATATTGCAAGCATTTAATAAATACTTGTTGACTGACTAAATGATGTTACTTATTGGGATTGTTATAAAGAGGATTAATAAGGTGGATAGGGTTAGGTGACCTCTGGAATCCCTTCCAACTTTTTGATTCCATAATACTAAGTCCAGATTCTTTCCCCATTTCCCTCAAGACCCTACTCCCTGATACATCATAATGGATGGTAACAATTTAATCATATTGGCTAATCTCCAATTGAACTGGCTAACATTTTACCTTTCCTAGATAATACAATTTGTTGTCATTATTATTCAGTCATTTCTGACTCTTTGTGATCACATTTGGGATTTTCTTGGCAAAGATACTGTAGTGGTTTGCCATTTCCTTCTCTAGCTCTTTTTATAGATGAGGAAATTGAGGCAAACAGGGTTAAATGACTTATCCAGGGTCACACAGCTAGTCAGTGTCTGAAGCCAGATTTAAATCAGGTCTTCCTGACTTCAGGCCTAGCATTTTATCCACTGCGCCACCTATAATACTTTAACCTAATCAGAAGCAGCTGGTGATACAGTGGATAGGGTACAGGGCCTGGATGTAGGAAAGAACTGAATTCAAATCCAGACTCAGATACCTCCTAGTTGTGTGACCCTAGGCACTTAATCTCTGTTTGCCTTAGTTTTCTCAACTGTAAAATGGGATTTATAGCAGCACTTGCCTCATAGGGTTGTTGTGAGGATCAAAAGAGATAATATCTGTAAAAAATATTAGTACAGTGTCTGGCACATAGTAGGTGTTATATAAATGCTTATTCCCTCCTCTTCCATAATCAGATTGTGTTTCAGTTCCAAAAAATTAGCGAGGGAGATATTTTTATTCAAGGACACCATTCAGCACTCCTGAAATCAGAGGAGATAGGTAGTACCTACTTTGCCTGCCCTACCCACCAGGGCTCATCTATCTAAGGTCTCCAATTTAAGAAGAACCTAAATAAATAAAGCAATGAATGACTCTTCCAAGGTCATGATATTAAGAGTAAAGTTAACCAGGCATCTTGGCTCCCAGTAACTATTCTAGTCATTGCTTCTTTATGGCAAGATCCAGAATTTTAATTACATATTCTCCCAGAGCCAGTGAGCATTAATGCCCTGGCAGCAACTCTGATATTAAGTAGATGAAAAGATGAACAACTAACCTTCATTCACAAATTAGGTAGATAAATGAATCTACAAAAAAACTTTAGCAGTCTACAAACCCAGAGGAAAAGATAATAGGTTTTGTGAGATTGGATTCTTTATGCTACTACTGATTTTATAAATTAAAATGGAAAAGTTCAGAAATACATTTATGTAGAAAATGAAAAGTGCAGAGTTAAAAGCAGCATGACAAATTGGTATCTATACAATGCTGGGTTCTAATTCTATTAAGAAGTTTATAAGTGTGTGTATGTGTATATGTGTGTGTGTGTGTGTGTGTGTATTTGTGAGTCCCAAGTTCCCATTATGGCATCTAACAATTAGAAGGATTCAATTTTTACACATTTATTATTTTTCCCTTCAGACTTCCTAATCAGAACTATTTTACCTTTATAATATCCCCAATAGGGCTACACATTTTCTCTTCAAAAATGAGCAAACATCATTTGAAATTTTGATAGTTTGCTATTTCCACTTAGGTAAGAACAGAGAATTTAATAATATTCCAAATGAAATTCATACATTCTTTATGTTCCTTTTTCAAATACAATTTCTCTTTCTTCTTCTATCTCTTCTTTTATTCCATGTTTTTATGCTTTTCCTTCATACAGTATTTTATTCCATAGGAGTATAGGATTTAACACTAAAAGAGACAATGTCAGAGATGACAGACTCAAACTCCTTTCTTCCTCTATTTAGCATAAGAAGAAACTGAGACCTGGTTCAGGGAAATTATTTATTCATAGTGCCATCAGCAACTAGTTAGTAATAAGGGATCTAGAATTTGAAATCCAGGCTCTGTGAATACAGATCCAAGTTTCTTTCTACTGTATAATGAAGCACCTACTTTGCTTCTTTACCCTTCTTTTACCTTCTACCTTAGAGACAGGTAGGTGATACAGGGGTTTTAGAGTCCTAGTCCTGGAGTCAGTAAGACCTGAGTTCCAATTGGGCCTCAGATACTTAATGTATGACCCTAGCCAAGGCACTTAATCTCTGTCTGCCTCAGTTTGCTCAACTGTAAAATTGAAATAACATTAACTCTATCTCCCTGGGTTGTTGTGAGTATCAAATGATATAAATATGTATAAAGTACTTAGCACAATGCCTGGCACATAATAAAAATGTAACAAATACTTGTCATTCCGTTCACTTTCTCCAGAGTATAAATTTTTTCTTTTCCTGTGTAACCAGCAGATGGCACTGTGAGGCAAGGTTTGTCTGTATAGGTGGCTAAGCAGCTCCTTTATTCTTTAGAATTTTGGAGGCTCCAGTTTATGGCTTCCTGATGGGTATTTCAGCGATTGTGTCCTTACCTTAGCCTAAGCTTCTA
>NW_027185903.1:36005791-36007759 GCF_028583685.1 Petaurus breviceps papuanus
CCTCTATCTTTCCCATAACCCTGACTCCATAACCCTGAGGAAAATGGTTCTAAGTTATGCCACCTGTATATCTCTGCCATGTAGGAACTTATAAGAGAAACTTATAAAATTGAAACCATGAGATTCTTTTTTATGTGGCTAAGCCACATAAGAAATCCTTTCTCTGTCGTCACTACCACTTAATTAGGCAGAGAAGGTTCAACTTCTCTGTGCCACAAGCTATTCTACTATCTTCTTCCATTGCTAACCTTCTGTATGTAAATATACAGACGTGAATCACAGAGAAATTATGAAACCAATTAAAAATTAGAAACAGCTTAGAGAAAGAAAAATCATGTAAAAACTGCCTGCCGGCTGCAAGCCAAAGAGGAAGGGGAAGGAGAGCTTAATATTAATTGTCAGTTTTTAGATCTCAAAGTGGCAAGTGAATAACTTAAAGTTGTTTTCAGCCACCCCATCAGAGTTGTTTGCTTGTATGTTTTTTTCCCTAATGAGAGGTTGCTGCAGCCACTGAAGCACAGTCTGAAATACTCAGACTTTAACCTCCAAACTGGCCTCACAAAACACCTACAAGGGCTTTTTTCCCTTTCCTTCTCCAGCTATCATTGTGGTTCTACCACTGTGCAGTCTTCTCCAAACCCTAAATCCAACAGAATTTCCTCCTGACACTATTTGTCTTGGCACAAATTCCCAGGAGAATCTCTCTCAAGAGGAAAAAAAAAATCTCTTTCTGGGACTACAACGTTTGAATATCTGTTAACAGCTGTGAGTTTATCCTTGTCCTCATCAAAGTATTTCAAAGCTCTGAGATTGTTGTGAGTGAAGGAACTAATTCTCTTGATAAAAATCACTATCCCTCCAGTATATTGCTAAATAATCTTCAAGGCTGGTTGTTGCTGAAAAATTTTTCACCTTGAAATCATCCTTGGTGATTAGCTTCTCAGAATTATACAGACTAGTAAAAGACAAGACAAATATTGTCTTCTTCCAGGACTATACTCAAAGACTTTCCAGCTTGACTAAGAAGGGAGAAGGGAGAAAGCTAAAGAGGGAGAAAACCTGACCTGGTGGTTAGAATGACACATCAGAAGTTCACTATATTTCATGGACTGACAGAATACCATGCACACACTAAAAATATAGACCTCAAACTATCTTGCAAAACTTGATCAATAAACTGTACTGGAGCCAGACCATGAACACAGGTCAAATGTTGTCCACAGTTCCCTGGACATAAATTCATAGAAATATAAGAAAAATGTTTTTAATTGATGTCACCCCACAGTGCCTGGAACAGAGTAGGTACTTAATAAAGTTTCTTGATTGATTCATGCCAAACACTCATAATTTACAAATTACATGGAATGAAAAGTTTTCAAAGTATGGAGGTCGAGCTCAAGAGATAAAAATCATATGAGAACAGGATGAGCTACACATCCTCCCTATTTTTCTGCCTACTACTGGAATTGTACCCAAGACGCTTTAAAGGAGCCTACAAATCATGAACTTATACATGAATACTTTTATTCAACTATAAAAATGCAATTATTTTCTTCACCTATGCAATAGTCTATACAACATAAAATATAAAAGAATGATTGCAGGTTAGTTCTGTTCCAAGTTAGACTGTTCCAAGAACATTTCTTATTGACCACAAACCTTATTAAAAAAAAAACAACCTCAAGATAATAATAGCGTTAGTCCTCTCAAAGACCAATCCATCTATCATCCATGCTATGGTTGGTAGACAGAGCAATGCCAGACTGGGAGAGTGTAGCCAGAGTGATGTACAGCACCAACTTTTTGGACCCTAATACCATTATGATAGCCAAGACCTTTCAGGAACCCTGAAATGCTGATATATTCGATTCTGGAAATATCATTGAATAGATTAAGCATTCTTGTCAATGTTACCGCTCCTGAGAGAGAGAGAGAGAGAGAGAGAGAGAGAGAGAGAGAGAGAGAGAG
>NW_027185903.1:36007769-36033253 GCF_028583685.1 Petaurus breviceps papuanus
GAGAGAGAGAGAGAGAGAGAGAGAGAGAGAGAGAGAGAGAGAGAGAGCACAGTATGTCAATATGGGATGTAATAGCCCATCTATAGCACAAGCTCACTTTCTTTATGACTCTAATAATCAGGAATTTCAAACTTGAGAATCTCAGGGTTAAGAGGTTCAGAACGGGGAGGCCAGTTAGCACAGTGGGTCAGAGCACCAGCCCCAGTGTCAGGATGACCTGGGGATTGAATCCGGGCTCAGACACTTAGCACCCATCCAGAAACATCTGGCTGTGTAACCTTAAGCAAGTTACTTAAATGCTTAGGGGCGGCCAGGTGGCTCAGCGAGTAAGAGCACCGGCCCCAGTGTCAGGATGACCTGGGGATCAAATCTGGGCTCAGATACTTAGCACCACACCCAGAAATAACTGGCCATGTAACCTTGAGCAAATTACTTAACCCCAATTGCTTTAAAAAAAAAAGAGTTTCAGAACTATTTGGACGCAGATTAGGCTTACATATGATGCACCAAGTAAAACAGCAGTGGTGATTACTTATAAGTTGTTGTTTGGTCATTTCAGTCATATCGGACTCTTTATGACCTCATTTGTGGTTTTCGTGGAAGAGAAACTGGAGTGTTTTTGCCATTTTCTGCTCCACCTCATTTTACAGATGAGGAAACAGAGGCAAACAGGGTTAAATGACTTGCCCAGGGTCATACAGCTAGTATGTGTCTGAGGCCAAATTTGAACTCAGGTCTTCCTGACTCCAAGCCTGGCACTCTATCCATTGTGCCACCTAGAAGCACAATAATCCTGGAATGCTTATATATGTAACCTGTGTTTTATGCAATTCATCTTTGTTATTGAAATGCATGGATCTTTTTTTTACTCTTTATAAAATGTTGATTAATATTTTATGTAATACTTATTACATATGGTATATATGGGTACATACATACATATATACATGATGCATATATGCATACATGTACATATATGCAGGCACACATATACACACAATAATACATACATACATACATACATACATAATATAAACATGTAATGAACTTGGTATTGCAGATAGAAGGCTAGAGTAAGAGCCAAAAAGATCTGGGTTCAAGTCTTGTCTCTGGTACATATTGATTATGTGACTCAGGGCTCTTGACAACTCCCTAAGATTATAAGTTGAAAGGATGGGGCTGACCTGCATTGGTAGAGGGAGTTCTCTTGTCTGGGCATTCTTAGACCAGTGAAATCCCAAGTACAGTCCCTTGTCCAGTATTATCATTGTATTTAGATATATAGGACTACAGATGAGTTATACATTTGGTTGCTTGTATACTATATAAATCTGTGTATGCATATGTTATCATGGATGGGAATGTTTACTTTCGACTATATAAATTGTACACAGAGAATGCTGTGAATAAGCAAATTGTATTGTATTTAAGCAGGGTAAAATATGTTGATTATATAAAATATTTGATATATTACTGTTGTATTCTGTTTGTCCACTCTCTGCCATGCTGATTTCTGATTTTCAGAGATGGTAAATGTTCACTGTGAGAAGGATATGAGGCACTGTTCCTTTCATATGTAGGCATTTTATGTACTGAAAATGACAGAAAAAGGACAGTCATGGAAAAAACAGAGAAAAGAAGCTTGAGACAGTTCTAAAGACACAAGGAAAAAAGCAGTATTGAGTGGATCTGTTTAAAAGCAGCTACTCATTGAGGCAAAAGTACAGAAAAAAGGCTGCAGTACGTTGCTGTCCACCAGCTCATTTCCATATGACTGTTTTCAGGGATTTGAAGGTTATTACTGAGAAACTATGAATCAAAGAATTGATTTGGGACTCTTTTATAATAACCATTTGTGTTAGGTATTTGAATTTTAGGTTTCTTAGCCTAAGCTGGAGATGGCTGGATTGTTTCATGAGGAGGCCCTGATTTGAGGCATTAAAATGCAAAGGATGAGGCAGCAAGGTTGGATAGAGTGCTGGGCCTTGAGTCAGGAGGACCTCAGTTCAAATCCAGCCTCTGACACTTACTAGTTGTGTGACCTTGGACAAGGTGCTTAACCTCTGTTTGACTCAGTTTCCTCAACTGTAAAATGATGATCACAGCACCTACCTCATGGAGTTGTGAGGATCAAATGAGCTGTTTGTAGAGCTCTTTGCATAATGTCTAGCACACAGTAGGGGTTTTACACTCATTCCCTTTTCAAAGAATAAGAGATCCAGGCCTCTAGTCCAGTTGTGAATATTCCCACGTATATAGGTTTTCCTATTCCTGTACTTCACTACTAAATTTCTGTGTTTATGTGTTTATTCCTCCATACAGATGCCAAGTGCCTTGTCAACAGAGGAAGATTCAAGTTTATGGGTGAGTAGCTACATTTCAATTTTTTTACCTTCTATGTAGTAAATATTCTATTATGATTATTCTAGGTTATTGATTAATAAATATAATAAATATTTCATGTTAAGGAGTCAATGGTATAATTGTAATTGCTTTGGATAAAGGGGAAGTACACCAGTAGGCATCATGAGTTAAGTTGCAAGCAGTAGGAGTGTATTCCCTCATATGAAGGCTACTTCTAGGACTCTAGAAAAGCAATTAGGAGCTGTGTGGTTGAGACCAAGACAGTTCCTCTACCCAGTGAAAACCATCAGACCTGTCAAGATCAGTATAGGTTGGAACGAATAGTCCAGCTGAGAGATAGAGAACGGTTGTTCAGCTCCCTGGGAGTTTATATGCCATGCCTGAGCTTTCCAAGGGACTAACAGTTCTTGAATTTGGACAGCTAGGCATGGTTCTTCAGTCCTTTTACCTGCAGAATCCTCTTAGTGAGGGGATACCTTGCTGAGAAGTCATTACAGAAATC
Organism: Petaurus breviceps papuanus; assembly: GCF_028583685.1. NCBI lineage: Eukaryota > Metazoa > Chordata > Mammalia > Diprotodontia > Petauridae > Petaurus > Petaurus breviceps. The sequence continues at coordinate 36,010,636 of NW_027185903.1, forward strand.
ACTCCCTCGTTGTCAACCATAGCCCCACCTCTTCAACTCCCGAGGTTACCAGCCAAGGTTGGAAACACAGATTTCTCAGGATTGTTGCTTGGTGCCTTGTTCTTAGGGCAGAAGAAACATCCAAGAGCTTGAGATCTATTCTTAGGATCACCTAGGTGAGAGCATGCTCTTGCTGCCATGTGTATGCAGTCACTACTGCTTCCAGGAGAGAGGGGAAATGTTTTTTTTTTCCTTTTCACTGAACATCCAAAGGACAGTTGATGTTGCTTATGTCTCAGTCTACATACATAGGACCATGAGAGGACCAACCTGGAACAAATTATCATATATTCTCTTTTGTAAGGGGCCAGAACACATTTTTCTCTCTGTAGATCCAAAGTATTTTTTTTCTCCTCCTCCTCCATAGGAAATACCCTAGTCCAGCAGATCAGAGGGTTCTTCTGATTATTTCTATTATGCTACACACACACACACACACACACACACACACACACACACACACACACACGAATACTTCTTTGTCAGAAATAAGCTTGATAGATATTTTCAGAATCCATTATAAACAGGTTAAAAACTTATAGAAATACTTTTGGAACAGATATACATCACTTCATTCAGCCACATTAATGGATAATATTAGATAGATGCCACTGGATTTGCTGAAATCCAATTTGTATTAAAAATGGTTTACCACCACTTAGATGCTATGAAATGGATAAGTTCTAACTGTAGAATCAAATGGTCTTTCTTAGGTAACATTCACATGGATTCAACTCTGGAAACAAAGAAATATTGAACATATGGTTGAATTATAAAGATTTGTTCACAGAAATTGAGTGGTTTATGATGGCAATTTAAGATCCAGTCATCTCCATCAGAAATTACAAGTGGTTTCTCCTTAAGGACCCTGGACTTATTGATCTATGATAATGATAGAAGGAAATGGTAGAAACTGTGCAACATCACTGTAGGCTACACAAATTTAGTACCCACCAAATACCTAGCAAGACACCCCCTGGTGGCAAGGATTAGACACAAGATGCTCTTAATCTCAAATTTACAGATGGCATATTCCAATGCTACAAATATAAACTTTGAAATGCCATTGAGAGTAATAAATAAACTATATTGGAACATGGTCATTATCATGGATCGAACCGTTGCTCACAATAACATAACCTTCTTCCATTAGATTTTAGAACATTTTTAATAGCTGTCCAGACCATATGGAACAAAAACTTATAGGATAGAGACCTTGCTGAGAAAAAAATAATGTTTCTATAGGATGAGTCATATCATCTTCATCATACTGTCTGCTCCTGCCATTGTCCCAAAGATGATTTTGGTGAGTCTTCACAAGATAAATTTACATCCCAATATCTTTATTCAATTGAGAAAAAAATAAACTCTTTATTTTTGAGCAATCAGGGTTAAGTAACTTGGTTACATGGCCAGTTATCTCTGGGTGTGGTGCTAAGGGTCGGAGCCCCGATTCAATCCCCAGGTCATCCTGACACTGGAGCCGGTGCTCTTACTCGCTGAGCCACCTGGCCGCCCCTAAAACAAACTCTTTTATTCACCTGTGTAACAGTCCTTGTAACATTAAACATAAAAGAAAAATGTCAAGGTAGAACTTGTGTCAGTATTGTTTTGATCTGAACTCCATTGGAAAAGATGAGAATGGAATGAAAATGATAATTAACATTTAGTGTAGCCTTTCTCAACTTTCAAACTTCTTTCTATACTTTATCACAGTTAAACCTCATGATAACCCTGTGAGTTCAATACTACAGATTATTCTGCTGGCATAGGCTTTGAGCAGCTTGAGTCACCTGTGCACCACAGTGAAATACTGAAGGAGAACTTCAATCCAATTCAATTCAATAAGCATTTATTAAGTGTCTGTTATGTGCCAGGCCCTGTTCTAATCATTGGGAGTACAAGTAAGCAAAAGACAGTCCCTGTCCTCAATTGCTTACAATCTAATGGGAGAAAACAATACCCAAAAGGAAGCTGAAAAGGATGGGGAAGAACAAGGCAACCTAGTAGGAATGATAGTCTATGGAGACAAACCAAACAGAGCTGCTGATGGAGAATGGAGTTACCCCATGTAAGTCAATTCCTTCATCCTTGGGAAATTAGAATTGGGAATAGTAGAGGGAAGGAACTGATAGCCTGAAGTTCCTGATTTCATCTTCAACTTGATGATCAGTCCTTCACTGACAAGGAATTTTGTGTGTGTGTGTGATGTGTTTCCTGCTCCTAAATAGTTAGTGGTACTGATCAGAAAATAGTAGGGGATGGGACAAAATGGCTAACTTGATCTTAGTTCTGAGACCTTCTTCCATATTTTAATTTCATCATAGTCCAAGTAGATACAAGTCCAAGATGTCTTGAGAAATTAAGAAAAGTTATGAGTTGCTAAAGTGAAAGAGTATATTGAAAAATATTATATGAGATGTAATCTATTATTTTATACTGCCCTAAAACACAGATCTCATCATGTCACCTCCTCTGCTCAAACTCTGGTGGCTTCCTGTCTCCTGCAGGATCATATACAAAATGTTCTGTTTGACATTCAAAGTCCTGCATCACCCAGCCCTATCCTACCTTTTCAGTCTTCTTATATTTTACTCCTCAACATCTACTTTTTGATTCAGTGACCCTGGCCTTGTTCTATGTAGTTCTATGTTCTATGGCTGTTCTATGAACAAGACATTCCATCTCTTGGCTTTGGGCATTTTCCCTGGCTGTCTCCCATGCCTGCAACACTCTCTCTTTTCCACTCCTACTCCTGACTTCCCTAGTTTCCTTTACGTCTTAATCAAAATTCCTCTTTTTACAGGAACATTTCCCTAACCCATCTTAATTCAAGTGCCTTCCCTCTATTAATTATTTCCTATTTATCTTGCAGATAACTCCCTTTGTATATATTTGTTTGTATATTGTCTCTCCCATTAGATTGTAAGCTCCTTGAAGGCAGGGGTTGCCTTTTGCCTCTTTTTGTATCCCCAGGGTTTAGCACAATTCCTGGCACATAGTAGGTGCTAATAAATGTTTATTGAGTGATTGGTCCAAATGAATGAGAACTATTTTTCAATATGTTTGATCATGATTCTAATTTCTTGTAAAGATACTAACATTTTGAATTTACACAGTAGTTTTTTGTTTAAGAAATTTTAAGCCGAGGTGGCACAATGGATGGAATGCTAGCCCTGGAGTCAGGAGGACCCAAGTTCAAATCCAGCCTCAGACACTTACTAGTTGTGCTACCCTGAGCAAGTGACTTAACCCTGTTTTACTCAACTTCTCATTTGTAAAATGAGTTGTGAAGGAAATGGCAAATCATTCCAATATCTTTCCCAAGAAAACCCCAAACAGGGTCACAAAAAGTTGGATACAACTGAATAAACAACACTTTTTATAATTTACCATAAAAAATGCTTAATGGCTAAAATAACTAAGAAGTTTTATCACCTCATTTAAGTAGACTAGAAAATGGATAAAGAGAAGTGAAATGGCTTATTCTAAGCCTTATAGAAAATCACTGGCAAAGGAGGGTATAGAACACACATTTTGACCAGTTGATCAGTTTTTACTCTCTAAACCAAACTGTCATTGAGAATCATTCTGTCCCCTCTTGACATTGTTCCCACATTAGCTCAAACCTTTGAATTCACTGGTATATAGAAAATTTTCAATGGGGAAAATTCCGTCTACCACAGCAGAGGGGCCACCGAGTCTTCAACTTAATATCTTAGGATGTTGTCTGGGCCATTGAGTGACCCCAATCAATTTAGTACATGTCAGAAGCAGGACTTGAACCCAGGCCTTCCAGACTTCAAGGCTGGCTCCCTACCATACCATACTACCTTTGACATTGTCTAATTGAAAACTACATACTAATGTACTATATAGTAGTACAAATGTTTGAGTATATGTGTGGATACACATGTGTATATGTACACAACTAATAGAACAAATATGAAATCCATTCATTATGATTCTCTTTGTACTTGAATTATTAGCTATATTTATTTATTTGGTTGAATGAAACCTTCCGTAGGGCCATCAATATTTTTTGTTAGGGATTTCTCCCTGGCAATCACATTGACCCTACTCCTTGCTATATGACTTCTAGGTCCCCTCGTTGCCTCCTTGCAGTGACTTTGGGGAACTCAGAAACTTGTGACTCAGATGAAGGATCTGACTGGGCTTTCTTACCGCGGTTGCCAATTCTGCATCAGGAGGGAGTCAGCATCTAGAACGTAGCCCAGCTCCAAGGGGGTGACACACACACAGTTAATGACTCTCTCCCTGCCTTTTTTCCTTCCCCCATAACCAATCTGTTGCCAAGGCCTGTTGATTTTACATGGTAACATTTTTCTCATAGGCTCCCTTCTCTCCTCTAATGCTGCCAACCCCCTGCTGCAGGCTCTCATCATCTCAAGCCTGAAATATTGCAACAGCCTGCTGGTAGATTCCCTGCCACAAATCTCTCCCCACCATCATCCACTCAGCTGTCAAAGTGATCTTTATAAAGCTCAGGTCTGACCATGTTACTCCTCCCCCCACAAACAAACTTCTATGTCTCCAGGATCAAATATAAAATCTTTGGTTGGTTTTTTAAGTCTTTCATACTCTACCTACACCCACCACCCAACCCCTTCCAGACTTTTTACATCTCTACGTACTTTTCCATTCAGTGACACTGGCCTCCTTGACACTGATCTCCTTTCTGTTCTTTGAATAAGACATTCATCTCCAGACTCCTGGCATTTTCACTGGTTGGTCTCCCATACTTTGAATATTTCCTCTGCTTCCTCCTGACTTTCCTGACTTCCTTCAAGTTCTAGCTAAAATTCAGCCTTCTACAGGAAGCCTTCCTGTTCTCCCTTAATTCCAGTGTCTTCCCTCTGTTGATTATTTCTAAATTATATGGTACATAGCTTTTTTGTACACTACCATTTGCATGCTGTCTCCCCCTTTAGACTGAGTCTAAAGAGCAGGGATTGTCTTTTGCCTTCTTTGTATCCCCAGTACTTAGCAGAGAGCCTGGCACGTAGCAGACATTTAATCAATGTTTATTGATTGACTATTGGCTGATTCACACCAGACCCCTATGGCCCCAGTGGACTTCAGAATCCCAGCCTTAAGAGGTGCTGAATTGCTTTCTCTCACTCATCCAAATCACCTCTACTCACAGCTTTTCTGGTTTTCCCATTCATAGAACTCCTACTCCCCACCCACACACAAACTGCCAAGTTTCCCAAGCCCCTGACATTCCCTCATGCGTGCTGAAAAGACTCTCATTCATGCTACTCTTCTGTCTCCCTTCTCTTCACAAACCTACGCACTGCCTGAACGGCTTCTTTCACTAAACCGAAGTTCTGACTACCTCCCATTCCTCCCAATCACACTAGAAATGAGAGGATGACCCAGCTCTGCTTTTATGAGGCCAGGGATTACTTGGCAGCTGCAGGCAACTGAGTGCCCACGCCACCTCCCTTACACAGCTGTTCACCTTTTGTTTTCATTCTTTTGACACTATCACCTGCCAGTAAATGAGCATGTGTTTGAATTTATACCAACATGTGTGAACACAGAGCTAACCAAAAGTCTCAATGTAGTTTTAAGCTTTAGTACGGGGTGCAGGACATCCTGAGGTGAGCATTGACATTAGTCTTTCCCCTTCAGGGGAGGGTTATGAGGCTCTCATTTCTTTATAGGAAATTTAACATCTTAATTAAATGATATATTGAGAAATCATTCTCTTTCATCTAGAGCAATATAAAGTGTAGTTTGTGCTTATATAATAATTTTTCAATGTTTTCTGGGCCCTTAAAAGAAAGAAAAGGGTCACACTCTCTCCAGTGAGTATCTGAGCACACCAAGCCCATACTCTATAAATGCCTATATTAGTAATGCTAAGTAATATTCTATGTTTGCCCTGGAAGAAAGCAGGATTTTAACTGAAATCTGAATGTAATCATGTTGCCCATGCATAAGAAAGAGATCTTCCATCTTTGTTTGGGACTTCATTTAATTTACTTATGGATGGCATAGACATGTCTATTAACACATTGTTGAGAGAGTTTGAGGACTTCTGAGCCTGAGCATTTATTCAAACATCCAGAACACATTGAGGATGGGTAATCACTTTTCAGGGTCCAGGGATGATTTGACTAACCCATGGTGAATGAGAGCTATTCTTTTATCTTAGGCATAGCAAAGAGAGACAGAACCTTCCTTCAGGAAATTCAGAATCAGTCTAAGAGAAAGAATCACAGCAGAGTGAAGTCTAGAGTTAGATGTGGGGACTGGGGCTGGAGGATTCTGGGTATCCACAAACTTGCCCACTTGGAGATGCTATTGGCAGCCTGAAAGAGCTGGGGAACAAGTACATTGCAGTTGAATGTGTTCTAAAACAAGTGGTATGAAGAGAAGGCAGTGAGAAGCAGTGGCAGACAACATGACCACCAGAGAACAGAGCCGCATGGTATACTCTCCTGGATAGGAAAGAGGTATTTCTTGGACAATGCCAAGATCTGGAGAAGGCCTGGATCCAGCTTTCTGAAAAGAGAAGATGGTACATCTGGACAGTGTCACTTTCTTGGAAAAAATGATCCCAGACCCAACTTTTGAGAGAGAGAGAGAGATGTTTGATGACTCTGGTTATTAATAGTAACTATGGTATAAAACAGGGAGGAATATACTCATCAAGGTCATTTATCATAATCATGGAGAATGGCACAAATTTTTCAATAATCCCAAATAATTCCCCCAAATAAAAACCCAAAGTATTATAATCAGATATAAAAGACAGAAGGGTCCCTCAAAAAGGTGTGTGAACTCCCAGGGGATATATGTGCATAATAGTGGGATCTCAGTGAAAAGGCATGAACATTTCAGTCACTTTTTTTAAAAACATCTTTTCAAATTGCTTTCCAGAGTAGTTGCAACAATTTACAACTTCACCAACAGTGTATTAGTGTCCCCTGCCTTCCCAAAGCCCCTCTATTATTATTTCCATTGTTTAATGTTTTTGCCAATTTTTTGCATATGATAAGAAACCTCAGAGTTTTTTTTTGATTTGTATCTTTTTATTATTAGTGATTTGCAGCAGTGGGGATGACATTATGCTCATTGAGACATGCCCTAGAATACAACAGACATAGAGTTATCTAAATGAAATTGAAAATTTCCCCCAAAAGTTTAGCCTAACTAGATAGGAAAACCCAAGTAGATAAAGATTGCCTATTGTCCAGACTATACTACGCAGTTTAATAAATAGGGCATTGAACTGTATGTGTATGTCAAAATAGATACTAAATATGGATAATAAGTTGGCCTCAGAATTAAGTAGGAATAAGAGAGTGGGATGGATTGCATTTGGGAAACTATACAAAGCTTTCAATAATCCCAAGTTATTCCCCTAAATAAAAACCCATATTTTTAAGCCCAATATTTTTTCATGTGTGAACTGTGAATCTTGATTATGTATAGTTTGTTTTATGTACATGCATACACACACATATATGTATCTATTTGCAAGGGGTATCTCTGGTGCTGGGTGTTGTCTGGCCCATTTAGGTTATGTGTGTCCTCGTGGCTTTGCCTAGGTATGGTTCACTGGGAGACAAGGACAGGTATCTCTCTAGTCTCCTCTCGGTATCTGTCTACAAAGGGACTTTGATTTCTGCCGGTAGGAGAAGCAAGAGGCTGGGGCTAGTGATTGATCACTATGCTTTCCACAGAGGAAAGAGGAACTGGGCTAGAATTATACCAACTTGCTCTCTTAAATATTGTTAGTATAGGGGAAGTAATTTTAGTTTCTAGCTATGTTCCTAATCATTATTTCCTAATGGAGAAGGAGTGGTCCAAGCTATATATCCAAAGTTTGACCCCTGTCCCACAAGATGCCAATTCTACAACGAACACATAAAACAAATTGCAAATAAACCCATTTATCCAAACAAATAGCAATCAGGAAGAGGAGAATGTATCCAGATGAAAATAAAAACCAGACAGTACACAGAGTGAATGAGATCTCCCATTGGGAACAAGATAACTAAACTTAACCGAGAGAGAGTCTCAGATCTCACCCAAGGGAAAATTTTCCAAGGTCTCTAGAACAGCAAAATGGGAATAGGGAATTGGCTGATGTTCTGCATCCTCTCCATGTCAACCTCTTCCCAGAGTGTTTCTGTACCTTCAGGTTAAAGGAGGTTGGAACCACATTTCTTCTATCTTGCAGCTGGAAACCATATCAGAATGTGTCTTATTTTAAGGTCACACTAACTCTGCCTCTCACACAGGCACAGAGAGTTGAATAATCAGTCTCCACTAATGAGGAGAGCACCATTCAATTGGCCTCTCTCTCTCTCTCTCTCTCTCTCTCTCTCTCTCTCTCTCTCTCTCTCTCTCCCTCTCTCTCTCTCTCCCCCTCTCTCTCTGTCTTTCTCCCTCTTCCCCCCCTCTCTCTTTCTCCTTCTCCCCCCCCTCCATAGAGAGAGATAGGAAGATACAGATAATTAGATACTACTTTCAAAGTTATCCTGTCTCTGTGTTTCCCTTTGAATTTCCTTCTGTTCCTTTTGTTCTCTTCTGTACATAAAAAAAAATTTCTTCTTTTATTTTGGTAGCAACAACATTAGCAACTCCTTTCCTCTTCCAATTAAAAAAAAAGAAAAATACGATCTTTGTAACAAATAAGCATAATTAATCAAAACAAAACCACACACTGGCCATTTCCAAAAAAGTATGTCTCATTCTACACCTTGAATCCATTCTCTGTTTCTCTGTCAGTCTCTCTGTCTCCCTCTCCCTCCCTCTCTTTCTGTCTTTCTCTCCCTCTCCATCTCTCTCTTTCTCTCTGTCTCCCCTTCTCTCTCTGTCTCTGTCTGTCTCTCCTTCTCTCTCTATCAGGAGGTGGGTGATATGCTTTCTGATGATCTTCTGGAGTTGTGCTTGGTTACTGAATTGATCAGAGCTCTTGAGACTTTCAAAATTAGCCCCAATAATCTTTTAGTGATGCTATAAGGTCACAACTTTATAGAATACCACAATCTCTGACAATTAAAATTGTGGGTGACCCAATGACCAAGGAAGACCTATGTAGAGGGCATAAGTTAAGTTGCTATATAAAACTAATGATGACTTGGATTCCATAAATTGGGGAGAAGTATGTTTAAGAAAGGAGTGGACTGAGCACACAGCACACGAGTAGGGATACTAGTTAAGTAGTTGAGTAAATTGTTTCCGACAGGCTACAGCTACATAGAGAGGACTGGATTTGATAGGTCCATATTTTGCATGTTGTCTGGACCATTAGAATGTGAGAACTGTCACATCAGGCATGGTTTGGCTTTCTTTGCATCCCAGTGCTCAGCACTGTGAGTGGTACGCGGTAAGGATTTAATAAATGCTTGTTGACAGACGGTATTTTGAATGTTAGAGAGATTCCTTTTGAAGACTATGAGATTACTTGGATAAAGAAGAGCACAGACTGAGAAAATGTAGACAATTGCAATGTGCCCTATGAGAGTACCTATGGTGACAAGATCATGGGTCCACCAAATCCGAGAAAGATCCACTATGCCAATAGTGACCTTTCCACCTTAAATTTTCTAGAGCATGTTTCTTGGTATCTCATGTCTACCACCATACCCATATACATGTCACTTTTCTCTCCGCCAGTTAAGTGTAAGCTTCTCAAGGGCATAAACTTCATTTTTAAAATTTTATACCCCCAATGTCTTATATAGATATAATATCTTATTTAGACCAGGTTATTAATAAATATTTATTGAATGTTTTTGTTGAGGTAGGTACAGGTACTAAAGTTAAAATGTAGGGTAAAACTTGATAGAGTGAAGGAGAGACTAATGAATTGGGAAAGATCTTGAGGGTGTGTGGGAGTCAGTTTATAAGGGCAACTAGGTGGTGCAGTCAATGGAGACTCCTTCCTGGAGTCAGGAAGACTTAAGTTCAAATTAAGCCTCAGAAAATTACTGTGTGACACTTAAAATTCTGTCAAGAAGTCAAGGCACTTAAAATTCTGTCTACCTCAGTTTCCTCAACTGTAAATGCAGTTAATATAGTATCTACCTTCTCAGGCTGTTGTGAGGATAAAACACGTATAAGGCACTTAGCACAGTGTCTGGCTTGTAGTAAGTCTTTAAAAAATGTTTATTCCTGTCTCCTTGGTGGTGATAGCCAAGAGGTCAAGGAAAGTGGTCATCTAATATTTTGGGGAGTTTGGGTAGATTGCCTTATTTATTCCCTTATCTTTCAGGGACAGACTCAGTAATGACCACTTGTCAGCTTTGTCCTGAAGGACATCTTTACTTATTCAAGGACTGTCTGTAGACAGTAGCTTCTGGAATGATCATTCCAGTCACAATAGCTAGGACAAAGCAGAAGACTAGAAAGTACCTGAAGTAGAAACTTCATGCTCATTTTCATGTGTCCAAAGTTCATGTGGATAGAGTTTTGTGTGGAGTGAATGATATTGTAAAGAGGTGAGATTGTTGAGAAGATAGACTTGCCCCCATATTTGCAAAGATAATAAATGCATGCATGTGGTACATTATACATATTTTCAGACTATTTTTTAGTATATTATTTTCCCCCAGTTATATGTAAAAACAATTTTTAACATTCATTTTTTGAGTTCCAAATTCTCTCCCTTCCTCCCTTCCCAGCCCAACACCCCCTCATTGAGAAGGCAAGCAATTTGATATAAGATGTACATTTGTAGTCATACAAAACACTTCCATGATAGCCATGTTGTTAAAAAAAAAAAGACAAAAAAACCTCAGGAAAAATAAACAGTTTACAAAAAGTATGCTTCAATCTGCATTAAGACACCATCAGTTATTTGTCTGGAGATGAACAGTATTTTTTATCATCATAAGTCCTTCAGAGTTATCTTGGATCATTGTATTGCTGATAATAGCTAAGTCATTCACAGTTGATCATCTTATAACATTTCTGTTACTTTGTACATTGTACATTTCACTTTGCATCAGACCATGCCAATCTTTCCACGTTTCTCTGAGAGCATCCTGCTCATAATTTCCTATAGAATAATAGTATTCCATCACAATCATATACAACAGTTTGCTCAGCCATTCCCCAATTGATGGATATCCCCTCAATTTCTAATGTTTTACCCCCAGAGAAGAGCACTATAAATATTTTTGTATATATAGATCCTTTTCCTTTTTATTTTTTAATCTCTTTTGGGATACAGACCTAGGTCTGTATATTGATAGCAAACGGTATGTATGGTTTTATAGCCTTTTGGGCATAGTTCCAAATTGCTCTCAAGAATGGTTCAATCAGTTCACAATTCCACCAACAGTGCATTAATGTTTCATTTTTCCCACATTCCCTCCAACATTTGTCATTTACCTTTGCTGTCCTATTAGTCAATCTAATAGGTATGAAGTAGTATCTCAGAATTGTATTAATTTGCATTTCTCCAATCAATAGTGAGTTAGAGTATTTTGTCATATGGCTAATAGATAGCTTTGATTATTTCATCTGAAAACTGATGATATCTTTTGATCATTTATCAGTTGGGGAATGGCTTTCATTTTTACAAATTTGACTCACTTCACTATACGTTTGAGAAATTAGGCTTTTATCAGAGAAGCTTGCTTTGAAATTTCTTTCACAGTTACTATTGCTAACTGTACTTCTCTCCATCCTATTTCCCCTACCCCATTTCTTCCATTTTCTCTCTCCTTTCATCCTGTACCTCCTCAAAGTGTTTTGCTTCTGACTACCCTCTCCCCCAAAGAATTCACCACCAAATGGTCAGTTTATTAGTGATGAACCTTTGACTCTTGGAACTTATAAGGGCCAGTCCTTGGAAAGCAAACTTGGTTATTTTCTTATTAAAAGATTTAAATGAGGAGCGGCCAGGTGGCACAGCGAGTAAGAGCACCAGCTCCAGTGTTGAGAAGACCTGGAGATCGAATCCCGGGCTCAGACACTTAGCACCCACCCAGAAACACCTGGCCGTGTAACCTTGAGCAAGTTACTTAACCCCAATTGCCTAGGGGCGGCCAGGTGGCTCAGCGAGTAAGAGCAGCGGCTCCAGTGATGGGACGACCTGGAGATCGAATCCTGGGCTCAGACACTCAGCACCACACCCAGAAATAACTGGCCGTGTAACCCTGAGCAGGTTACTTAACCCCGATCAATCCAGGAGTTTCTCCCAAATATGTAGATTGTAACTTATCTATATCTATTCATTGTGTCAGGTCAAGTAAAGAAGCATTTATTATATATTTACTATGTGCCAAAAATGCGAAATACAAATTCAAGCAGAAAGACAACCCCATGCCCTCAAAGAGTTTATATTCGAATGGGGGAAACAACATATAAAAAGAAGCTAAAGGGAGGGGAGGAGAATGGTAGAGAAAGTAAAGAATTGGGAGTGGAATGTGGAGAGGAAAGAAGACATGGATGGACTGGGCATTTTTCCTTAAAATGGAGGTTCTAAGAGGAACCAGTCAATCAGAGGAAGTGGACACAAGGTGAGATATTCTTCCAGTGTGAGAAGTCTAAGAGTACAGTGAACTTCCAGGCTCCACTGAACTTAGAAGCTTCTGTGGCAAGAGAGAAAGTCTGTAGAATCAACCTGACAAGAAGAAAAGAATACTGTGAGACTATCATCCATATTCTCTCAAAAGTTCAACAACATGCTAGAAGCACTCCTGATTTCCTCCTGACATCAGAAGTGTACCAGTGGAGCAGTACTCTGGCTGTCTGCCTTCTATCTCTCACTCTTGCCATGTGAACAGTTCATCTTCTTTCCCTGTCTTATAATTCCCCAATGATATCGTTTCTTTCTGTTCTTTGTTGGAATGCCTCATTGATTTTATGTTGGAACTTGCTGTACTGTGTGGCTTTCCTTTGCCCTCTGTGTGATACTCATTTTGGGGGATTTGTAGGGAAACTCCATCTATCAATGTAAATTATTAGTTGTTCTGCAATTTATAGTCTTTAGAGATCTGACTGGGGTACTGAGAGGTTAAATCACTTGTCATAGGTAGTATGTATCAGAGGCAAGATTATAACCCAGGTCTTCCTGAGTTGTTGACCAGTTCTCTCCCCTACGCTTCTCCCACCCCTCTCCCCATATGTATAATGTTTCCACCATCTTCATTTCCATTGGAAAGGATTGAAAGGCACCCTAATGACCTGAAGAAATTTGGTAGTCTCTATACTTGGGATCAAGAGACTTAAGGCCAAGTCCAGCCTCTTCAGCTTACTGCTTATGGATACCCTGGACATGTCAACTTGCTTCTTTAAACTTCAATTTCCTCATCTGTATAGTGAGGTTAATGAAATCTTCACTCCTTAGCTCACAGGGTGGTTGTGAGGAAAGTATACTGTAAGCCTTAAAGTACTACATGAATGTGGGTTAATACTATTATCATGACTATATAAGACTGGATTTGAAGGACAACAAATTCCCTGGAGAAATTTAGATATTAGGTGCTATCCCACATCCTACCAGCTGAGAGAGCCTTTGGAATCAGGGCCGGGTCAAGGATGTCACAAATGAAACTGTTACTATAGGAACCCAGTTGCTATAGGAGGTGCCCTCTTAGTTACCAGCTACCACAGAGCTCATTGGTTCCCTGCATATTTGTCACTTCTGACACTGAAAAACTGTCTGGTTACTAAGGGATGGGTTATGCAAGGTGGGATGGCCAATTTTTCAGTGAAAAGCTGTTCTAGAGCTAGAACCTAGTTCTCTCCTGAGTCCATTTCTTTCATGAATGACTAAAAGCTATTGGTTTCAATGGCAGCTAGAGGGACAATGTAGATATTTCAGTATAAATTCATCATCATTACTTTACATAAAGGTCCTATTGCTGACAAGTTTATGTCAGCATCTTCACAGGTTAAAGTCTGGGACATAGAGACTGAGGGAAAGAGCTCATCCTGGTGGGAAGGGGAGGTTTTGCAGGGGCCGGGGGAGATAGGATTCAGGCACAAAAGAAAAATGTTTTGTCTCAGCCCTGTTTTGTCAACACAGAAAAATATTCCTATGAAAAGGAGTTAGTTCTGCCTTTAGTGACCAGAAAACCTAGAAAGGCTTTGTGTGTGGTATAGTGAAAAGAGCATTGGGCTTCCAGTCAGGACAACTGAGATTTGAATCCTGACTCAGACACTAACGGCATATCTGTAGGCATTTTTGAAACCTCTTGGCTTCAGTTTCCTCATCCATGAAATGGGGATAATAACTATAGGATTTATATAGAAGGGTTGCTATAAAGGTCAAATCAGGTAATAAATACTATATGTGAAAAATGAAATTATCCCCCTAATTCCCACCCCTGAAATATATACACACACACGCGCTGAGATCCAGTGACAGTGGCCTGCTTCCTATTCCTCACACAAGACATCTGATCTCTTAATTCTGGCTATTTTCACTGATTACCCCAATGTGTGGAATGTTCTTCCTTCTCATTTCTTTCTCCTGGCTTCCTTTGCTTCATGTCCCAGCTAATACCCCACTTTTACAGGGAGCCTTTCCTGGTCCCCTTTAATTCTAGTGTCTTTCCTCTATTGATCTCCAGTTTATCCTGTATATAGTTTATTGGTTACATGCTGTCTCCCCCATAAGACTGAGAATGCCTTGAGAATCAGGCTTGCCTTTTATCTTTCTTTGTCTCCTCAGCACTTTAGCAGAATGTCTGGCACACAGTAGGCACTTAAATGTTTATTGGCTGTAAAATACTTTGCAAGCCTTAAAGAGCTACACAATTCTCGATTATTATTACTTCTAGACCCTGAAAAAAAATGCAAAGGCTACATTACCTTTTATTCCATTGCTAAATAAAACAAATTTCTACCCGAGAAGCTCCCTTTCATTCCCCCCACCTCTAAAACCATTTGTCCTGAGGCTAGGACCTTTTTCACTTTTATTTCACACCAAAATATAAACAACGTGTTGTACATGGATCCATAATTTTTCTCTGGGCTTTAGCCTGTATGGGGCCCCAGAAGTGGAAAGAATCAAATGTTGTTATTTTTGCCAACTAGATTTGGCAAATTGAGAAGTTCACATTTCTTTGCAATGATTCTCCAAAGAAATGCTCAACTGTATCATTTATCATGTGGTCCATAAGTAACATTCTTTTGTTTTACTGGTTTGTTCAGTTGTACATTTGACCTGTTGTTCTTGGCCTCTGTGTTTGGAAGGTGTGGATCCTTGGTCATGTATGTTCTGTATTTGAAATACTGTATCCAGAATGTATAAAATTGAGATTTTGAAAAACATTTCAACTATAATTTTTAAAGGGAAAATTATAGAATCAAAATGGCTTCGCAGGTCATTAGCTGATGATGGTCTATTGCTCCTGAAGCAAGTGTTATATTTCTGTTGTGCATTTGGCTCCATTTCCAAAAGAGACAGCAGCCCAGCCTTCTAATCTAAGAAAGGATAACAACTCTTTTCATATTTATTTATTTTTAGTTTTTGGAATAAAACAAGCATTTCCATAACATAGTATAATAAAAAAGATGATTGCACATGAAACTGCAAATCTATTATGTAAAATTCATTATTCCTTTTAAATATATCATAAAGTTATCATGTAAATCACCCCATCCCTCCCAGAGATGGCAACCATTAGAGACAAATAAGTATATATGTATATATATGTTCTTTCTCTGGATGTAGATAGTGTCTTCTTTTCTATGTCCTTTATAGTTAATTCAGATATTTATAATCGTCAAAATGGCTCATTTGCTCAAAGACATTCTTAATATAATATTGCTGTTACTGTATGCAATGTTCTCTTTTTGCTCTCCGTTATTTTGTGCAAGACTTTCCCTGTTTTTCTAAGACGAGTAAGCCCGTATTCTCTTATCGCGCAGTATGGCCATGATGGAGTAAAGCCGCCTCCCCCTTTAATCACTAAATCTGGAGGGCAGGGACTGTTTTTTGCCTTTTTGTGTATCCCCAGTGCTTATCATAGCGCCTGGCACATAGTAGGGCTTTGTTTGTTTTGTTTCTTCTTTCTCAGGATAACAACTTTAAAAAGACAGATCCAGAAATATGAGAACATTTTAGAAAATAGGTTTCTGTATTAGAAATGAAATACAGAAGAGGAACATGTAGGATAAATTCAAAGGACTTCAGGACACATATAACAGCCCTCCAAGCCCAAGCATCTTAGTCATAACCATTGTTAGAACATGGCAATCTTGGGCAGAGCCAAAATGGCAGAGTAAAAGCAGGAACTTGCTTGAGCTCCTGCTCCAACTACCTCCAACGCCTGTAAAAAAAATGACTCTAAACAATTTTAGAGCTACAGAACCCACAAAGCGACAGAGAGAAGAAAATTTCTCAGCAGGCTGATAGAAAAGGTCTATTACACTGGACTGGGAACTGAGCACAGTCCCGCTCGTGAGCTGCACCAGCCCAGACTCATGTCCCATACTGGCTGAAGCAGACTTCAGGAGAATGAATCACCAGCAGTTGTGGCAGTTTACAGACTTCTCAATCCATAAACACCAAAGAGAAAGTAAAAGGTCAGTAGGCAGCTCTGTTGGAACTGGATGAGAGAAGAATGCAATCTGGCCCCTGCCCCTGGTGTGAGGTATGGCTGCCTCTGGAGCTTCTGGCATGCACACTGTAGAGGGACCAAGCAATCATTCAGAGAGTAATCACCCTTGCTTTGACCTGCTTGGATCTGGGTCACAGTCTTGGGTAGTTGTCTTGGGGTGAGGAACACTACTGTGCCAGAGCTTGTGGTGGCTGTAGAGAGGGCATCCTCCTCATAGCTCTAACAACAGTTCTGGCAACAACTGTGAAAACCCCAGCAGTTCTGGACACAGCTCTCTCTACTCTGGAAGCAGAATTCTACCATGGCAAAGAGCTCAAAAATTAAGTAATTGGCTGGCAAGATGAGCAAACAGAGGAAGCACAATAAAAATATGCAATCTTTTTTTGGGGACAAAAAGGGTTGAAACATGGAACCAGAAGAATACAACAAAGTCAAAACTCCTGCATCAAAAGCCTCCAAGAAAAATATGAATTGGTCACAGGCCATGGAGGAGCTCAGGGGGGATTTTGAAAATCAAGTAAGAAAAGTGGAGGAAAAATTGGGAAGAGAAATGAGAATGATGTAAGAATATAATGAAAAGTGAGTCAACAGCCTGCTAAAGGAGACCCAAAAATACACTGAAGAAAATAAAACTTTAAAAAACAGACTAATTCAAATGGCAAAAGAGGCCCAAAAAGCCAGTGAGGAGAAGAACGCCTTAAAAAGCTGAATTTGTCAAATGGAAAAGCAATTTCAAAAACTCACTGAAGAGAATAACTCCTTCAAAATTAGATTGTAGCAATTGGAAGCTAATGACTTTATGAGAAATCAAGATACTGTAAAACAGATCCAAACAAATGAAAAAATAGAAGGCAATGTGAAATATCTCACTGGAAAAACCACTGACCTGGAAAATAGATCCAGGAGAGATAATTTAAAAATTATTGGACTGCCTGAAAGCCATGATTAAAAAAAGAGCCTAGTCACCATCTTTCAAGAAATTATCAAGAAAATTGCCCTGATATTCTAGAACCAGAAGGCAAAATAGAAATTGAAATAATTCAATGATAATCCCTTGAAAAAGATCCCCAAAAGAAAACTCCTAGGACTATTATAGCCAAATTCCAGAGTTTCCAGGTCAAGGAGAAAATACTGAAAGCTGCCAGGAAGAAACAACTTGAGTATTGTGGAAACACGATCAGGATAACACAAGATCTAGCAGCTTCTACATTAAGGGATTGAAGTACTTGGAATATGATATTCCGGAGGTCAAAGGAGCTAGGATTAAAATCAAGAATCACCTGGCCAGCAAAACTGAGTATCATGCTTCAGGGGAAAATATGGTCATTCAATGAAACAGGGGATTTTCAAGCATTCTTGATGAAAAAGCCAGAGCTGAACAGAAAATTTGACTTTCAAATACAAGAAGCAAGAGAAGCATGAGAAGGTAAACAGGAAAAAGAAATCATAAGGAACTTATTAAAGTTGAACTATTTACATTTCTACATGGAAAAATGTTCATTGTAACTTATGAGACTTTTCTCAGTATGATATGGATAGTTAAAGGGAATATATATGTATACATATATATGTATGTATAGGATGGTGTATATGTGAATAAATACAAATATGAGTGATACAAATATGTGCGTACATGTATACACAGACAGAGGGCACAAGATCAGTTGATTAGGAAGGGATGATATCTAAAAAGTAAAATTAAGAGGTAAGAGAGGAATATATTGGGAGAAGGAGGAAGGGAGAGATAAAATAGGGTAAATTATCTCACATAAAAGAGGGAAGAGAAAACTGTTACAATGGAGGGGAAGAACAGGAAGTTAAAAGGGAATGGGTCAACCTCATTCTCATTGAATTTAGCTTAAGGAGGGAATAACATACACACTCAATTGGGTATCTTACCCTACAGGAAAGTGGGGGAAAGAGGATGAAAGGGAGGATGATAGAAGGGAGGGCAGATTGGGGAAGAGGTTTCTAGCTGAGTCTTACCTCTCCCAGGCCTTCAGTGCACATCTGGTTGTTCACATAAAGGAGAAGTCAAACCAGTGCAAATGGAGAAAGGCACAGCTTTATTGGCAAGACAGGTGTGTTGTTACATTTCTCCCTACATCTCTCTCTAGCCTCCTCATGCTTCATCCCTTAAATCCCCAAAAGTGCACTTGCAGAACTCGTGGACAGCTCATGAGGGAAGGTAGGGGGCCAATCAGAGAACAGGGAGACTATGTCCAGAATAGCTTGCATACTCCTGTGCACTTACCCTTTGCCCCCGACATAAACATCAGGGTAACAGGGTATTTGCATGACAGCACACAATCTGGACACCTCAGAACTTCCTAGAGGTCAGGGCTCCCTGACCTCAGATAAGATAAGCACATACCATGGAGTGCCCTGTTACCAGACCTGAACTCAGAGAGGCTGGCTGAGACCTTTGGGGGGCCACAGACTTCAAAAAGAGGGTAATTAGAAGCAAACTTTTTTTTTTTTTTAAAACAATCGGGGTTAAGTAACTTGCTCAAGGTTACACAGCCAGTTATTATTTCTGGGTGTGGTGCTGAGTGTCTGAGCCCGGGATTCGATCTCCAGGTCGTCCCAACACTGGAGCCGGTGCTCTTACTCGCTGTGCTACCTGGCCGCCCCAAAGCAAACATTTTTGAAAAGGGACAGGGTCAAAGTAGAAAATAGAATAAGTGGGGAGCGGATTAGGACGGAGGGTATATTATATAGTTAGTTTTTCACAATATAACTACTATGGAAACATTTTGTGTAACTACACATGTGCAATTGCATGTCCTCCCAGTGGGGGTGGGTGAGGAGGGAAGAAGGGAAAGGATCTGGAAATCAAAGTTTTAAAAACAAATGTTTAAAAAAATTGCTTTTTACATGCAACTGGAAAATAAGATATACAGGCACTGGGATATAGAAATCCATTTTGCACTACTAGAAAGTTGGGGGGGGAGGGGGGAATATATAAGGGAGAACAGATTGGGGAAGGGGTATTCAGTAGGCTTGATATCTTGGTGTGGGGAGTAGGGGGAAGACAGGGAGAAAATTTGTAACTCAAAATCTTGTGGAAATGAATGCTGAAAACTAAAAATAAATAAATAAATTGAAAAAAAAGAACATGGCAATATGAGTTAAAAAAAAATTCTAGTGAACTTATGATATCTATTGCACCTTCTTTATGTCCAATTTTTCCATTTGCTCTGATTGAGAAATAGAATATAGTCACCAATTGGAATGTGACTTGTTTACTCCATCCTGATTCTGAGATCCCTGGATCAGAGAAGAAAGCTGAAATGGATTGGTGAAGTGATTCGCCCCAAGGTAGAACAACAGGCTATCAGGACCACATTCTTAGACTCCTTACCTGGAGCGCTTTCCACTGTGCCACACTGCCTCTTGTATATTATTGCTATTAACATGAGCGCCAGCAGAGATGTGTCAAAGCCACCTCAATTGTCATTTTTTAAATGTTCATTTATTGAAGGCCCAAAAGAGGGAGTTAAAGCTAGATGTCTTAGTTATAAAAAATAAAAATATACTGTAATTATTTGGGAAGGGAAGAGGGTGTCATGACTCAGACCTGTATTTCCTTTGTATAGGGAAAAACTTCTCCCAGAAAGAAACTTCTCCTATCATCAGAGCTCTATTAGCACTTTAGAGAGTTGCCTGGGGGTAGTAAGAGGTTAAGTGATTTGGCCAGACTCCCCCAGCCAGAATGTTTCAGATCTTCCTACTGTGAGGCTCACCATGCCAGACTGCCTCTAATTCAGTAATTACAACATTGTAAAGGTCCATAAATTAGCTTCGTGAGTTCATAATTAAGGGAGCTCATGATTATTTTAGTTGAATTAAATTGCTTGGCATATGAGAAACCATTTCGATAAATTAGTGTTGTACTAGACAGAGATTTGAATGCCTTTCTTGTTTCTTTTTTTTTATTATTACATCTCTCATCCTGTCTTTTTCTACTATGAATAAGTACTCTGTCATTTAAGCCATACTTTTAGTTTGCCCCTAGACACATCTAGCCAGACTTCTGGGGAATAAAGGTTTCCTCCCTTAACTATCTCTAAATCTGCCAAATTAAGGTCAATATATGTTTCGTTTTTTTAATTAAAAATTTTTTAATCAACAAAAATCAACTTCCTCTCCTTACCTCTCCTCCCATCATGTTGAGAAAGAAAAACAAGATCCTTGTTATAAACATGGATATTCAAGCAAAACAAATTCCCACATTAGCTATGCCCCCCCCCCAAATATATTTCAATCTGCACTCAAGTAGATCACCTCTATTAGGAGGTGGGTATCATGTTTCATTATGAGTCTTCTGGTATTATGCTTTATTATTGTGTTGATCAGAATGCCTGAGACTTTCCAAGTTGTTTTTCTTTATAATGTTGTTACCATTGTATAAACCATTCTCCTGGTTCTACTCACCTCACTCTGAATCACTTCATACAAATCTTCTTAGGATTCTATCAACATTTTTGTACAGGGGTGGCCAGGTAGCACAGTGAGTAAGAGCACCGGCCCCAGAGTTGGGATGACCTGGGATCGAATCCGGGCTCAGACGCTTAGCACCCACCCAGAAACACCTGGCCGTGTAACCTTGAGCAAGTTACTTAACCCCAATTGCTTTAAAAAAAACATTTTTGTACATCTTTTATTTCAGTTTGTTTTACTCAGGAATACCTACCTTCTTGTTCCCCCTTCTCTCTTCTCCCCTTTATCTTCTGTTTCCCTATTGAATAAAATATATTTCTGTGCCCAGCTGTATACATATATATTCCCCTCCTATGACTAGCTTGGATGAGAGTGAGATTGAAGTATTGGCTGCTTCCTCATCCCTTCCTCTTTGTATAGACTTCTACTTATACACCCTGATTATGTGAGATAATTTTCCCAGTTTTTCCTCTCTTTTTCTGCTCTAGTGTATTTCCCTTCCCATCCCTTTCCATTCTTCTTTTAAAATCGAGGAGATATATGTATCATCTTTCCATATTAGAATATAAACAGCTAATTCTTGTTTAGCATTCTATAATTACTCAGCCATGTTTATATTTTTGTGTTCCTCTTGACTCCTGCTTTTATACTTCAAAGTTTCTATCCAACTGTGGTCTCTTTATCAAGGATGCTAGGAAGCCCTCCAAATGTCCACAGACCTCTCTCTCTGTCTCTCCATGCCTACCTGAGCTGGAAAAAAATTACTTACTTCAATTTTTTTTCTTTGGTTTTCTGATCAAAACTTGGTAGAGGAGCTCAGCTATACCTCTTCCTACTACTCCATTATTTTGACTCTACCAACCTTTTTTTTTCTTTTTCTTTTATATTTTTGGAGGTGGTAAGGGTTCAGTAACTTGGCCAGAATGACATAGCTAGTAAGTGTCTGAGGTCACATTTGAATTCAGGTCCTCCTGACTCCAAGGTGGATGCTCTATCCTGGGGTGGGGAACCTTCAGCCTTATGGTCACATATAGCCTTCTAGGTCCTTAAGTACGGCCTTTTAACTGAATACATTCCATCTATTCAGCCAGAATGCATTCAATCAAAAGGCTGCACTTAAGGACCTATTCAGTCAAAAGCTTCATTTTCAAAAAGTAACGTGGACACCCAAGGTTCTGGATTGAATATTCTCATTTTCTATTTATGCTGATTGTAAAAACCACAAGTAATACCAAATCTAAGGGCAATTGTTGCATAGTGGATAGAGAGCTGTCTTTATTGTTGGGAAGACCTGTGTTCAACTCCTTCCTGTGACACGTACTGGCTATCTGATCCTGGACAAACTGCTTAACTATCAGAACTGCAACTATCAGAGCAGGTACCAATTTGCATTGCTAGAAAGGGTTTCCTCACTGGAAGATCCCAATACCAGCAAAAATCAAACCAGCTCTACTGTTTTTTAAATAAAAAACAGACTTTCTAAGACTCATCACCAACCAGGTAAATGTTGAAAATCATGAACACAGGGAGAGAGAGAGAGAGAGAGAGAGAGAGAGAGAGAGAGAGAGAGA
>NW_027185903.1:36033263-36035725 GCF_028583685.1 Petaurus breviceps papuanus
GAGAGAGAGAGAGAGAGAGAGAGAGAGAGAGAGAGAGAGAGAGAGACCTTCAGGTCCTGGGACTGAGTACTATGGCCTTGCCTTTTATTTTATCATCAGCTTCTTCTGGGCAGAGATCTGGTCATATGGGATTCTTTGGAGAGTAAACATCTCTGTTACCACACCCATGGTTAGTCATCAGCATCAAATGCTTGATCTTCAGGGACCCTCCCCACCTCCATTTCATGTAGAGGGAGAAGGAACTTTAGAGATCACCTACTGACTAATCTAATCACCTTATTTTATTTTTTTCTTAAGTTCATTTTGCACCATTTTTGTACCACCTTTATTTCCCATTATCTATCTCCATCCCCACCCTGAATACTCCCTAATAATAAAGAAAAACAATTAGACAGTTTAAGTTGTCTGGCCTTTAGTTTACTCCTCTGTAGAAAATGAGGGTGTTGGACTAGATGGCTTCTAAATAAAATCACTTTATGTATGAACCTGATGAAAACTGCTGTACAAAACAAATGTATCTGACAACGAATACAATATTGAGCTCCTGTAATCCCTTACTTGGCAGCTGGGTAGTGCAGTGAATAGGGCACCAGGCTTGGAATCAGGAACACTCATCCTCATGAGTTCAGATCTGGTCTCAGACACTTACTAGCTGTGTGACCCTGGGTAAGTCACTTCACCCTGTTGGTCTCAGTTTCCTCATCTGTAAAATGAGCTGGAGAAGGAAATGGCAAACCACTCCATGTCTTTGCCAAGAAAACCCCAAATGGGGTCATGAGAGTCAGACATTCCTGAAACAGCACAACAACAAATCCCTTACTTCTCTACAAATCCATCAATTAATCAAAAAAAGTTTATTAAATATCTTGTAGGGTCAAATATTTTGCTAGAAACATACAGAAAGACAAGAATAAAATAAGCAAGGAGACATTGGGGTGAATATTATGTACATATATGAGCACAGGGGCAGGACTGGACATGTGATTTCAACGGTGTATGGAGCTCTTGATGGGCTTCTACCAGGGCAGGGTCCTGCCTTTTAAAGAACAGCATCAATCCCTGGAGGGTTCAGTGAATGGTTCAGGGTCAGAGGGCCAGTCTATGTCAGAGGCAGACTTGAGTACATCTCTTTTTTAATCCAAAAGCAGTTTTTCATTCCTTGAGCCACACTGCCTGTCAATACACAGGGGGCATAAAAAATGAATACCAAGTAATTTAGGTAGTGGGGAAAGGTGAATGGAGTTGGGAGGGTGGTAGTATTAGTAGCTTTCTAGCTCCTTCTGGATCAGAATGTCTTCCTGTATGGGGTGAGCTTGAGCTGAGTTTTAAAGCAAACAAAAGATTTTAAGAGGTAGAGAAGAAGAGAGAGTGTATGTAACCCAGTCATAGAAGGAAGGGAAAAGCTTTTATTAAGCAACTATTCTGTGCCAGGCATTAGTACTTTGCAATTATTATCTCATTTAATCTCACAACAACTTTAGGAGACAGTTGCTTTTTTATTATTATTCCCATGTTACAGTTGAGGAAATCGAGACAGAGAAGGGTCAAGTTACTTGTCCAGGGTCACATAGTTAGTAAGTGACTGAGACTAGATTTGAAATTAGGTCTTCCTGACCTCAGGTTCAGTGCTCCATTCACTGCACCACATATCTGGATACGTAACAGTGCAAGAGAAGGAGACAGGAGATGGACATGTAAGAAGGCTTGTAGAATGTGTAAAGGGGAGAAATGTATTATGTCTGGAAAGTTCACTTGGGGCCAAGTTGTAGAGAAGAGAGAAGTATGTTGCTGGACACACCATTGGTCATTACTATTAATATGAGTAAAGACCTTCAAAGTTGGGGGAGGAGAGAGTTGGGTTAGCATACAGGACCCGCTCCCTGATCCAGCATTTAGAATATCTTTGGTAGACTCTCTCTAATTTCCCAATCGACATGTTCTACAGTCTAGCCATACAAGCCTACTTTCTGTTCCCCACACATCCTCCATCTCCTGTTTCATCTACCATCTCCATGCCTTTGCACAGGCTGTGCCCCATGCCTAGAATGCTCTTCCTCTTCCCTTCTGCTTCTTAGAATCCTGAGTTTCCTTTGAAATTCAATTTAAATGTCAACTTCTAAAGGAAGCCTTTCCCAGTTCCCTCACTTTCTAGTGCTTTCCCTCTCAATCAGTTAATAAAAAGCATACATTGAGCACTCACTATGTGTTTTCTAGATGCTTATATATGTACATTGTACAAATTATCTCCCTCATTGAAATATAGGCTCCTTGGGGGCAGACACTATTTACTTTTCTTTGTATCTCAGCATTTAGCAAAGTGCCTGGCACCTAATAAAAGATATATACATGTTAGTTATTATGCTAGTAGTAGTAGTGGTGGTGGTGGTGGTGGTGGTGGTGGTGGTGGTGATGATGGTGGTGATGGTGGTGATGGTGGTGGTGGTGATGATGGTGGTGATGGT
>NW_027185903.1:36036125-36058846 GCF_028583685.1 Petaurus breviceps papuanus
GTGGTGGTGGTGGTGGTGGTGGTGGTGGTGGTGGTGGTGGTGGTGGTAGTGGTGGTAATAGTAGTAGTAGTAGGCACTTCATAAGTGCTTGTTTATTGATTGATTGATATAGTAATGTAGGGAAGAACTCAAGTGTAGAGAGGTCTGGTGAGGGCTGGCAATGGACTTTGGGACAGGGGTTACAGTAAATAGTGATCTAAGAAAGTGTCCATAGCTTTCCTACAGGTGCCATCTATAGAAACGATAATCCTTTACTTCTATAGACCAAACGAAGCCCTCAATTTATTTCTCTCTATATACATAATTATAAAGTGCTGGGTCTGAGCCATTGCCAAGATCCCACCTCTGAAAATAGGAGGTCTCTATAGCACTCCCACAGAATAAGGAAGACATATCCCTGGGCTCAGGAATCCATCTTTGTTACTAATGAGTGAGAATAGAAAGATCCTTGTTCGCTAGTGTCCATATAAGTGAGTCAGGGAGTAGTGGAGAAGGATGAGGAGGATGGGGGCTCTCTATCCTCTCAGGATCCCCTTCCAACCTCTGACCTTTGAGGAGCAGAATTCATGACCCCCTCCTGGCCAGCTTCACCTGATAGAGGCAGGAGCAGACAGCTCCAGGGACAAAGTCAGGTCTCTTGCTAGAATTCAAACCTTGATATCTGAGAGGAGCAGTCCATTTGTGGAGATTAATGAGTCTGGTACCAAACTGAACTTATCTAGGAAGTTACACTCATTTGGGGGTCACCATCTGGGACCATCCAGGCATCACAAGTTAGATCCTGGAACAGGAAACCAATGCTCCCTCTGTGGAGGGACAGACAAGATGGGAAGAGATGCTGAGGGAGACCTGTGTGGGGGCAACCAAGAGACTCCTAAGAAAACCAGTCATGTTTGAAAGTGTTAGTGGGCAAGTCAGCTCAAATCTCAGGGTTGGGTCCTTCAACAGAACCTCTAGAATCCTCCAGTTAAATGGTACTTCAGAATCATCCGTGGCGTGACTTAGGCTAGGCTTAACCATCGCTCTCCTCAACATATAACCTGTGAATCCCACAAGTCTCCTGGCTGGGCTTGGACCTTGGACCTTCTCTATGGAACTGGACAGGCCCAGATGGACCCTAGGGACAGAAGGTAGGCTGCCCTGTGGGGGAGAGGCAGCATCACCCATGCATCACCCAATCAAGTCATAAACAGGATAAATTGGAGATATTCTCAGCGAGAAGGCACAAGCATTACGGAGGACCAGGAAAGGCTTCCTACAGAAGGTAGGATTTTGGCTGAGGCTTGCAGGAAGTCGTGGAAGCCTGGAGACAGAGATCATCAGGGAGGAACCTTATCTCAGTGAGAGTCAGAAGATGAAAGGAATAGGAACGGGAAAAGATTTAACATGAAAGCAAATGTTACCTGTGGTCCAGAGCACGAACTCCAGAGAGCTCAGTGCAAGGGGTGGATAGTTTTAGAACAAGACCTTGGGGTGGGGTGGAGATCAAATTGAGGTGGATGGGTATACAAAAGTGAGTTGTAGAGGAAAAAGAGTGGGGTTTTGATGAAGACAGCCAAGGGGAGAGGGAAGGGATCAGAATCCTTGGAATAGTCAGGATACGAAGGAGCCGGGATTCATTTGTCACTGAGGGATGAGTTCAAGTAGGTTATCAACATCCTAAAAGGTTTGGCCTCCAGGAGGCATAGTAAATGGAGCACTGGGCTTGAAGTCAGAAGGACCTGAGTTTGAATTTTGCTTCAGACATTTACCATCTGTATGATTCTGGTCAAGTCACTCAATCTTTCTCAGCTTTAGTTTCCTTATTAGAAAAAAAAAGTATTATACAAGTACATGCTATTACTATTATCTATTTATATGATGTTTATGATAGTTTCAATTAAAACTGATGCTTAGTTTAACTAAGCTTTCAGTACATTAATACATAATGAAAGGGTCATGGCTTTTTGACTGATGTTATTTTTAGAAGAGAAGGTTTGGCAGTGAGGAAAATGAATGGCTTGTGCTCCAGTGACTACTTTTGTTTTGGAGCATTGAGGGGGCCATTCAAAGAAGAAACAGATTCAATTTCTTAGGGCTTGGCTCTAGGCTTCAAGGAAAGGGGACCTTCCATTTTCCTTTTAGGGAAGGTCATGGGAATTGTGAAGACAGAGCATACACTCTGCCCAGGAATAGATTGCATTCAGACACACCCTGCATACTGTTGCCCTGACCAAAGGTGTTTTGCAATAAAGTCATTACTATATTATAGCCAAACCCCATCGTGACTGTAAAACCCTACTTGTAATGTCATTTGGTCAATTTTCTGAGACATGTAATTGAAGGCTGGTGATGAAATGAGTGAAATGTCTCCTATAACCTTGTTTCCCCTAACTTTATGTTTTCAGAGAATAAGTTAATAAACTGAAACAGAAATCTGCTTATCTTTGACTCATTTCCCTTGTTCTGTTTCTCTTGGAGATCTGAGGATGATGGGGGTGGGATGGAGGGTATAAAGCTTCCCACCAGTTCTCTCTTCTTTGATTCTTCACCTTTTTTCCAATCAGCTCCATGACTCTGAATCTTTTCCTTGCCCCTCCATAGCTAATAGAGTAGTTTGGCTGCTTACTTTCTGTCTGACTAATTCCCACAACACAGCAGAGATTGCTATGCTCAGAAAAAAAAAACATTGATTTAGTTACCATTTATTTTCAGGTTATTATTTTTTTTGTGTCCAACCATGACCAATTCATAAACTTACCAATCTTAGAGCAGACATGAAACCAAATTTATTATTCATATAACTAATAGTTATCGTCCCTTCACTAACTGACTTCTTTACTGGATCCATTATTAATTTGGATGATTTAATTAATTTTTTATGTTACTAATTTTTCTTCCAATCCTTTGTAGCCACTCTTCCCATACATATACTATTATTACTTCTTTCATTCTGAATGCTGTCCTGGCATATCCCTAACTATAACACTCTACAGTTTCTGCATTATGAAGATTACCTGAATAATCTTCCCTTTGAGAGGGGAAAAATGTGTTAACAAAAGCCATAATAACAAAGCAGTTGTTCTCGTGAATAAGAATAAGGATGTGAATACTTAAGTGGTTTTACAGGCTCATGATCCTACTAAGTTATGAAACACAACCAGTTTTGCTCATCTAATTGCAAATTAGTCTTGGTTTTTACATTTACTTTTTTTTTTTTCCATTTCATAAACTTAGGTGTGAGTGAATGGCTCAAGAGATGCATCAGAGGTCCTGCCAGCCCTTCAGGGTCACCTTCATCTTCAATGAAAGCATTGACTTCTCAGTAATTGGCAAACACTGCAAATCAGGGTTTTACTTATTTATTCATTCATTCATTCATTTATTTTTGTATAGACTTAAGAAAGAGATAGGAAAAAAAATTGTGTTGTGCATATTGCCCTCCACCCCAAGAACCAGTTGTTAAACTTTTACCACTCTCACTAATTACTCTATGGAAGCATGTAAAAAACCTCCTGTGCAGTTTCTTTAGAAATATAAGGAGATATTCTTCTAGTCTAAATGACTTTTCCAGACTTCCCCCTTCATGCTTTGGGCTAGGTCAAGAAGAAAAGGGGTTTTTTACATATTATTTTTAAATTTATTTTTAGGTTACAACATTCAGTTCCACAAGCTTTTGAGTTTCACATTTTCTCCCCCTCCCTCCTCTCTCCCCTGACTTCCCTTCCCCAAGACGGCATGCAATCCAATATAGGCCCTACATATACATTCACAATAAACACATTTTCACATCAGTCATGTTGCAAAGAAGAATCAAACCCAAAGGAATGAACCATGAGAAAGAAAAAACAAAACAAAAAAGAGAAAGAGCAAATAGTATGCTTTGATCTGCATTCAGATTCCATAACTCTTTCTCTGAATGTGGATGGCATTTTCCATCATGAGTCTTTTGGAGTTGTCTTAGAATCTTGCAGTTCTATCAAAGTTAGTCATTGCACAATGTGGTTGTTACTATGTACAATGTTCTCCTGGTTCTGCTCCCCTCACTCAGCATCAGTTCATATAAGTCTTTCCAGGTTTTTCTGAAGTTCACCTGCTACTCGTTTCTTATAGCACACTACTATTCCATTACATTCATATACCACAGCTTGTTCAGCCATTCCCCAATTGATGGGCATTCCCTCAATTTCCAATTCTTTGCCACCACAAAAAGAGCTGCTATAAATAGTTTTGTACATACAGGTCCTCCTCCCACTTGTGTGATCTCTTTGGGATACAGCCCCTAGAAGTGGTATTGCTGGGTCAAAAGGTATACACATTTTTATAGCCCTTTGGGTATAGCTCCAAATTGCGTTCCAAAATGGTTGGATCAGCTCACAACTCTACCAACAATGCATTAGCGTCCCAATTTTCCCACATCTTCTCCAGCATTTATAATTTTCCTGTTTTGTCACATTAGCCAATCTGACAGGTATGATTTGGTACCTAAGAGTTGTTTTGATTTGCATTTCTCCAATCAATAGTGATTTAGAGCATTTTTTTCATATGACTATAGATATTTTTAATTTCTTCTTCTGAAAACTGCCTATTCATAGCCTTTGATCATTTATCAATTGGACAATTATTTGTATTCTTATGAATCTGACTCACTTCTCTCTATATTTTAGAAATGAGGCCTTTATCAGAGACACTGGTTATAAAATTCTTTCACAGTTTTCTGCTTCCCTCCTAATCTCGGTTTCATTGGCTTTGTTTGTACACAAACTTTTCAATTTATGTAATCAAAATTATCCATTTTGCATTTCATAATGTTTTCTATCTTTTGTTTGGTCATAAATTCTTCCATTCTCCATAAATCTGACAGGTAAACTATTCCTTGCTCTCCCAGATTGCTTATAGTATCAGCCTTTATATCTAAATCATGAACCCATTTTGACTTTATTTTGGTATTCGGTGTAAGATATTAGTCTATGCCCAGTTTCTGCCATACTCAGTTTTCCCAGTAATTTCTCAGTTTTTAATCCAATACTGAGTTCTTATCCTAGAAACTTGAGTCTTTGGGTTTATCAAACAGTAGATTACTATAGTCATTGACTGCTGTCTTGTGTACCTAACCTATTCCACTGATCTTCCACTCTATTTCTTATCCAGTACCAAGTAGTTTTGATGATTGCTGCTTTATTTAAAACCTGGTACAGCTAGGCCACCTTCCCTAGCATTTCTTTTCATTAATTCCCTGACATTCTGGAATTTTTGTTCTTCCAGATGAATTTTGTTATTATTCTTTCTAACTCTGTATAGTAATTTGTTGGTAGTTTGATTGGTATGGCATTAAATAAGTAAATTAAGTTAGGTAAAATTGTCATGTTTATTATATTAGCTTGGCCTATCCATGAGCAACTGATGTTTTTCCAATTATTCAGATCTGACTTTATTTGTGTGTAAAGTGTTTTGTAATTGTGTTCATATAGTTCCTGGGTTTGTTTTGGAAGGTACACTCCTAAATATTTTATAATGTCTACAATAACTTTAAATGGAATTTCTTTTTCTATCTCTTGCTGTTGGGCATTGTTAGTAATATACAGGAATGCTGGGGATTTATGTGGGTTTATTATATATCCTGAAACTTTGCTAAAGTTATTTGCTATTTCAAGTAGGTTTTTTACTTGTTTCTCTAGGATTCTCTAAGTATATCATCATATCATCTGCAAAGAGTGATCGCTTTGCCTATTCTAATTCCTCCAATTTCTTTTTCTTCCCTTATTGCTAAAGCTAACATTTCTAGTACCATATTGAATAATGGGTGATAATGGACATCCTTGTTTCACACACACACACATAGCCCCCCATCTTATTGGAAATGCTTCTAGTTTACCCCCATTATATTTAATACTTGCTGATGGTTTTAGGTAGATGCTACTTCTCATTTTAAGGAAGACTACATTTATTCCTATGCTCTCTAGTGTTTTTAGTAGGAATGGGTGTTATATTTTGGCAGATGCTTTTTCTGCATCTATTGAGATAATCACATGGTTTCTACTAGTTTTGTTGTTGATTTTTTTTTTAAGGAAATGGATTTAGTGTGGAAATGTAACTTGGAACAGAGTATGCCTTGTCTGGTTGGAAAATATTGCTTTCCTCACCTACTGAAGTGATTGAGCTATTGGCCCCTCTAAGGAAACTATTGGAACTATGACCCACACTTCTCTATTCAGATAAGGATTATCATATTGATGGCACTTTGAGAAGACAACAAACAACCACCACCACCACCACCATATTGATAATGATCCCAGGTAAGAGACCTTTTTCTTTTCCTTTTCTGTCCCTTTCTTCTCCCTTGAGAGGAGTGGTCAAGAAAGGAAGTGTCTAATTGTTATTGGATATTGATCTAAATATTAACCCCAAATTGTATTTTACTATATTGTGATCTTTTCTTTGTTGAAAATTCCAATAAATATTATCTCAAATCCTCTGAAAGAAAGACATGCCCAAGGTAGCAGTTGTTGAACTTTCTGGTCTCACAATCCCTTAATGCGCTTAAATATTGTTGATGACTCCAAAGAGATTTGTTTATGTGAGTCATATGTATCAATATTTGCTATATTAGATATTAAAACTGGTACAATTTTCAATGCTTATTAATTCACTTAAATGACAATTACATGTTAACAACATAAATAACATTTTTATTTAAAAATCTATTTTACAAAAAAATAGTGAGAAAAATGGCATTATTTTGTGTGTTTTAGAAAAATCTCCTTAATGTATGGTTTAATAGAAGACCACTGGATTTTCATATCTGCTTCTGTATTCAATCTGTTGTTTCAGTTAATGCATATGAAGAAAAGCCAGCCTCACACAGATGTGTAGTTGGAAAAGGTGGGTATTTAAATAGTCTTTTCAGATAGTTTTGGATATTCTTCTTTGATACAACACCCAAACTGGACAAGTGACTGTTTCTTAAATGTTAGTTGAAATGTGGAATATAAAACCATTTCAATTAATTTTTCATATTTGTTTACATTAAAATCCGTTACTCTCTCTTGCATTTTGAATGATTCTTTGACATATCATGTAATATCATACATTAATTTGGAAAATGTTGTTTCACTGAGTTATGCAGATCATCCACACGATGACCCATTGTACAATATTTTTAAAAATCACCTTCTGTAATATCACTACTGATCTCATCAATCAACAAACATTTATCAAAAACCTACTACGTACCAGGCCCTGTGCGAAGCCCTGAGAATACAAAACAAAACAAAACAGAAAATTCTTTAAGTATTTGAAAAGATGTCATGTTCATGGCGGCAGATTTTCAAAATTCTAATTTTTGCTTGAAAGCTCAGATTTGATCATTGGCAACAAATATTGTCAGTTTTCCTTGACATGACAGACTCACTTTGTTCATTTTCGAGAGAATGTTTGCCAAATATGCCTGAATAACTATAGTTTGTTAGTCATTCCTTCAAATTAAAATGGTGTTCCATTTTCTACGAAAAAAGTGGTTAATGCAGCTTTTTGCAGCTCAAATAGTTGCACAAATGCTTTATCTTTGGACTAGAGATATCAAAATACTTCCTGAGAGTCACATGTGGCCCACAGCATTCCCCAATGTGGCCCAAACTAGATTAAAATGTCACTGGGAAATATTTAACAAAATAAATAAAAAATATAATAAATCATAGATATTATTACATTTTAAAACGAAGCCAACAGAGTCCACAGGGATCCTTATGTGGGTAGTGGCCCCTCTTTCCATCTGATTTTGATACCACTGCTCTAGAAACCATCATATTCTGGTATGAAGCAGAAATGCTTTATGCTTATGTAATTGATTACCTTGGCCCTTACTCTGCAGGCCAAGTGTGTTACAGTTTACCGCTCTCAAGGTTCTGCAATAATCCTAAAGGGGTTGGGAATATCTATGCTCTCTGCCAATAGCTCCAGTCCTTATGGATGGTGTTGGCCCAGCTGCAGAGGGATCTCCAAGTAAGTACCTGAAGAGGTCTAAAAGCCAGGGTCTCCCATTGCATCCTGGGTCATCTCCAGTCATCCTGATGAATATCTGGTCCCTGGATCCAGATGGCTCTGGAGGAGAAAGTGAGGCTGGTGACCTTGCACAGCCCTCCCTCTGTCCAATCAAAGTCAACTGCAAGTCATGTCATCATTTCCCTGATGCCATGGTCATCTTTGAGAACAAAGGACAAACACAACAATAGTTGAATTTGCTTCTACAAAGGAATGTTTACTTCAAAGGTATAATAACAAATTATGTGTGACCCTGGGCAAGTCACATAACTTCTGTTTGCCTTAATCCACCCGAGAAGGAAATGACAAACCACTCTAGTATCATTGCCAAGAATACCCCATGGACAGTACAATCCATAGGGTTACAAAGAGTCAGACGTGACTGAACAACTGAATAAAAAAATAATAACAAATACATAAACATATTCCTCAACATATGGGGCATAATTCCCTAAGCCCACCCCAAACTACTTCATACTTTAGGGAGGGAGAGGACACTAGGCTCACAATTTAGCTTAGTTCCTGTATAGGATGTTCCCAAGTTACAAGTTCCCCCATGAGTTTGAGTCCCAGGTATCCTGGCTTCTCAAGGCTTTCCCTGCTGGACTGACTGGCTGTACATCTAGCCTGAAATCCTGGTCCCAAGGTTGCTATGATTCAATTCTGGGTTCAGGGTGATTCCATCACCACTCCCCCTTAAAACTGAGAAGCACAAATGAATCAGAACAAGATAAACACTCCAATCATATTTCTCAGGGTCACAGGATAAAAGGGAATAAGGGTGGAGAAGGATTTCCTTCCTCCACCCAGTCAGCTCATGGAGACCATGGAGTATGTGAACCCTGATCCTGACCCTCTCTGGACACAGCAGAAAAATGCACACAGCAAAAAGATTGAGGCTGTCTCAGTCTAGCAGTTTTAAAGAAGCATCATATATATACATATATGTATATATATATGTATATTATACAGCCAATTAAAGGAGGTTACCCCTACCTATGTGTTACCAAAATGCAGGATGTCTTCTCCCAGAAGCAGGATTCTTCCATGTTAAGTGATCTGGGCATGCGCAAAGCAAGCCCAGTTATGCACTCTTTCCATTTCAATACAGAATAATAAAAAGATGTGTACTTGAGAAAAAAGATTTAACAAAAACTTTTATTGCTTCATCAAGAATACTTAGGCAAAACTGGCTCCCCCCCCTGCCCCGCCCCCCCCAGTTATGCAACTATATAGCAATGAAGAATACAATACCACTAGAAGAATTTGGTGCCATTGCCTTGATTTGTGCCAAGGCACCAATCCACCTTTCCTCACCTTTGCTTTTGTACTATCAGTGTAAATGCCAATAGTTGTTCAAGGATAAACCATGAGATTCAAGGAAGTTATTCCACTCTTTGAACATTTAAGCACTACACATATACGAGACAAATTGGAGATATCAACAGAAGGAAGTGCTTATGTTTCTTGCTGAGAATTCACATAAAAGAGGGTCTTTGATAAAAGTTTGTTGCTGGTACCAGACAAATGCAAGAGATAGCAAGACCAGCCACTTCTGCTATTTTGTCTGTTTGTAAAGACAAAGGGGGACAGCTGGGTGGCACAGTGGATAGAGCATTGGGCTAAGAATCAGGAAAGCTCATTTTCATGAGTTCAAATCTGGCCTCAGATACTTAGTAGCTGTGTGACCCTGGGCAAGTCATTTAGCCTTGCAAACCTCAGTTTCCTCTTCTGTAAAATGAGCTGGAGAAGGAAATGGCAAACCACTCCAGTATCTTTGCCAAGAAAACCCCAAATGGGGTCACAGAGAGTCAGATGTGACTGGACAACAACAAATTTGGCAAGTGAGATGTTAACAAAGTTTTCATGTCTTCAGCTAAATCTTTCATTCACAGGTCATGTTGCCTTTGGAAAACTTCACTGTATACTCATAAGAGAATGAAAGTGAAAAAGGCAAATAACATTTCAGGGTAATTATGAAAATGGCCTCACACACCTCCTGAAGGGATCTTGGCGACCACCCTCCCTCCCCCGCCCCGCAGGTCTGTAGACCACCCTTTGACAACCACTGTCTTAGCTAGGGCATGTGGAGATGATGCAGGTTTGGACATCTCTTTCTCTAGACTAGAGAGGCTCAGATATAGACTAATATTAAATTAAATTATTTCTGGGAGACCTATATCTGAAACACAGAATGTATCTATGGTATTAATATCTTTTTTCTTTGACAACTCTGACCTCTGGCTATAACTCTTCATAGCTTCAGCATGGCCTTGGGAGTTTCCTCAGCTCTGCTGGTTCACCTTGTAACGCAATTAGTATTTTTAAATCCATCCATAGACATCTTATTCTATTTGTCACATGGTTGTACTTTCTTCCTCTCAGCTGTCTCTTACCCATAACAACAACTTGCTTCTTGAACAGCATCTGGTGGGAATTCAGAGTCTCCTGGTCTTGATGAAGTAGGGAAGAGAACAAGCATTTATTTATTTATTAAATGCCTAATAATTGCTAGGCACTGTGTTAAACTTTTTACAGATATTATTTTATTTGACCCTCAAAACAACCCTGGGAGGTAGGTACTACTATGATCTCCATTACAGAGTTGAAGAAACTGAGACATACAGAGGTTAAGTGACTTGCCCAAGGTCACACAACTAGTAAAATAACAAAGATAGGATTGGAACTCAGGTCTTCTTGACTCCAGGCCCAGCACAAAAGGAAGTACAACTTTCCTTGCATCTGAAGCCAGTTAAAATAATATTACCTTACACTTATATATTGCTTTCATATATGCTATTTTATTTAATACAACTATGAGGTACTATCCTTATTTAATAGACAAGAACACTGTGGTAAAGAGAGGTTGTGACTTGTCCAAGGTCACATGACTCACACCTAGATGGTTTTGGACCTGGGGTCAGGAAGACCTGAGTTTAAATCCTGCCTCAGATACTTCTTAGCTATGTGGCCCTAGGCAAGTCAGTCGACCTCAAATTCCTCCTCTGTAAAGTGGGGATAATAACAGCACCTATCTCCCAAGGTTGAGGATCATGTGAGATGATATATGTAAAGTCCTTTGCAAGCTACAAGGTGCTATATGAAAGTTAGAGATTGTTAATATGAGAAGATTAGATTCCAGCTCTTCTGATTCCTGCTTTCATGCTCTCACATACCATCATGTATCCCTTCGCCACACTCAGGAGATGGGGAACAGAGCTACATGTACAAGTCAAAACAAAATATTTATTAAGCATCTACTATGTCTGTGCTAAATGCCAAGTGCTGGGGACATAAGGAGAGGTGAGAGGCAGTCAGACGGCTCACAGTCCAATGGGGGAAACAACATGAAAACAAGTGTGCAGAAACAAGCTCCAGCCAGGATGGATTGGAGATAATCCAGGGAGGAAAGGGACTAGCATTAAGGGGAATCGGGAAAGTTTTCCTGTAGAAGGTGGGATGTTAGCTGGGACTTAAAGGAAGCCAGGGAAGCCAGGAGGTGGAAATAAAGAGAGAGAGAGAGAGCATTCCAGGGGTGGGAAGCAGCCAGTGAAAACCCTGAGTCCTGAGATAGAGTGTCTTGTGCAGGGAACAGCCAGGAGACTGGGTCACTAGACTGCAGAGTTAGGAGAGGTGAGTAGTAGCATGTAAGAAGACTGGAAAAGAGGGAAGGAGCCTGGTATAAAGGGCTTCAAAAGTCAAATGGAAGGTCTTATAGTTGTTTCCAGAAATAATGTTTATTATATAGGAGTTTATTAAGTAGGGGAGGTGACATGGTGAGACCTGCACTTGAGGAATACAGTATACAAAAATGATGGCGAGTCTAGATTACAAAAGCACAGAGCAGTCACCTTTGCTGGACTTTCCCTCTTCATACTGGCAAGGTATGCAAGGTGAGAGGAGTTCCTTCCTGTTCTTTGTCTTTTTTCCGACTATTTTGTGCAATACATTGTATTATGCTATAACCTTGATGGCCTATCAGGGGTGATGAACCTGTGGCCTTGTAGGTCCTTGGGTGCAGCCTTTTGACTGAGTTCAAGTTTTACTGGACAGATCCTTTTATGAAGGTGATTGGTTTTGTGAAGTTTTGACGTTGAGCCTTTTCAGTCAAAGGGCTGCACTTGAGGACCCAGAGGGCCTCTTGTAGCCTCAAGGGCACAGGTTCCCCACCCCTGGCCTAGAGGCTGCTTCACAGGGCACATTATTGGGCTTTAAATAACTTTAAAGTTCCAAAAGGAGGATTTTCTTTTACCTTCCCTCCTCCCCCAACTTCATACTTAATTCTTCAGGTCCTAAAGGCCATAGGTGATGCATTAAGGTCTTATACTCCCAAGAGGTTTAGGCCAGCCGGAAGATTAGGTTAAATTTAACTAGATAAAAATTAAAAGGGACATTTGGGGTCAAAAAACCCCAACTTTACAAGTACAAAGTAGGGGAGGTGTGACTGGTTAGCCTTTCATCTGAATAAGATTTAGGGGTTTTGTGGCTTGCAAGCTGACTACAAGTCAATAGGATTTAAAGTAGTATTTTTACAGCTTAAGAATGAGTGAGGAACAATTATTTCTTCACTGAGTAAAAAGTGTCTGTATTTAAAAAAAAACCATTTCTATTCATTCCCCTGTTTCGTATTCTAATTTTAAATATTACCAAAAATGATGAGGTGGAGATGTGGTTTTCCTTTCACTTTTTTTTTTTTTTTTAACAATGTAGGAAGGATATATGGTTCAGTCATTTCCTTCTCTCCCAGACAAAGAGGCCCAGAGCTCAGGCCACCCACAGAGAGAAATTTTACTAAAAAGCAGGTGCTATGGAAATCAAGAAGTTTCTTTGAATTGGGAATTATGAGAGGGTGAAGGAAGATCAGAGAAATTTGGAAAGTCACGAGATGTTGGATAAATGTCATCATTTAAAATTTTTATTGTTATTTTTGTTGTTGTTGCTGTTAGTAGGCTGAGGCCAATGTCAGATGTAGGCAAAGGGGGGGGGGGCAAACCAGGACTTCAGGAATAAAAGACCCTCTACAAATATGAAAAGAAAAACAATAACAAAAAGAAATAATTTCATCATCATTTTAATTTGTAAGACAAAACTTTTAATTGCTTTTAAGCAAAATGGGGTAGTCAATGGAACTGCCCCCTTGCAGTCATATCATTTTGTAACTAATCTTAAACACACAAACATCAAGAAAATATGAATCCAGAAACATCTGGCTGTGTAACCTTGATCAAGTTACTTAACCCCAATTTCTTAGGGGTGGCCAGGTGGCTAAGCGAGTAAGAGCACCGGCTCCAGTGTTGGGATGACCTGGAGATCAAATCCCGGGCTCAGACACTCAGCACCACACCCAGAAATAACTGGCTGTGTAACCTTGAGCAAGTTACTTAACCCCGATTGCTTAAAATAAAAAAATAATAAAATATATGAATACTAAGGAAGAAAATTACCTTGTGTGACTTCTCTCAACTGTCATGCATGTTTGCCTGTTTACAAAGACATGCCACTGACCCACACAGGTGACCACAGTTCACACTAGGTATCCTGGCTATAGAACCATTGCCAAGTTCAGGTATGAAATGGAAGATATTAATCACTTTTGCCTTACACTGAAATCACTTTGAGTCATTACACATTACTAACACAGTAGAAAAATCGTGATTTGCCAATTGCTCTCTCATCTTGCTTATTTCTGACTTCGTTCACCACATTCCCTTTACCTGTAATGTCCTCCCACCTCTTCTCCATCAATCTATGCCCATCAATCCCAAGACTCAGCTCATGACTCACCTTCCTGATTAAAGCCCACTCTGCTCTCTTCCCTATCCCCCAAAGCACTTAAAGATCTGATTCATCCATAATTAAATGATTGTTGCTGTTTTTCCGTTCCCATTAACTGCTGTGCTCTAACCACCATTAGAAAAGCTGGGGTCTTTAGGCCAGAACAAAGACTGCCCTCCCTCACCTGTTTGCTTGGGTTTATCCCCATCTGACAGCACAGCTGGTTAAGCAGGTGTTTACACACCAATAAGTAGCTCTGCCTGCTTTGTGAAAATTGTTAACACTGGAGAAGACATTTCTTATGAAAATGCTAATACCTCGGCTAAGTCTATTAATTATTCACATGTCAGATCAGATGGGGGACTTGTCAAAAACACAGAGAGCTATTTTCCCCAAACACGTCATACTAAATGCACCTAATATCAGGGCCTGTTTATGCTCATTTGAAATGACTGGTGCTTCATTTGGGGCCTCTGCTATTAAACATGTATTGCCTTAGGCGAGTTGTTCATCAGTACAGTGTTAAAACATATGTAGTCTAAGACTCCCTGATTTATTTTATGTTCTAATACATTGTAGTCTGGGTGACGTTGAGCCCTGGCTCCTATTTCTCTCCTTTTTGTGGAGATTACAGTAAGCTTGTTGCTGCCTTTCATCATTATTACTATTATTAGGTGGCACAATGGTTAGATCAAATGGGGATAATTTGTGATAGAACCTGCCTCTCAGAGCTGTTGTGAGGATAAAATGAGATAACATTTGTAAAGCGTCATATAAATATTGGCTGTGATGATGATGATGACGACGGCGATGATGATGATGATGATGATTTGCTAAATAAAAAAATAAAAACTATTTACAGTTTTGAAAATTTTAAATAGCTTATTTTAAATTACCTTTGGAGCACAGGACAATAATAATGTTATTTTGTGGCTTATGATAGTGAACTATGCAATTTGGGTGAAATATGAAGGTACAAACATACAATTAAACATTTCCACAGTCCTAAATTCAAACTGATTTGTGAATTTGTACCTGCTCAATAGGGCAGTGAGGTGGCACAGTGGACAGAGTACCAACCTGGAGCCAGGAAGACTCATCTTCCTGAGTTCAAATCTGACCTCAGACACTTACTAGCTGGGTGACGCTGGGTAAGTCACTTAACCCTGTCTTCCTCAGTTTCCTTATCTGTAAAATGATCTGGAGAAGGAGAATTGGCAATTCACTCCAGTATCTCTACCAAGAAACTCCCAAATGGGGTCCTGAAGAGTGGAACATGACTGAACAACAACAAACCCTCTCAGGGCTGAAAAGGAATGGGCGAGGGGAAGGGAAGGTTATAAGGAAAATATGTTGTACAAAGGTCGAGAGAAGGAGCATGCACTTATGAACTTCCTCGGACATGCATTCCTCGACATCTGACACTAGATTTTAGCCCCAAGGTTGAAGTATATAATGTACTGTTTGGCACATGACTTCCAGCAAGTTTGCTGGTAAGCATCGATTTTTGCAGCTATACGGGTCACCCTGCATATACATATTCGCCCATCCCCTTAGAGCTCTTGCTACTAGTTAGAATTAAAAAACACACATCTTTTCTCTAAAGTGAATAATAATAATACAAAAGCATAGATCTATTCACAAGGCAATTAAGTCATTTAAATGAGCTGTAATTAATCCCAGGGATAGAGACTGGATCTACACAGTTTCATTGGCACAGGGAATTCCTGGATGAGGAAATTCCTTCTACTGATGCATATTGGTTGGTAACTTTCTCTGCAACTCAATTTTAAGAGAATTGCCTAGAGTAGAGGTGTCTAACACCTGGGCTCAGGCTACAAGCAGCCCATAGCACTCCCGTATATGTCTCAAAGCAGATTAAAATATGATTGGGAGATACTTGAAAAAATAAATCAAAATACAATAAAATGTAGATAATGTTACATTTGAAAAGGAAGTCCATATGCAGCTGCAAAACAGGTAGGCAGTGAAGCCAGGACTGGAGTCAGGGAGACCTGAGTTTGAATTTGGCCTCAGACACTCACTGGTTGTGTGTGGGCAAGTTGCTTCCATTGCATCTGCCTCAGTAAAATGGGAATAATAATAGTATCCACTTCCCAGGGTCATCGTAAGGATCAAATGAGATAATAATTATAAAGTGGTAATTATAAATGGTAGCTATTGTTGTTGTTCAGTCTTTTTCAGTTTTGTCTGACTCTCTGTGACCCTATCTGAGGTTTTCTTGGCAAAGATACTAGAGTGGTTTGCCTTTTCCTTCTCTAGTTATTTTTACAGATGAGGAAACTGAGGCAAACAGGGCTAGGTGACTTGCCCAGGGTCACACAGCTAGTTAGTGTATGCGGCCAGATTTGAACTCAGGTCTTCTTGACTTCAGTCCTGGCACTCTATCCACTGTGCCACCTACATGCCCTCTATTAATTAATTATGATTACTCATGGATTAGTGACCCCATTTCTATTTGAGTTTGACACCTGTGACCAGGAGCATTGAGAGGTTAAGCAACATTTCTAGGATCACAGAGCTCATCAGTGTCAGAAGCAGCACTGGAACCCAGCTCTTCCTAGGCTCAAGGATAGCTCTCTGTCCATTATATCATGTTGCCTCTATTGAATCTTACAGTAATTAAAATGAATAGGAGTATGAGCTCATTAAAAACTTGTTATCACATGCCACACCAAAATCTAGTGAGTTTCCTTTCATTATCTAACGTGAGATTCAGTAGCTGTAGCATATTCCCCATGATATCTAATTACAAAGGAATGATTCCATCCAAAGTAGATGTCTGAAGAAGGAAGCCATGATGCCTGCTGAAACACTGCTTTCCAAAGCCCTCTGAGAATTTCTTGGCACATGAATGACAGCTGAGGTGCAGAAAGAGATGACTTGTGTAGCCTAACCTGCCCCTCACCAGAGGCCACAGTTCCAATGGAGGTGTGGAAGCAATGGCAGATGGACCAGGGATGCAGAGAAAAAGGCAGGGGAAAGAGGAGCAAAGAGACAATGATTTATATAGATGATTAATGGCTCAGTGCTACAGTATTATCAGTCAATAAATCAACTCTTTATTGAGTGTTCATTATGGGCTTAGCACTCTGCTCTGTCTGTGTGACTGAGGGAAGAACTTACCTAGCCCACAAGTGGAAATGGGAAAGTATAGCCTGTTCCAAAGTCTGCCTCTAAAATGGTAAAATGTGCTCACTGATGTATGCTGTCAAATCACAAACCATAATGATCTCATAGAGATAATGTTTCGGCCTTACTTTCAATTCAGCCATTTTTCTCCTTGCTCCACCCAAATAATATGAGAAGTTACAGACTTATTTTGTGGTCTATTGTATTTTGGAAAATAAAAATAACAGTTAAAATGAGTATACTAAATTCAATCCAGAACTGAAGAAACTTAGTTTTAAAGTATCCTCTAGTGTTCCACACACAAAAGATTTTCAGCCTATAGATATTTAAGAAATAATTAACAGAATGATAGCTCTAAGACAGTCAAGAAATAATGGCCTAACAGAAGAGAGGAAAAGTGAATTTTAGATTAGCAACTTAGTGTACTGGAAAAGTTCAGAGTCAAGTAGAATGTTTTGATACTACTGAAACCAAAGTATATAGACCCAACAGAGACATAACCAAAGCAAAGTATATTTGATTTTCAGGATTTCCACTTTGGTTTTTAATTGGGGGGGTTTAATTTGTTCTTTTTCTATTTTTTTTAGTTGCATATCCAATCCATTGATCTTTTATTGTTGTATAGAGATATAAATGTTTCCCTAAGTATTTCTTTGCCGAATCTCACAAATTTTGATATCTTGTCTCATTGTTGTCATGCTCTTTTAAGGAAATTATTGATTGTTTCTTTGATTTTTCTTTGAGCCATTCATTCTTTAAGATTAGATTATTTAGTTTCCAATTAATTTTTAAGCTATGCTTTAATTTAATTTTTATTGTATTATGATCCAAAGGGGGTGCATTTAATATTTCTGCTTTTCTGTATTTGGTTATGAGGTTTTTATGCCCTAATAAACTGTCAGTTTTTGTGAAGGTGCCACGTACAGTTAAGAAAAAGATACACTACTTTCGATTCCTATTTAGATAACACTTACTATATGCCAGATACTCTGCTAAGTGCTTTACAATTATTATCTCATTTGATCCTCACAACAACCCTGGGAGATAAGTGCTCTTATTAACCCCACTTTACAGATGAGGAAACTGAGGCAGATAGATGTTACGTGACTTGCCCTTCTATTAGTATATTCATTTTAACTATTATTTTTATTTTCCAAAATACAATAAATCACAAAATAAGTCTGTAGTTTCTCATATTATTTGGGTGGAGAAAAGGAAAAGTGACAGAATTGAAAGTAAGGCCGAAACACTATCTCTATGAGATCATTATGGTTTGTCATTTGACAGCATATTAGCTGTTGCACAGCTACTAAGTGTCTGAATCCAGATTTGAACTTAGGTCTTACCTGACTCCAGACCCAGAGCTCTATGCACGATGACTTATTCTATGAATTTTCAGATGCAGAAACCAGGATTAATATGTGAAAGAAGAGGAAGATTGCAGTTCTGTATAAAGAAGAACTTTCTAACAATTTGAGCTGTTTGCATGGTGCAAAGGGGCTACCTCTTACAATTGAGAGTGCTGCACCAGTGGGATCGTTCAGGTTGAAGCTGAATGACCAGGGTTCAACAACATTGCCAAGAGACCTCTTGCTTTGCATAACTGCTTGGTTCAAATTTCCTATTGGGGTCACATCACTCCTAACTCTAAAATTTCTACAAGTTTGTTTTAGTAAATGGATTCAATTTGGTG
This sequence comes from Petaurus breviceps papuanus, assembly GCF_028583685.1. Taxonomy (NCBI): domain Eukaryota; kingdom Metazoa; phylum Chordata; class Mammalia; order Diprotodontia; family Petauridae; genus Petaurus; species Petaurus breviceps. The sequence goes on from NW_027185903.1 coordinate 36,054,766, forward strand.
TATTAACCAAATCTAATTAGATTCCAAATTTGCAATTTAATTAATAGTTTAAGTAACAATATTCCTATGGAAATTGTAACTCACATACAATTGAAAAATGATAGCATATCTTCCTCTATCAGTATCTTGAATCTCACATAATCATAGCTAGCATTTATATGACACTTTAAGGTTTGCAAAGTGCTTAAAATATGTAGTGAAAAATGCAGAAGTCAAGGAAAATGAAAGAAAAGCTTCAAATGAAATGCTTCAAAATGGGCATCTTGGTGCCTGTAACAACCTGGGACAAGGCAATCTCTTTTTATTTTATTCCTTCATTTTGTTGATCTGTCTCAGCTCCTTATCAGCACATAAATTAGCTTCACAAATTCTACTATTCTTGGAAACAGTGAGACTAGTATTAGCTAAAAACTGAATTGTTATTTTCCTTAAATTCACATTGTCAGCGTTTTCTTACTGCTTGACTAAAAGCAAGTAAACAATTTAATTATTATTTTCCAACAAACCTTTTAGAAATTAATGCACAGTATTCTCTTAAGTGCCATTTCAATTCAGAAGTCAGAATTTTCAGCAAAGTTTTAAATGTGTCTTATGAAAATAGAAATAGGTATATATTGCACTTAGAGAAATGAAAATGTTAGCATATTTTTGGGGGGTCCAGAGATGAGGAAATGGGTGATTTTAAGATAACGCCATCAATTAACAGATAAGCCAATAAAGAATTTTTTTAAATGTCCCTACAATGCTCTCAGTATTGGTCTAGGTGATGCAGATGAATATGGAAAAAGCACAAAATTTGGTCTTTACCCTGAAGGAGCTTACAATGCAGCTAGGGAGATAAGAACAATAGGAAAGTAATAGCAAGCAATGTGATACGGCATATCATTTAGTATTAAATTTTCTGCTACAGAATCTATCTATTTTGAGGGTTTTAGAGGAGCAAGAGATAAACAAAGACTGAAGTGGTCACTAAAGACTTCCTCAAGGAAGTGGGTCTTGAAAGATGGTTAGGATTTTGATGTGTGAAGGGGATAAGTTTCCTGGAGAAGGGAAATACTCTAAGAGAATGCAACGATATGAGTAAAAGCATGTATGGAGGAAGGAATGGGCAAAGTGTATTGGAGGGAAAATGAGGTAGCCATGCTAGGTTAAAGCAGAGGATGCATATTGGGGAGAGGAGGAAAGTAAGATGCAGTAGAAGGATAGGAATGAATTGGGTCCTTGAAATTCAAGTAGAAAAAATTAGATATATCTTACAGGCCCTAGAGATACAGCATGGAGTAGTGCATAGAGGTGCAGTCTTGGGATCAGGAAGGCCTGGATTCAAGTCAAATTCTGCTTCTGATATATAGAAGGCATGTGATCATTAGGAAATCATTAAGATTCCCAGTGTCCTGAGGCAATTTCATAAGAATTCTAGTTTCAGAAGAATTGCTAGTCTGCACTGGTGGAGGGAGCTTGAACAATGCTCCTACATTGAGAATTGCATACTCTGATGAGGTCACAAGTCTGGACCAAAATAAATAAAATAAAGGTCTGAGTTAAAAATGAATGCTCATTAACAGTAGCTTTAAGCTTCACCAGGGGGGCAGCTAGGTGGCATAGTGAATAGAGCACCGGCCCTGGAATCAGGAGGACCTGAGTTCAAATTCAGCCTCAGACACTTAACACTTAACTATCTGTGTGACCTTGGGCAAGTTAACCCCAATTGCCTTGCTTTCCTCCCTCTAAAAAAAAGCTTCATTGGACAGGAAAGGGCTAAGAACCTCTATGCAGACTGGTACTGCGTCAGCAACATCCACAAGCCCAGGTTGTAACACAATCTCCCCATAGTGCCATAACTTTACCATCTTTCTGCTCCCACCATAATTTCCTGTTCCCATACGTGTAGCAGGATCTTTGGGTCCGTGTAGAAAGTACAAAGAACAGTCATTTGCCCCCTCACTGTGACAGACTTTGAAACAGTTTGGCCATGGGGTCTGGAAAATACATCTTTCCCAGTGCATGGACTCTACAGCAAACCTCACCCACTGACAGTCCTCTTTCTATCATACCTTAAATGACTTATTTATCAAATGCTTTATTTCTGCCAGTCTTTGAGCTTCATTCTTTAATACTTCAAGGAGTCCATCAATGTGAATACCCCTGCCACTTAGTTGATAATTCCTTCTATGCCTTAGTTGGAGTGTTGCACCCACACCCCAAAAAATAATTATCACCTAGTGGCCAACCCTCTGATGACATTTCTATCCAAAATGAAGGAAAGGGCTGAAGAGGCAGAAAGCCTAGCCAAGAACAAGAGGTTTAGGGTCAGGGGAGCATGAGGGCTAGCCAGGGAGAGATGGGAAGAAAATAGTGGCTGTGTCCTGAATTCTGGCACCTCTTTCAGGTTCCATGTTGAAAAACAGTACTTTCAAGACTGAATTCCAGTGATGGTCTGGTTCCCCCTCAAACAAGTCCAACATTACCCACAGCTTCAATGTATTTATTTGTCAGCTTTCTATGAATGATTATTCTATCCCCTCTTGCTATGTCTTGAATGTAGATTAATTGGTTAACTGGGAGTTGAGGTGAGCACTCTCTGAGGAACACATGGAGATGACAGCCATTTGGGAATAGGAATGAGAGTGTTTAATTCTTAATTCAATTTCATGGTGTTATGGAAGTATGCTGTTTCATTAAATGTTTTTCCTTTGAATTTACGGTCATCTGGTTCATTATGGTAAAATATGGGGGCTCATCAGTTATAGATCTGAACAGATGATTGCCCCAGCAGTATTTTGGACTTGGAGACAGCTTTGAAAGCCCACTCTGATGGATCAGGAGTAGTACGCTGATCCTCGGGTGACAAGTAAAGTCTAGTGTAGGTCTTTTTGTTTGAATCTTTTCCTGCTTGGTAGAGCCAGAGTTTGGGTTCCATTAGCACACAAGGTCACCTCCACCCCATGATGACACAGCAAAGGAGGACTTCCTTGAGCACAGTCAGTCATAAAAACCTCAAGATCACCACCATTCCTGATCATTATGCCCTCAGGAAACAACTTCTCAATGAATAGATGTACTTATATTGTGCTCTGAACTTTCATGTGTTTGGACTAACTCAGCCCAAATTCCTGAGAAGAACTTTTTCAAAGAGCATACATATGAAGACAAATTCTCAGGTAATCAAGCTAGGGCCCGAACCACACATGCTTCTAAAGCAGGGGTTGAGAGCTTTTAAAAAACGATATGCCAAGGTCATGACTTCTTTCTTCATGGTGTTTAGTAAGCAAGAAGGAGGTGAGGAAAGTTGCTGGCTATCCTAGCTTTTGAGTTTGAAGTCAAAGAGGGACAACGACAGAGGGCAATGCATTGTCAGAGATTTTCAAGCGCTACAAATATTTACTATTCCTTCTCTGCTCACCTGTTACTGATCTCTATTACCACTTTCTTTCTTTCTCATCTCACTTCTGTTTACCTTTGTTTTCTTCTTTCCATATCTCACTACATGATCTCTCATGGTGAACAATAACTGATGTTTATCTTGCCAACATTTATAGCACCTTAAAGTTCATTGAATAAATAATTTCATTTGATCTTCACATCAACTTTACAAACTGGGTACTGTTACATCCCCATTTTACAGATGAAGAAATTTAGACTCAGATGAGGTAGATGATGTGCCCATGATGACATACTTAGTAAGTGTCAGAGGCAAGAGACCTGGGTGACTTCCTGACTCCAGGTTTTCCCTTTTATTAGAAGCAACTAGATAGCATAGTTGAAAAAGCATGGGTTTAGAGTCAGGAAGACCTGAGTTCAAAAATTGCCTCAGTCACTTATCAGTTGTGTGATCCTAGACAAGTCACATCACCTCTCTCTGCCTCCATTTCCTCAATAGTAAAATGGGGATAATAAATAGCACCTACTTTCCAAGGCAAGTTTTTGTGAGGATCAATTGAGATAATATTTGGAAAATACTTAGCACAGATGTAATACTATATGTCTGGCGCATAGTAGATGCTTAATAAATATTTGTCCTTTCTCTCTGTCTGTCACTCTCTGTCTTCCTGTCTCTCTCTCTCTGTCTCTCTGTCTCTCT
>NW_027185903.1:36058946-36085549 GCF_028583685.1 Petaurus breviceps papuanus
TCTCTCTCTCTCTCTCTCTCTGTCTCTCTCTGTCTCTCTCTCTCTCTGTCTCTCTCTCTCTCTCTCTGTCTCTCTCTCTCTCTCTCTGTCTCTCTCTGTCTCTGTCTCTGTCTCTCTGTCACACACACACACACACACACACACACACCCATCTACTATATCACACTGCCCTTTAGTTATAGCCCTCAATCTGGAAAATTATACTATTGAAAACCCAAATGAGAGGTAAGTACATTAAATTTTGACATTTGGAAAGTACCATACTGTTTAAGTGTGTGCACACCTCTCTCTTCTTTTTGATTTATAACCATTTCAATAATATATATATATTTACATGCAGCTAGATATCTGTATATAGAAGTGAATATCTATTATATGTATGTATATATAAGTAAAACCAAGCAGATTGTAACCTTCCAAAGACACCTTCTCTTTTATACTTCTTTTCAAGGAGTTTTGAAGTGGTCAAAAGTGGTTATACACACATTTATAATAACCGTTATATATACATACATACACACCCATATACATATATAAATGCATGTTATATATATAAACACAAATATACAACTATTATGTACTTATGTAATATATGCACATATACACATATCATATGCATATATCATCTAAGCATAGGCTATACACATATGTAATAACCATTTTATACATATTATACACACAAACATATAATAACCATTATATTTGGGTGCATAACCATTTATAACTATTCCAATAAAAACATCAAAGGGATGTCTTGTCTTTGGAAGATTAAAACCTACTTGGTTTTACTCATGCCCATCTTGGCACTTTTTAGTTAATGGAGCTCATCTCCATCTGTTTAAATCCTGCCTCAGCTTCTCAGTAAATGTTACCTTTTCTATGACCCCTTTTTGCATCCCTCCCTTCCAGAAGTTCTGTTCTGGACACATTCTGGTTTGACCATGTCTCTCCCAAAATGTGGCATCCAGAATGTGATACAATACTCCCAAAGCAGACTGACAGCTGAAGTGATCTCTCCCTCCTCCAATCTCTCATTGTACTTTGTTTCCCATCTAACTTGTGTACTTATCACACTCTGATTTATTTTATGCTTCTTTCTGTATGCCTAATCCTCTTTCTCTACACTGTAAGCTCCTTGAGAGCTAGGCCTATGCATTCCTTATCTTTGTATCCCCCTCAGCACCTAGAACTGGCACCTAACCTATAGCAGACATTCAATTAATGTTTATTGTATTGAAATGGCAGTGGTGATAGTGATGGTAATGATCACTCAAAAACATTTATTAAGTGCATGCTTTGTGAAGATCCCAGGGCTAAGTGCTGGGAAACTTACATTTTAGATATGATGGTCTGTGATATTGATGAAGACAACATGAACAGACCCCATCAGACCATTTACAGGACTCATTGAGAAGGAGGCATTGGCATATGCCATTAAATTTATGTCATCATACATTTTACCCGGAATTCAAAGCACTTTGTATCACTAACCAATCAACAAGCATTGATTAAGTACTTTCTTCATGCCTGTCACCGTTTTTAGTCCTGATTATATAAAAACAAAAAAGAAATAGTCCTTTCCCTCAAGGTGCTATATTCTATCAAGGGAAATAGTAGGTGCATATATATGGACTGAATATTTATGATCCTCAAAATAATCTCACAACCAGTTCAGTAGGTAGTAGAGAGGTGTTCTTGTCCCTGTTTCATATGAGGAAGTTGAGACAGAGTGTGGTTCAATGACTTTTTTAGAAGGACACAGCTGGGGTGAGGAGTTCAAGGGATGGAAGAGTAGGGGTAGGAAGGCTCCCTGACTTCCCTCTCCAATGCTTTTTCCATTGCATTAGGCTGCATTTCCATTCCCCAGGGCTGGCTGGGTTGGGATGGAAGGTCAGTCTGGTTGAGTCATGAAAATATTGGATTTGGCTGCCATTCAGAAGGTGCCCTTCACTGGGAGGCTCAGGCTGTTCTGCTGAATATTTTAAGGTGTGGTTGTGAAACTCTGCACGCCACCCAGCCAACCCTAAAAAGCGTGTCACCCATTTACTAGTCAGGCTTCTTGAACCTTAATCCAGTACATCCTCAACAACAGCTTAGTAAGTATATAATTCTTCTAATAATAGCATCAGTGAGTGAACATACACCACATCTGTCATCCCGAGGAGCCTTTTGGAAACTATGCACAGGTGTTCCTCTTTCTTCATACCAAGGGGAGGGGTCTGGCCTCATTGACTTCTGAAGTCCCTTCTAGTTTTCAAGGTTCTATCCTATATCTGAACCTCCTATATTTATTTATCTACTTATCTACAAACTGATGCCATGTACACAACCTGAATAGGTTGCATTGCATGTATTGGATGTCAGTGAGTTTGGTCTCTGAGGAACCATATCAATGTGGATTGATGGAGGGCACCATTGGGTATGTCCAGTTGCTGTGACAGACGTGTAACCTGTCTCTTACAGAAGGCTGTCATTTGGGGAACAGAAATCAGCACATGCTAAGCACATCCTAAGATTCTTTAGGTTTCAGTGTGGAATGTTAGGCTGTGATGTGTGTAACAGCTGCAAAGAAAGGCCATCTGTGAAAGGGTTAATAGGTCAGGCTGTCGAAGTGCTAATATTAGGGATGCAGAAAGTTGGGTTGATACAACCTCTGGGCATTTGTTGGATTTGCAAAAATAGAAGCTGGGGGTGGGGGAGGGGAGAGGCAAGGAGTGGGAAAGGGCATTAGGATAGAGGGAAAGAGGTAGCGTCAGTATTGTATGTTTGGGAGAAGTTTGATGTGTGAATGGAAAAGGTCATAGGTGTTTTGGATTCCCAAGTTTGACAGACAAAGCAGTGCATGGTGACAAATAGGGACACGGTTGACTGTGCTAAATGAAAATGCTAGAAAACCTGGCGTGAAATCCATGGTATTTCTCTCAAAACTGTTCAGTTCGATTAAGTTCCTGAAATGTGAATGATTCTATATGGTTTCTTCAAGGAAGACTTCTTGACTCCGTGAAGTGACCCAATGAATAAAAGCTCTTTGTTCTTTGGTGGGAAAAACCACATAGGACTGAAGATTATTTCCCATTTTCCTGTTCTCTATTGATTTGGGTTTGAGGATCATTTGAAAAGCAGTGCTATGCAGGACCACCTCATTTCTATCTCATCTATATTAAACCAATTTTATGTGTGGTCCTTTCTAAAGGGAGGAATAATCCTATCAAGATGGGACTGGTAATCCCTAAAACAAAAAAATGATGTAACCTTTAATGAGTCACACCTCCAGAGAGGAGTTACAGTTAATGTAAAAGAAATTACAGTGGGTAGGGCAGAGTTTGAGTTTCATTTCCTTCTTCAGCTGTAATTCTAGAGGAGTGGTCATACTACTTCATAATAAAAGAAAAAAAGGTATATTTATTATACACACAGTTGTACTCACAGGCACTGGTCTGGCTGTAGGGGTCATTGCTATGGTTCAGTATAGTTAAGAGAGAGTGCAGGAAATTAATTTCTTTACAGAGACCTGAGTGGTCACCAGGGATGGTAGAAAGAATGAATACTCTTTCTAGCAAGGTTTAGAGGGTGTAGTCCTTTTTGTAGGCAGGGGAATGGACAAGACAATCTCTCAGCATCCCTCTCTGTGATTTCATCCTGTATATATATATATATATATGTTATATGTTATACCTATGTTATACTGATCTATGACGACGACACTTTACATAGAATATGTAGCGAGGTAGCAAGGTGAAGTAGATAGAAGGCTAGCCTTGAAGATCTGTGTTCAGATCCAGTCTCTGATACATACTAGCTATGTAACCATGGGCAAATCATATAACTTCTCAGTGCCCACAGTGACCTCTCTAAGACTGTTCTATAATAATCTGGCCTTATTTTTCTCATCTATAGCCCTCCATAAGATGCCCTAGTCATGCTCACTTTACTCCCAGCTAGGTGATATTATTGCTGGTGTTTGTTCTTTCTGGAAGAGGACCAATGACATCAAGACTTGCAAGTGAATAGGATTTAAGTGAGGCAGAGCTATACAAAGTCATTAGCTTCTTTCTGCCCTCCAGAGTCGTTGGAGTGGAAGGGGAGGGAATCCAGTGACAGGTGGCAGGTCAGGATGACTGGAGATGGCCCCAGATGCAGTGGGAGACCTTGAACTTTCTAAGCAAGGTCTTTCCCAGGTCTCAATTTGTCTGAGGCCACATCCATTCAGTGGTTTAAGCTAAGTAAGAAATGAGAACAAAAAAATTCTCTCATTTGCCTACTCAAAAAAAAAGAAATCATTCTGGGAGGGAAAGACTTTCAAGATTTCTGAGCAGAGCAGTAGTTAGTGCAGCAGATAAAGTGCCTGCCCTGGAGTCAGGAAGACCTGAATTCAAATCCAGTGTGACCTTGGGCAAGTTGCTTAACCTTGTTTGCCTCAGTTTCCTCATCTATAAAATAAGCAGGAGAAGGAAATGGCAGACCACTCCAATATCTTTGCTAAGAAAACCCCAACTGGGGTTATGAAGAATCAGACATGACTGCAATATTACTGGTCAATTCCACTCTTGTGGATCTACCTCTTAGAATTTTGTTTCCTTCAAGACTCAGTTCAGGCACCACCTTCTTCTACATGAAGCCTTTCTGGATTCCACAGATCCAGAGGGAAAAGAGGGAAAGAAGGAGAGAGGTAGGGGGAGATGGAAAGGGAGAGAGAGAAGGGAAGAGAGGGAAAAGGGAAAAGAAGATGGAGAGAGGGAGAGGAAATGAGAGAGGAAGTGGAGAGGGAAGGGACAATGTATTTACTAAGAGCTTACTATGTTCAAGACACTATGTTGGGTTATAAATACAATAGAACAAAACAGTCCCTGCTTTCAAGAAGACTACATTCTAATAAGGGAAGACAATACTTAAAGGAAAACTGGCAGTGGGGACGGGAGGGGGAGAGAGAGGAAGGTTCCCCTTGATGCTGGTGAGATGATGGCAGCAGCAGGGACAGTGAATTGATCTGGGAATAGAGTGAGCTCAGCTGGGGCTGCTCATGAAATGGTGAGCCTCGTCCTAAACTCACCAATCAGGAAAGCAGTCCCCAGGGCAGGGAGGTAGTTCCAGGTGAGCAAGGTTGCTGGTGAGTAGGTGGAAGAGCTATCTCTCATAACAAAGAATTTTTTTAAAGAAAACATTAAGTGAAAAAAAAAAATCAACGAACTAATCAATCCATTAAAAACATCTGATTTCATTTGCAATGTTTCATATCTGTGTACTCTCTCCTCCCCCCATCTTCTGTTATCTCTTCTTCAAGGCCAAGTGTCTTCTTTTTCAGTTTATAGTAATCAATTTCAATTGTTTTGAGTTTTTTTTTTCCATTTACATTGTTATAGTCATTTGCTGTCCTGTCTCTGTTTACCCTATTTTGCATTAGTTTCTACAAGTCTTTCAGTGTTTCTCTGCATTCGTTTCTTACAGAACAATAATATTCCCTTATACTCATATATCATTATTTAGTTATTACCCAATTGATGCATATCTGCTTTGTTTCCAGTTCTTTGCTACTACAAAAAGTGCTGCGATATATATACATTTTATTGTATATGGAGCCTTTCTTTTTTCCCCCATGACCTCCTTGGGATATATACCTCACATCTATATTGTACTTACCTGTCCATCTATCTACAAGTCTCCTACCCATTGAAGGGATAGTCAATTTCACTAACCCTTAAGTACCTAACACATTAGAAAACACCTAATAAATGCTTGATTGTTGGTTAATTAAGTAGCAGATCTTCATCAGTAGAGGGAGTTTCTACACCAGAAGTCCCTTACAATGATGAAATCACAGATTTGGCTCCCCAAAACAGTCTAAATCTATGCTTGGTAGAAAAATAAGCAAACATTAAAATCTTAATTTTATTTTTCTTAACTACATATATGATCACATTCCCATTACATCTACCTGTTTTCTTTTTCCATTTTAGGATATACACAAATCTCCATTTCAAGCTTCTCCACCAGATACAAAAAAGATGGAGTTATCCTATATTTCAGGAAACCAGAAAGTAGGTAAATACTGTGATTATTTTGGAATGTACCTCAGGAAATATTAGGGAGGGACAAAATCTTTCTTTGTTTCTTCTGTGACGAATCATAAAATACTCTCTTTTCAAAGGTGAAAGATATTAAATACCACTGTAATGCTTACTGACAGTTAAAGGCATCACTGGATGGTACATTATGATTCAGGTTTTTTCTTCTCTAGAAAAATAATCCTTTACCTTTAGCATAGTCCTAATACCTAGGAAATTGTTGTATTGTTCTTATGGTCCTAGCACATCTTGTACACACCCGGTTAATCAGTGGCAATATTGCAAGAGGGGAAATGGTTATTAGGAGAATACAGATATTACTTCTTAGCTTATCACAAGAGGATTCTATTCAAAATCCTAAAAAACCAAAGGTAAGGAAAGACATAAGGCACCTAATCAGTCACCTAGAGAACAACTCGGTCTCTTCTACATAACAGACTCCTTCTCTGTTACACCTCTGGACTTCAGTCTCCACTTCCCTTTGAACCTATAATGAACCCCACACAAATCTAAGAGGAAGCATCACTTAGATCACCAGTATTGGCAGACATTCAGGACCAACTGTTCTGGGTAGGGCAGCCTGGAAAGCAGGCAATGTACCTAATAAGCTAATTTTAAGCAATGGGCTTTTTCTTCCCATAACCTTTGGCAAAAGATTCAAATGGCTTTGATCTTATCAAAGATCAAAGAGAGACAAAAAGTGTCAAGAGAGCAGCAAAGTCTGAATGTTGACATATTAAATATAAAAACAAAAGAATAAATGCTTATTTGTTCTCATTTAGCCAAGATTCTGTTTGTATTGGATGCAGAATAATAATTACAGTCATTTGTATATGGCTTCAAAGTTTGCAAAGCATTTTACATACTTTGTCTCATTTAAGCTTTACAACATCCCTGGGAGATAAATACTAGACATATGATCATCCCCATTTTACAAATGAGGTCACTGAAGCTTAATGACTTGTGCCTTTGTTCTCCCAGCTAATAAGTGTCAGAGGTAGTATTTGAACCCAGCTCTCCTCGATTTCAAGTCTAACTGACAACCTGATGTAATCCAGAGTCATAACTAGAAATTCTTGCACCTGAGTCAGTCATTTGAGGGGGAATGTTGTGTATTGTAGAGGACAGTCCAACCCAGGTTCAGTTAATCTAACCGAGGCACCAAGAGAGTCTGGGCTATGACACCATATGTCATAACCTAGAGTTCTTGATATTCCCACCTCCAATCTTTAGGATGAAGTAATTGAAGGGAGCCTACTATTGGGGAAGATGAGCCCTGGAAGAGGAACACCATAGTTTATAGTATCCTACAGATGGTAATATGAGACTGGGCAAGGGAGGGAGAAGTAGACCAGATGCCTCCTCCTACACTTCATACTAGAATCCAAGGGCAAAGTCCTGGTCACCTTCCACTAGTTATGGGTCTTCCATACTAGGAATGGTCATAATCTTTTTCTAGCTAAGTCACATCCTCTCTATCCTCCCACTTCTTCATTCATTCATGCTCCCAAACACCATGGGCCAGGAAAAATATGTGAGTGTGTACCTCATTCCCATCTGCCACATAACTCCTTCTATCCTCATTCAACAGCCTTTCCTTATATGAGGTTCACTCCATTCATCTCTATCACTTGCTCCTGTTCTTTTTCTCATTGTCTACTGGACACAAGTCATTCTAGCTCTTTTCTCAAGGAGTTCAACACTTGGTTCAGTCTTCCTCTCCACTCCAAACCTTATCCTAACTTTTGGGGACTTTGATCAGCACATTGATGTCCCCTATAACACCCTGGCATCATGCTTCAGTGATTTCCTTTATCTTCCATGACCATCACTGCACCTCAGCCATCCAGACTCCTTAGATCTCATGTTTACTCATAACTATGCCATCTCCATGACCTTGAACACCGAAATTCCCCTTTCTGATCATCATGTCTTGTCCTTTCATTTCTGCCTCATAACAGTTGACCTCTTCATTGCCTTCACCATAGACTCTAATCTCACCATCCTGCACCATCCATCATCCCTGCTCTGGCCTCACTTGCCTCTCTTCACCATCTTGACCATATAGTTGATCACTTCAACTGGTCATCTGACTTTTCCACTCCTACCCCTGTTTTGCTAAATGCTATCAGATGAAGTCACACAATCTTGCCAATTCACTGCAAAATCATGTCACCTGTCTCAGCTGTTCCCTTCTTCCTGTATGAGAACCTTTTCTAGTTGAAATGGAGACTGTATAGTGGTATGGTAGATGGAGCATTAAACTTGAAGTCAAGAAGACCTGAACTCAAATCCTGCCTTAGTCACCTACTATCTGTGTGACCCTAAGTAAGTTATTTCAACTCACTCAGCCTCAGTCTCCTCTTCTGTTATATGAGGATAATAATACTCCCCACTTCACAGGGTTGTTGTGAGGATCAAATGAGATGATTTAAAACATTTTCCAAATTTTACAGCACTATATACATTCTATTATCATTTTTCCCCTTCATTGATTTGTCACACTCCCTGCTATGCTTTTTTAAACCCTCTCATTTTTCTCTTTTTTAAAAATAATACTGATGTTCTTTTTTATCTAGTTGTCACTTTCCAATCACTGGCCTTTTGTCTCCAAAAAAGAACACTCCCTTATAACAAATATGTACACTTAACCAAGGCAAATAAACATTGGCCATGTCTGATGATGCATCCTCGTTGTACACTTACTAAATGCCCCACCCCTTCTCTAGTGACAGGCGGTAGGTACGGTTCAACAGTTGTTCTCTGAAGGCCTAAGCCTTCTCTTTTCTTAAGCCCCCTACAATGACCACACTATTCTATATCTTTGTCCTCTCAATTAAGCTTGACTCATCAAACTGAGGCCCTTCCTGATGAATAGCTGTTTCACAGTATTTGAACATTGGAAGAGACCTTAGCAGTTGTTAGTCTAACTCAGTCCAAATGTACCATACCTCAAAAAGAAGTGCTATGGTCATTTTTTCATGTTTCCTCCTATGACTGAGGAAGACTTCTTGCCAAAACCGGCCCTGCTTCTTGGGCCCTTGATTCCAATTTGTGCTGTGTTCTTATGGCACGGAAAATATCCCTTTGCACTCCTTTTCCCTACTATAGTAATTAGTGTAACTCACCCTCCCAGAGAGGTAGCGGCCCCAGAAAAGCAACCCAAAGTTCAAGGTATTCTGTGGGTGTACATGAATTAAAAACCATAGCTCATGAGCCTCTATCGATTTTTTTCCTTTTACTGGTGAACCAGTAGAGATAATTAGTTCCAAAGTAAAGACATTTAATTTGACTTAGTTCTAGAAGTGATTTGGTATAGTTCTAAAAATGCTAGTTAGAGAAATGTGAATTGAGAAAATAAGCATAGTCATTGAGGAAATATAATTATTGACTTTTGTAGATAATAAGATGGTCTACTTAAAGAACCCTGGAGATTCAATGAAAATTAATTGAAACAATAAATTCAGCAAAGTAGCAGTATGTAAAAGAAACCCACACAAACCATCAGTATTTCATTATATCACCAACAAAACCCAGCAGGAAGTGAAAGAAAGTGGAATTTTAGTCAGAATAAGTACCGAATATATAAAATATTTGGGAGTCCACCTACCAAGACACAGAGAAATTATATGAATACAGATACAAAACACTTTCTATAAAAATAAAAATGACAAATAATTACAGAGATATCAGTTGATCCTGATTTCATAGTACAGTGGGTAGAGCACACAGGCCTTAGGCAGACCTGAGTTCATAGGCAATTCACTTAACCCATATTTGCCTCAGTTTCTTCAATGGTAGAATGGGGATAATATGAGCACCTATCTCTCAGGGTTGCTATAAGAATCAAATGACATGATAATTATAGAGTACTTGGCATGGTGCCTGGAACACATAAGTGTTATATAAATGTTAGTTATTAATATTAGTGTAATAAATATTATAATACAACCTAAATTAAGTTACTTATTTAGTGTCATACCAAATGAACTATCAAAGGATTACTTTATAGTATTCAAAAAATAACAAAACTACTTTTGTGAAACAAAAGCTCAAGAATCTCAGAGGAAATAATGAAAAAAAAAGAAAGAAAAGAAATAGTTACTAGATCACAAAGTGGTAACTACTCATCAAAATGATTTGGTGCTATTTATGAAATAGCAAAGCTGATCAGAGGGAGATAAGGAGCCAGAAGTAAAGACACATGGTAGCATAGTGTTTGATCAACCCAAAGACTACAACTACTAGAGAGAATTTTATATTCAGCAACAACTGTGGGGAAAATTAGAAAGCAATCTGGAAGAAATAAGGCCTAGAACTTGACACCCAATGCCTGATACCACATGCCACAATGTATTTATGACTTAGATATAAAAGGTTATATCATAAACAAATTAGAGAAACAGAAAAAGAGATACCATTCGCAACTAAAGATAGTGGAAGAGCTCTTGACCAAACAAAGGAATGAGAGGATCACAGGGGATGAAATGAACAATTTTAATTGCATAAAATTGAAAAGTTTTTGCACAGATAAAAGTAATGCAACTAAAACTAGAAGGAATATGATTAATGGGGGAAAATCTTTGTGCCAATATATCTAATAAATATCTGACATCCAAGGTATATGGAAAATTAACTAAACGATACAGCAATAAGAGCTATTCCCTAGGAGATAAATCATCAAAGGATACAGATAGTTTTCAAAAGAAGCAAAACAAGCTATCAACAATTATATGAGGGCAGTTAGGTGGTGCAGTGAGTAAAGCATAGGCCCTGGGGTCAGGAGGACCTGAGTTCAGATCCGACCTCAGACACTTGACACACACATCACACACAAAACCTAGCCATGTAACCTTGGGCAAGTTACTTAATACCAATTGCCCTCCCAAAGCCAAAACAAAAAAAAAACCCCAAAAAACAAAAAGCAATTTTATGAAAAAATGTCCCCAAACTTATAAGAGATATATAAATTAAAGCAATGTTAAAGTTTCACCTCAACTCATTAGATTAACAAAGATGACAAAAAAGGAAAATGGCAGTTTTTGGAGGGGATGTGGAAACAGTTACACTAATGCATCATTGATAAAACTGGAAATTTAGAATTGTACCCCAAGAATCACTAAATTGTGTCAACTTTTTGACCTAGCAACACCACTACCAATTTTATATGCTAAAGCCATCAAAGAAGGAGGGGAAAGTATCCATATGCACAAAAATATTTGCAGCAGCTCTATTTGCCTCAGCAATGAAGTAGAAACTAAGAGGATGGCCAACATTCGGAGAACGGCTAAACAAATTATGGTATATGAGTGAAATGGGATATTATTGTCATATAAAAAGAGCTAGATTTAAAGAAACCTGTAAAGATTTTATGAATTGATGCAGAATGAGGTGAATAAAATTGAAAGTATAATTTATAAAATGACTGCAACATTGTAAAGCAAAACAACTTTCAAAGACTTAAGAACTTTGATCAATATAATGATCAACTAGAACTCCAGACGATGAATGATGAAACATGCTTCCCAAAGCATTTGTGGATGATTTGTGGATTTCTAAAGAAATTATGGATTAGAGATGCAGAATAAGACATGCATTTTAGACATGTGTGGATGTATCTTGCATCACTATGCTAACTTTGCAAAGAAAGGGCTTTTTTGTGGGGAGGGCAGAGGGTATGATTTAAGATTGGATCTACTGATAGCAATGAGTTCAAATCTGGCCTCAAACACTAGCTGTGTGACTCTGGACAAGTCATAACCCTCATTTGTAAAATAAGCTGAAGAAGTAAATAGCAAATCATTCCAGTATCTTTACCAAGAAAACCCCAAAATGAAGAGTTAGACATGATTGAAAAATGATTAAACAACAAAAACTTTTAAAAAAGAAGCTGTACGGGGTGGCCAGGTGGTGCAGTGAGTAAGAGTGCTGGCCCAGCGTCAGGAGACCCAGGATTGGTTCCAGCCTCAGATACTCGTCACCCACACAAAAATAACTGGCTGTGTAAGCTTGAGCAAGTTACTTAACCCTGATTGCTTTAAAAAAAAAGAAGCTGTACAGAATGAGTTTTGCTGTTTTATATGTAATCTTTTTTAATTCTTTGCTTCTGGAAATGCTTTGGTTTGTTGGTGTCTGTCAAGTTTAGAACAACAAAAAATATTTTAAGAGAAGTAAAGACTCACACATTTTTGAAAAGCCATTTAATAAAACAATATAGTAAGAAATAAATAACAAAATATTTCTACTCCATAAATCTGAATTAACCTCTCACAAATTTTCCGCATCATTGGGAAAAGTGAACAAATCTAGGGATCATTTATGGCAAAGCCCATCATTAAAAAACCTATGCAAGAAGTAACTCACGTCTCGTCTTCCAGTGATGTCATCATGCCACTAGTGCTAGACCTACTCCCCATGGTTCTCAAGCAGTACGCAGTTTCTGCCAGGCACATACTCTCCTCAAAGTGCATAGACTGTGTTGATCACTCCTGGGTGGATCTCCACTGATTTTTTGGTGATCTTTCTCTGCTACCAACTTTTAGGCTTCTATTCATCAGAGAACCTACTGGCCATCTCAGTGTCTGTCTACTAAGGTTCAGCAGCTAGTAAAGTTCTTCTTGATAAGGGTGGTCTGACAGTTCTTTAGTTATACCTGTGACTAACATTGGGCAGCCAGGTGGTGCAGTGGATAGAGCATCAGGCCTGGAGTCAGGAAGACTCATCTTTCTGAGTTCAAATCTGGCCTCAGACACTGTGAACCTGGGCAAGTCCCTTAACCCTATTTGCCTCAGTTTTCTTGTCTGTAAAATGAGCTGGAGAAGGAAATGACAACTCATTCCAGTATCACTGCTAATAAAACCCCAAATGGAATCACAAAGAGTTGGGCATGACTGAAACAATTTGAAAACAACAAATAAGTAACATATTTAGTCAGTGTATCCTTAGGTCAAGATTTAGTTGTGTTTTTTTGTTGTTGTTGCTGTTTTGGTTTTAAATTCTTCTTCCTGGTTATCAAGGGAAAGGTCTCTGTGTTCCAAGCCTCTTTCTGATCTACAATGGGAAGGGCAAGTTTTGATTTTCACTTCCTTTTTCTTCAGCTATACATTACATTAAATAACTATTGGACTTAAGATTAGAAAGTCCTTATAACTTCCACTTGATTTCTGATTGGGAATCATCTCAGTGACTGCCTATTCAGCAAAATGACCAGGACTGTCTGGGTCTGAGCCTCCTTGGTTTTCTAAACCCAAGATTCTTTTTAATCTTTCAAGCAAATGAATGAGAGGAAGAAAGGCAAAGAACAAAAACAAAAAAACACAAACCCCCCACCAGATGTTCATAGCTCTCCTCTTCTGCCTTTTGTTACAGATTATTCATGTTTATCATGTATATGTGGTCAGCAGCAAGCTTCTTTGGCTTTGAGGTACCCGATGCTTATCTGCGAGCTCCTTTTCTGCTACCCACAGACAGGTCTTCCTCCTTATAAAAAACAAAACCAAAAACCTTTATTCAATCCAGCCAATCCCTCAAGCTGTCCCGTTTTCATTGTACTAAATTCCTGGAGAAAATCATCCACTCTCACTGACTCCATTTTGCAATCTGACCTTCAACTGAGTAACTTGACTGAAATAGCTATTTCTAAGGTTTTTAATCATCTCTTGACTTCTAAATTTGATGGTCTTTTTTTTCCTATGATCATCATCCTCTGTTATCACACCATTACTGCGTCAACATTTCAACCAGAGTAGAGTGTAACGTGTCCTGGTCTAAGAGAGTTTGCTCATTGTGTCCTCTCCACCCTCCCCAACCCTCACATAGCTATGATAAATCTCCATTTAAAGTAGTTGTAGCAATTTACCCCTGACTTTTGGGTTAGGGCAGAGAGACTAGGCCAGAATTCACTATAGTTTTTGACATTATTAATTGTCCCCTTCTCCCGAATACCGTTTATTCTCCTGTAGTCTTTGACTGCTCACTTCTGGTTCTCTTCCTTTTTGTCTGATTGATCTTTCTGAATCTTCTTTACCGAATTACTCTCCTTTATCATACGCATTATTTCCCCTCAAGGCTCAGTTCTTGGCTCTTTTCTCTTCTCTCTCCACACTCTCTCCAATAGTGATCTCATCTTCTCTCATAGGTTTAATTATCATCTCTAGGCAGAAGACTCTCCAAGATAAATATTTAGCCCTGATCTTTCTCTTGAATATAGTTGTTTTCCATTGCCAACTGCCTGCTGCACATTCCTACTTGGATTTCTTGTTGGCATCTCAAATATGATCTATCCCAAAATGAATTCATCATCAATACATGCCACCAAGCACACACTTCCTACCATTTAACCAAGTTCCTAATATCAGTCTTGCTTGACTATTCTCTGTCCTTCAAAGCTCCATAGCTAATCAAGTGACCAATCATGCTGATTCAACTTCCAAACCATTCTTTAAATCACAGGATCTAGACATGAAAGAGATTTTAGAGATCATCTACCCCAATCTCCTCTTTCACAGATGAGGGAATGAAGACCCAATGAGGCTTAATGACTTGACTAAAGTAATCTAAGTACTGTCTACTTCTCTGTACTTAAACTCCCTCTGTGTTAGTTCAGGTCCTCAATCATCTTTCACCTGGACCATTGAAATAGCTTCCTGTTAAATCTCTCTGCTTCCAGTTTCTTCTCTCCTCACAACTCGAGTTATTTTGGCCCTCTTCTTTCTGCTTTGCCTTTTCTTTAGAATATCCCATGTCTAGAATCAAGGCAAAAGCTCACTGTCATCTATATTCAGGCTATCTCTCCAGTCTTATTTCATTCATATTCTACTTTATAAACTTTAACTTCTTGCAAAACAGCTAAAAGCTATTCCCTGGGGTGGGGGGGGCAGGTAAGAGCACCGGCCCCAGTGTTGGGATGACCTGGGGATCGAATCTGGGCTCAGATACTTAGCACCACACCCAGAAATAACTGGCTGTATAAACTTGAGCAAGTTACTTAACCCCAATTGCTTTAAAAAAAAAAGCTATTCCCTGAATTCAACTTTCTATCTCCTTCACCCCAACTGTCCTCCATGACTGGTAAATACTCCCCTTTTCACCTCCAGATCTCAGAAGTCTTATATGCCTTTAAGGCTTAGCTCTGGGGTCATCTCCTACAGGAAGTCTTCCCTTCTTCTACCTCCTCCCCGCTTCACCCCTGTTTATTAATCCTCTCTTTTTCCTCAAGTCATAGCCTTGAATTTATGTATATCATGTACATGTTGTATTCCCACAATAATGTCATAATCTATGGTAAATTCTTTGAAGTTAAAAATGGTTTATTTTTGTCTTTCTTTGCTGCTGGGATTAAATGGACTTCACTCAGGAATTTGATGAGTGAATCAGTCAGTGCTGAAGGTAATAGGCTCTTTTATTTGCTGTGTTTAAGGGAAGGTCACATATATATGTATGTCTTAATTGGTGACACAAAATAGAGGGAGGTAGGCATGACGGAATGGTGCCAAGGCAGCCCATTGACCCCTCACACTGGGGTTGGGACCAACACCTTTAAACCACAACAGGAAAGCATTACAGGAAGGATTCAGCAAGACATGTCATCCAGGAGCCTAGGCCAAAATGGTCTGCAGCCCATGGCCCCAAGATTTGGTACATTGTTACTCCACCAGAAGTGGGGAACCTTCAGCCTCAAGGCCACATGTGACCTTCTAGGTCCTTGGGTGCAGCCTTTTGACTGAATTTGAGTTTTACAGGACAAATTCTTTTATTAAGGGGATTTGTTCTGTGAAGTTTGCATTCAGTCAAAGGGTCGCACTTGAGAACCTAGAGGGCCATATGTGACCTTGAAGCCACAGGTTGCCCACCCCTGGTCCAGGCTCTTGTTGGGACTCCTGGCTTAGTGCTTCAGGGAAGGAAATTCTAGGGTTAGGAAAATCATTTAGATTGAAGGTTGTGGGAATTCTTGGATCAGAGGAGCTCAGGAATTGAAACCCTTGAAGTCACTGGCAGGGAGACACTAATCATCTAGGAAAATAGAAGCTCCCAGCCTGGATTAAAAGATTCCAGATAAGAGAGATCATACAGAAAAGGCAGAGAAGATAGGAAGGGGTAACAGGTAGGAAGAATTAGTATGACCAAAGAATATGCAATTTGTTGTGCAGAAAAAGACTAAGGCAGGAAAATGGGAGTTTTTTCCTGGAATTTAAAAGTATACCTAGCATGTACTAGGTATAACTATACATATACATGTACTTAATAAATATTTGTTAAATTGAATTGAATTAAATATTTGGACTAGGCTTATCATAGAATGAAAAAGGAATGAATGACACATGTCCTTAACCTAGGAGTAGAGAAGGGAGATGGAGAGATAAGACAAGAAATACCATGACCCAGGTCAATCTTAAGAAAACATTCTTAACCCTTAGAACCCCTAAAATGGGTCTGTTAATGCTATTACTGAATCAGTGTTCCAGTCAGAGGAGAGTGCAATGCCCTCTGATCTAAGTGAGGGTGTTCAGTGTGTCCTCTCCATCCTCTCTGACCCCCACAGAGCCATGGTGAATCTCTATTTAAAGTACTTGTATCAATGTACCCTTGACTTTGAAGTGTGGGCAGAGAGGACCAGGTTAGACTGACAAGTCTGTTACCCAAAGGGTGGAAGTCATTGTAGGAGTTGGATGCTATAAGTAATTAGAAGAAATGTGATGAAATTCTCTGCACACAGTAGACATTTCATAAATGTTTGTTAAGTGCTTATATTGCCCTATGTTTCTAGAGCACTAAATTTGGAAGGAACCTTAGAGGTTCCTCTAAGGTTAGTTAATTTCTGTCAGTCTCAATGTCTTCATCTCTAAAAGTGGATAATTTTATCTGTTATATTTATAAACCTCATACTGTCATTGTGAACATCAAATGCAATAATAAATGCAAAGCACTTGAAAAACTTTAAAGCACTTTAGAAATGCCAGCTATTATTATTATTAATATTGATGAAATCTCTCTGAGCCTCTATTTCCCTATCTGTTAGGTAGGTACAATAATACTACTTAGCTCACAGGATTATAATGAAGACTTTTTGTAAACTTTAACACATCATATACATGTGTTAATGTTACTATTGTTACTCTTGTTTCCCTCATTTCCAAGGGTTAATCCAGATTCATCACTGAGGATCCAAAGGATTTATGGTATAGTAATGGAACCCATACTAAGGGTATAGTATAGTCAAGGAAGCATTGAGTTGGGACTCAGGAGACCTGGGTTCACGTTCCATCTCTCTCACTAACTGGATGTGCTTAGAAATAATTTAGTAGGTCAGTGGATAGAGAGCTGGGGGCCTGTAGTCAGGAAGATCTGAGTTCAAATCCAAACCTTCTTCCCCCACAACCCAAAGAGAAGGTGGATTGGAATAGGCAAAGCTAATTTAATAGAAACAAGAGTGATGGGAGAGGACCGATAGAAGCAAGTTTTGAAGGACAGAGTGAAGAAAGAAGCTAGAAGGGAGGGGTTATAGAAGTAGGGAAGGAGAGAGAAGTCATGAATCCTCCCAGCCCAAACCTTTCTCAAAGTTGAAACAAGCTCCATGCTGAAAAAATTAGTCCCAAAGCTAATGAATGACAAGTGGCTCTGTTACAGACGTATCACATCATCATCTTATTTATACTTGAGCTCTATGATCAATCAGTCACTTGGTCTATTTAAAACAAAAGACTTTGGTTCTTGATTTTAAAAAGAAAGAATTTTCAAAGAAGGGAAAAATATCTTAGATACAAAGTCAACGAAATTAAATGCCACTATATCTAAGATAACTTCCTAACCCAAGAGGAAAAAACCCCTCTAAAATTAGACTTGTTCTTATTAACCACAAGCCCATTGCCAGCCTAGCCCCAGAGACCTGGGAGTTTTGACCTGTGGGGAGAATGGACAACTTTTTCCTTGTGGTTAACCTCATAAAAAGTAAACACCTGGATATCTGTTTTTAAAACTCCATCCAAAAGCCACTGTGGTGTACTCACAAAGATGAATCGGTCTCTTAATTTCTATCCACGGAAAAGCTTTTTGTGTAGGCAGCATTTCTCCAAGGCTAAGAGTTAGCCTTAATTTTAACCACACCACTTTTGTCAGACCCTAAAAACCACAGGGTGTGGGAGGGGGCTAACACAAGAGAGCATTCGATGCCTATGGCTTAGTTGGCATTTAATACAGTGATAAATAATAATAAGCAACAGCAGTGACTCATTTCCTAATTTGTAGCATGGGAGGGGTAGAGGGCTTAATGTAATTGCCAACTTATTTCAAAGACCAAACAGAAGAGAGAGCAATTGGTTAGAATATTGGGAATGTTATATATGAGAAAGGAACATGGTATGGTAGAATGAACATTGAACTTGGAGACAGAAGTCATCCTATACCTACCAGCTGCATGACCTTGGGGCAGTTGGTGACCCAGGGGATAGAGTGCTAGGCCTGGAGTCAGAAGACTTCATTTCCAGCCTCAGATCCTGGGCAAGTCACTTTACCTCTGTTTACCTTAGTTTCCTCAATTGTAAAATTGGGATAATAATAGCACCTACATCCCAAGGTTATTGTGAGGATCAAATGAGATATTTGTAAAGTGCTTATTAGCATAATTCCTAGCACATAGTAGGCATTTAACACATGGTTTTTCTCTTTCCTCCATCCCACCTAGGATAAATAGCTTAATGTCTCTGATCTTCAGTTTTGTCATCTGTAAAATGTGCAAATTATTTCAATTACCTACCTCATAGAGTTGTTACAGAAATCAAATGAGATAACATATTGAAAGTTCTCAGGAACTATAAATCACATATAAAGGCATTTTTCACATCATCCCCCACTCTGCTATTGATATTCAAAGCAAAATGGGAAGAATTCTCAAGGTGTTATTAATTTATTCATTCATTCCAAAAACACAAGTCAAGGGCCTAGCGTTGTCCAGTCATTTCAGTTGTTTCTGACTTTCTGTGACCCCTTTAGAAGTTTTCTTGGCAAAATACTGGAGGTTTGCTATTTCCTTCTCCAGCTCATTTTGCAGATGAGGAAACTGAGGCAAACGAGGTTAAATGACTTGCCCAGGGTCACACAGCTAGTGAATATCTGAAACCAGATTTGAACTCATAAAGATGAATCTTCCTGACTCCAGGCCTGGCACTCTATCCACTGTGCCATCTAGCTGCTCAAGTCAAGGAGCTATTATGGGCAAAAATTCCATGCTAGATTCTGAGGGAGACAATGATACAAAAAATACTTTTTTTTTTTTAAAGCAATTGGGGTTAAGTAACTTGCTCACGGTTACACAGCCAGTTATTTCTGGGTGTGGTGCTAAGTATCTGAGCCCGGATTTGATCCCCAGGTCATCCCGACACTGGAGCTGGTACTCTTACTCACTGAGCCACCTGGCTGCCCCAACAAAAAATACTTTGCTTTTACTTTGTATGAATTTTGTTACTTATCAATTGTGTGGTGTTATTGACTTCCAGTGGAATGAAAGTCAGAAGATGCTTGAAGAGGCTTTCATCCAGCACAATTCTTTGCATTTAGTAAAATCTTAATAAGCATTTTTTGAAGCAATGATAGTTTATACCAACCTCCCCTTGGGAGACCCTCCTCATAACCAAAGGCTTAGATCAGAAATGTCATGCTATTACTCCAGTGCCTTTTCCTAAATTCCATGGAATGAGACCAAGTATACAGTGGAGAAATCACCATCATCATCATCGCAACAGCAACAGATAGCATTTATATAGTGCTTTAAAGTTTACAAAGTGCTTTGCATAGGTTATTCACTTAACCTACACAACAATCCTGAGAAATAGGTATTGTTATTATCCATATTTTATTGGAGAGGAAACTGAGTAAAACAGAAGGGACTTGCCCAAGGTCATACAGCCAGTAACGTTTAAGACAAGTTTGAACTTAGATCTTTTTGGAGGTATTCCAGAGCCCCACTCTACTCTGACCCGCGAACCTACTATTCTATTTTTCCTGGGACCATTTGTCCTGCTAAGATACTTGGGGTCTGACCATCTGCCCTGTTACTGTCACTGACTGGCTTTTCCATCTGCCATGAATTGACTATGATCATGAGGCCTCCTTTATCTATTGTTTCCCCCAAAGGGAATGTGAGTTCCTTGAGAATGGATTTTCTATTTGTATCTGCAGTGCTTATGAAAATAAGCATTTAATAAATGCCTTTCTGTTCCATTCCATTGCTGAAAGCAGGTATCTTTATGTCCTCAATATCTAGTACAGTACTTGGTACGTAGTTGGTACTTAATAAATGCTTGTTGATTAATTAATTGATTCCCTGCCCTCACTACTTTATAGGTTTTGTTGTTCAGTTATTTCAGTCATGTCCAACTCTATTTGCTGTGAGATAATTTATGAGGAAGTGTTCTGTAAATTTTGAAGTACAAACAAATGTGTAGGATCACTGTCCTAGAGCAGGAAATTACCTTGGAGGCCATCTAGTCCAAAACTCATTTTACAGATTAGGAAAGGGAATCCCAGGGACATTGAGTTACTTGTATATGGTCACAATGTCCATTTGTGGCACAGCTGAGATGGTCTTAGTATCACCTGCAAGTACTCCTAAATCAATGGCAAGATGGTATTGCCCACCATGAGACTCTTGATCATGTCCTATCCACTAACAAACAGATGTTAATTATAACACAACTCTGATGAAATAAATGTATTGCCACAAGAGGTGTCCACAGGATACAAAAATATCATAAGCTGAGGTGGGGTAGTAGCAAGTATGAAAGATAGTTTGAGAAAGATGCGCTTTATATAGTGGGGCACAGATTGGGCACTGGTTGGAAAAAGAAAAAAGTCATGTAAAGAGACCCATCATAAAGTGACTTATTATAACATTAATTGGCATAATTGATAGATTTCTTTTCTCCAAAATATAAGTAGATAGATTACCTATCCACTAACATTAGTATGTACAGTTGGGTTCACTGCATATACAGTAAAACATCAGTTATCTGACTTGTGGAATTGAGATGAAATGGCCTCTACCTATCTGAATCTCTAGATCCATTTTTAAAATTAAATTTTATCAAATTAAAACTTTCAATTTATTTTCCTCCTCTCTTCATACTATTGAGAAATGGGGGGGGGGAAACAACCTTGTTATGACACACATAGTGAAGCAAAAAAAAAAATCCCATATTAGCCACGTTCAAGAAAAATGTCTTCATCTACACTCTAAGCTAGACCCATTTTTCAAAATAAGCCAGTATTTATAAGGAGAACTTTTCCAGTGCCTTCTTTTCTAGTTGTCTTAGAACAGGTTACATCTCAAGAGGTCCTTGTGTGTCAGTTTATAAACAGCAAGGGACCTCATTCCACTGTATTCACCCTCTCTTGCTTGTCTCTTGGGAAAGTGTCTTGGGGAAGAGTCCAGAAGATATACATTCTTGTGTAACTAGATTGTACCTTGTCCCTATCAATTTGTATGCATGAATGAAGGTAGAAATGTGACACTCCTTTACATGTGAGCCGTCCAAAAGGTCCCTCCTGTTTAAAGTACTCTGTGGTTCAATATCTACTCATGGGCCCCAACTACTGTACGTTCATTCATAAGGCCAGAGTATATAATTAGTTCAAAGCAGAATATATTTACTGAAATTGCATAGCAAATTGAATGTTAAGAAGAGATGCTCACTCTGTACATCTTGGGGTATAGTTTCCTACAAGTGACCATTCTACAAGTAGGAAGTGGGCACACAGAGCATGCAGCCAAAGAACACATAATATAGTCAGGGAGCATTTGTGAAAAGCGTACACGGTAGGAAAATAAGGGGACAGGAAGTGTGAAGGAAGGCACATATTCAGGACATGGCTAGGCAGTAAATATACACAGCCAGGACAACTGACATCTCTAATGCTGCAGAGCCACTGATGACCTTTGGTGATGGCTGGCATTATGCTGTTCTCTGCTGGACATCATGTCTCCACTCTCCTCTGGCAGTCAAATCATCTCTGCTAGGCATCACAACTTTCTTTTCCATAGAGTATCCCATCTTCTCTATTCTAGGAAGCTCCTCTGGTCTTGCATTCACTGAACTGATACTGTCTGCTGGGTTTTTGTTTTTTGTTTCCAGTAAATCAGCCTCTTCTAGGCCACCTGCTACTCTCTGCTAAGGTACAGTGACTAGTAATTCTTTCCCTAACAAGGGAAGCCTATAGCTCTTTGAGTGAGGAGCCCAGAGTTAGAAGCCAACACAGACAGCTAGTGTGGAGAGAATGACCAAGAATGACACTCGGAAGGCACAAAAATAAACAATTACAACAGGGAAGAAAAGAGCAAGTTCTCAAAAAGGACCAGTGCACATACCCAGATAACTCATCTTAAATGTACAGAGGGTGGAAGAAAGGCAACACCAAAGAACAGTCCAGCCCAATTAGGATAGTGTCAGGACTGCTAAAGCTCAGAATGAGCTGAAGCAGATGAGGAAGGCTGCCTGGGGAGAATGGGATGATGATAAGAGGACAATGAATGGAAAACAGAGAGATAGCATTCTTATTTTTCTCCTGCTTTCTCTGTCAAGGAAAATAGTTTGGGACTAGAAATGAAAGAACAAAAATGGCTAATAATAAGTTGATGCCCAAAATAAACAAAGAGCTAGTAAAAGCTGCTCTCCATGAATATGAGTCTGGGCTAAGATGAACTGCACCCTAGATTAATGAAGTAACTTGCCTCTGTGAATGCTAAGGCTATGTCAATAATTTTTTTTAAAAAGATGATGGAGAATGAAAGGTATTAAAGGATTAGAGAAGGGCAGATGGCCAATGTTTTTTAAAAGGAAGAAAAAAAGGGACTGCAAACTATGGGCCAGGGAACCTGATACTGATTCCACTTGACAAGTGTGGGAACCTCCCCAAATGGGGCTCCTTCCCTTGGCTCAAGCAGACCCAGATTCATCTTGGGAACCTGATCCTTAAAAAATAGGAGGGGGAAGAATCAAGATTTTCTTCTTTCCACTGGTTCCTGCACACTGTCTGGAGTTATGGAGGTAAAAGATGAAGTATAGTTTCCTAATAGGGATCAATAGAATCCCTTCAGAAAAGATAGTATACAAAGTAGGTATTAGTTATAAAAGAGCTATTTACTTCTTCTACCATAAAAGAAATGTTTAAAATACAAAAGACTCATAAATACACTTTGACAAATACATAAAATGTGAAATAATAACCCATCATTCCTCTTATCCTCTCCTGGGGGATAGAGAGAGCTTCAATATTTCCCTTTCGCTTTGGATATATACCATCAGAGTAATTCACAAGATCCAAATCTGCTGGCTAGACAGGGGATAGCTTGAAGTTTTTTATTCCTTTCAGCTGCAACATCCTCCTAGCTGTGGTCATACTCTCCTCTGAGGAATTGTTGCAGAAAGCACCATCTGCTCATCAATCAGTAACTGACCTCTTATTCTCTCACAAGGTAGCCACCAAGCCTGGAAACATCTAGTTTCTTCAGTCCAGAACACAGAACAGAATGGGTAGCCAGAGAATTGAGTTCAGTCTCAGATTTGCTTAGGGCAAACATATGTTCTTGTTGCCATGTTTATTTGTATACCATTGCTGAGGGAGAGGGAAAAAATACTCTTCAACCCCAATTATAGTCTGAGGGAGAATTGGTATTGGCTAAATTCCTAAATTTATTCAGTTCTCATGACCCAGTCCTCTATTCCACGTCAGTTACACACAGGGATGGTCATGCCCTTAATCTTGCCATCACCCACAAATGTTTCACTTCAGTATTCATGAACTGAAATTCCTTTATCTGATCATGACTTCTTGCTATTCCATTCTTCTCTTTGCCTTACAACCCTTAGCCCTATTGTTCATCCTCACCAACCTCCAGTCCCTCTACGCTCCAGCTCTTTCCCAGCACATCACCCCTGTACGGACTACACTTTGCTTCCTTCTCCATTTTAACCCCTTGGTGAATCAGTTCAATGCTATACTATCATTTATTCTTGATTTCCTTTATCTCCTTATTCTATTAATGCTTTTGCTTTTCCTAGCCCTAGCTTTGGATTACTCCACCAGCACCTGCTTTCTTTCCTATTCACATACTGAACGAGGCTGAAGGAAATCATGTGTTCACTGTATCCACTATAAATTTGTGTTCTATAATCTCAGTTGGGCTCCCTAGTTGACTCATCCCTCTCACTGTAACAGTTTTTCTAGACCTTTTCATCTCTCCTCCAACTTTCTGCCTCCTTGTCCCCTCTCCCTCTTACCTGAGGACTTTGCCTCATATTTCACTGAAATAAACAAGGACATTGGCCAAGAGCTACTTCTTCTCCCCTCCTTATCTCATGCCATTTAGATGCTTTCTACCACTATCTCCTCCTTCACCCCTGTCTCATGAAGAGGTGGCCATCCCCTTTCCCAAGGCAAATGCTTCTATATCCACCAGTAATTCCATACCATTCCCTTCTTCTCCAACAAGCTGTTCCCCTATCATCCCAACTGTCTCAGTGATTTTCTTTCTGTTTTCTAAGCTTTTATTTTCCCCCAGCTATATATAATCTGTCACTGATTTTCAATTTCTCTTTATCTGATGCCTACAAATATCCCCTTGTCTCCCTCATCCTTAAACAACCCTCACTTGATCCATCTGTCTTTGCTAGATAAACTGCCAAATCTAATGGCTTTTGATCAACCTTCATGCTTCTTAACACTTAATCATTATCTTCTATTTGATACTGTCTTCCCTCTAGGTTTTTATGACACTGATCTCTCCTGGTTCTCCTCCTACCTGTCTGACTGTTCCTTCTTAGTTTCCTTTAATGGATCTTCATCTGTGTAGGTCCCTCTTCTCCCTCTATTTTATCTCACTTGGTGATCAAATCCCATGAATTTAATTATCTTTATGCTGATGATTCTCAGATCTATTTACCTAACCATAACCTCTCTCCTGACCTTTAGTCTCACATCTCCGAATGTCTGTTAGACATCTCAAACTGGATGTCTTATAGTTATCTTAAACTTAACATGGCCAAAACTGAACCATCTTTCTCCTCAAAATTCCTTCCTTCTCCCCAAGTTTCCTGTTACTGTGGAGGGTACCACCATCTTCCTGGTCAGCTGGACTCACATCCTAGGTGTCACTCTTTCTAATCCAAACATGCAATCTATTTCCATTTCCTACTGATGGCATCCTAATAAAGCTTCCCCCAGACCCAATATTGTAACTTCCTTGTGGGCCTCACTGAACCGCAAGTGTATTCATGTGATGGAATCCTAGCCACTGCCCCCACACCCAATTCTCATATTTCTCAGAGAAATAGCAGATATGTCCATGAACTCAAATTCCTCACAGAAACAGCAGGTGTGTCCATGCAGTCAACCACAACTACATTCATCTAGTCTCAGACAAAACCACAATAGCCAGCCAATCAGAAAGCAGCACCACCAGGATGCCTGAGCAGGATGTGGATCCCGCAACAATAGAAGGCACTTCCCTAAGTAGGAAACTGAGCAGTAATATAAAGACTGTCCTTTAGGTGAAATTATGATGTAGTGAGGCTTATTATAATATTATTAACCTACATACATTCCCCTCAAAACGGTTTATCTGTATGCATTGTGGGTAATTGCATGTGCAGTTCCACTGAGGCTGGGACCCCTCCCCTATTATGCAATCCCTTAACAAACCCCAACTATATTTTAATTGTCACATATTATGTAATGATGTATTAACATCATATGCCCTATAATGATCCCTGTCTTGCTTTCATTAGCCTTCTGGTTCCTTCTTGGAACTCAGCCCACTTCAGAGAGGTAGTACTCTTAATAAATGCCTTTACTTGGTTTGGAGATGGTCTGAGTCTGTGAATTCTTTCAAGAGGACCCACAACACACTATGAAAACATAACACTGTTTATTCTGTCTTTGCAACATCTCTCTTATGTATCTCTTTCTTTCCCTTGAGTCACCATCAACCTGGTGCAGGTCTTCTTCACCACACACCTTGGACTATTACAAAAGCCTTCTGGTTGTTCTCTGTGGCTCAAGCCTCTGGTCTAACCTCCACTCAGGCATCAAATTGATCTTCCTAAAGCACAGATATGATTGCAATGCTCCCTCCCCCATTTAACAAACTCCAGTGGCTCTCTACTACTGGTATGATAAAACACAAAATTCTCTGTTTGACTTCCTATCCTCCTAATCTTCTTACATTTTAATCCCTTTGATGCTTTACCATTTGGTGACACTGGACTTCTTGCTATTCCTCACACAACATACTCCATCTCCTAGCTTTCTAGTTGTCCCCCATGCTTAGAATGCACTCCCTCCTCACCTCTGCCTCCAGGCTTCCCATATTTCCTCCAAGTCTCAGCTAAAATTCTACTTTCTGCAAGAAGCCTTTAACATATGATGGGGGAGGGGGAGGGGTTTATGGGTGGTGCCAGGGTTGCTTTGAATGAATATGTATAAGCTTGATATTGGGATTACCATATAAGGCCATAAATGTAAGACTGCGTTGTGATTGGCTTAGATTTGGTA
>NW_027185903.1:36085559-36110365 GCF_028583685.1 Petaurus breviceps papuanus
TAAGGCCATAAATGTAAGACTGCGTTGTGATTGGCTTAGATTTGGTATATAAGCTCTCGCGTGAAAGAGCTCGCGGGCTTACCATGTAATCGCAGAAGAATAAACCACCCCGCTTCATTCCTCCGCCTTCTGTCTGGTGTTTTTCCCCGTGAGGGGCCGGTGACGACCGAAGACCCAGGATGGGTAAGTGAGAGGGCCGTGGGGCTAGTCGCCGGGATCTGTTGCAGGGGAATCACTCCCCCAACAAACATACCCCGTATTCTACTGCCTTTCTTCTATTGATTATTTGCAACTTATCCTGTACATATCTTGTTTGTATGTAGTTATTTGCATGTTTAATAATAATAATAACCAACATTCACATAGCACTTACTATGAACAGGCTCTATGCTAAGCATTTTACAATTATCACCTCACTTGATCCTCACAAATAACCCTGGGAGGCAAATGCTATTATTATACCCATTTTACAGATGAAGAAACTGAGACAGAGGTTAAGTAACTTGCCCAAGGTCACACAGCTGCTACATGTCTGGAGTTGGATCTGAACTCAGGTCTTAGAAAACAAGTTCTTTAAAGGCACTGTTTTACCTCCTTTTCAGTGGGGGTAGGGTGGGGAGGGGCTGGGGGTAGGGTGGGGAGGGGCTGTGGAGATTTCCTCCAATGTTTAGCACTGTGCCTGGCATATATAAACAATTAATATATTTGTTGAGTGATTGATTATGTCCCAATGAAGAAGCCTTCTGGAAGGAAAGGCCTCAAGCTATCTTTCCTTGGCAGGGAGCAATCAAACTGGGTGATTCTTCCATTGCTCAGCAACCAATCCTCTTTGACACAGCTCATAATCAAAGGGAATAATGAAGGATTACTTCATTGTCCCAAAGTGCAAGATATGCCACTCAGCAAGAGGCCAAACATACAAGCTCAGCTCTGTCTTCCCTGTTATACTTATCTCCTCAGCTTCCCTGCAGCTAAATATTTTCTGTCCCCAGCAAATCAACCAGGGTGCATTAGACATATCATTTAAAGTCTCAATTCTAGATAGTTCTCTAAGGACCCGGGAGAAAATCATTGCCCACTCCAGTGCCTTTTACTAAGGAATTTCAACAAAGTCCAGGTGGAATATATCTCAGTGGCCTCCTGAAGGTCATGCAAAGAGTCTCAGCATTCTATTCAGTATAGTCCTTAGTTAATCACCACATTAATAGCAGTTTGTGAGATCCTCCATGGCCAGTGGACCTGGAAATTAGAACACACCCCAAATATAGAAGTATACAAATTCAATATGCAAATGACACTTTATATAGTTCTCCTATGATACCACCTTCCTGTTTTGTTTTTTGTGGTAAGGTCCTGTCCCAAACCAAAACAATTAGGAAAAGTGAACAACTAAAATGAAAAAAAAAAACTAAAGTAAAGAAAATGAAATTTAAAAAAACAATGACAGCAAGCTTCTCCTCTCAGAGGGGAAATCCAGTCTCAACTGAGATCACATAGCATGCAGAACTCTCCCAACAGGGATTAGGGATTTGGAGTTGATGAAAAGTCACCCTGTTGTCCTCAGATGAGAAAACAAACTATTCTGGGTGAAAATTCCTGTTAGGAGTCCCTACAGCATCTGGCAACCCAAACCCATCTCCCACAGATCTCTGCAAATGTATAGGGCAAGCCAGGGAGAGGTCCAGACAAAGTCTTGCCAGGGTCCCCTAAAACATATCACAGAGTGCTCTGTTGCTCTCCATTAGTTCCTTATATAATAATAGGACATTCCAAATGGAGGTCAAACTTAGCAAATAATAGGTCAATGAATCAAATTCAGATAAGTATCAATTATATGCAGATCTACCCCTCCCTCAACTTTTTTTTTAAATTAAGTTTGATTGGAATAAAACCTTCAATTCTGGATGAATCCCCAAGATTTCACCCTGATCCAAGGGAGGACACCTCCCACAACATACCCTGGGTCCAGATTCACACAGGCCAGGTTTAGTCCCTGGGGAGACTGACCCAAAAGAGAGAGTGATTAGGGAGGGAGGCCCAAGCACAGTAGCAAAAGGGGGCCTGCAGCAGGGTTCCAAGCCTGGGGCAATCTACCTTCAAGGCCTCATCCTCCTGTAAGCCAGCACTCCCCCAGGGAAGTGAGCAGTTTGTGCAGTGCAGCAAGGTCCCCACCCTCAGTGACCTTACCCCCAGCATGGGCTACCAGCAAAGGCTTGACCTCATTGCTGACAGTACTAAAGCCCCACCCCTGGGGACTACAGCCCAGAGACAATGTTTCCATAGCAACCCAGCAGCAAGTCCCCACCCATAGGGCAGACCAGCAACAAGATCCCTCTTCTAGGGCCAGCCACCAGAAAGACTTTGTTACCCCCCCAGCAAGGCCCTACCCCTAGAGTAGACCAGTAGCTAAACCCCACACCAGGGGAGGCCCCACCCCCTCGTACAAGCCAGAATGGAAACCTAGCCACCAGAGAAAGCAAGCAGCTAAGCCTGAAGCCCAGAGAAAGCCAGCAGTAAAATACAGAACCCCAGCACAAAAATCTTGAGACAGTGCAGGACCAGAGTCCAACTCTCACGTAAAAACACTAAGTCACCAAAAAAAGGTAGAAAAAATGAGCAAAAAATTTTTAAAATAGTGCTTGACTGTAGAACATTACTATGGTAATAGGGAGGATCAAAGCATAAACTTAGAAGAGGACAATAGTGTCAAAGTGGCTATATGTGAAGCCTCAAAGAAAAATGTAATTTAGTCTCAGGCCCCAAAAGAATTCCTGGAAGAGCTTAAAAAGGATTTTTAAAAGTAAATTAGAGAAATAGAAGAAAAATTTGGAACATAAATGAGAGTAATGAAAGAGAATCATGAAAAAAGAGTCATAGCATGGGGAAAATATACAAAAATATACTGGGGAAAATAGTTCCCTAAAAAATAGAATTAGCAAAATGGAAAAGGAAGCACAAAAGCTTATTGAAAAAAAATAATTCCTTAAAAATTAGAATTGAACAAGTAGAAACTGACTCTGTGAGACATCAAGATAAGAAAAAACAAAATCAAAATTGTAAAAAAAGAATAAAATTAGAAATTTCTCATTGGAGAAACAATTGACCTAGAAAACAGATTAAGGAGAGATATTCTAAAAATTATTGGACTACCTGAAACTTGGACAACATCTTTCAAGAAATTATCAAAGAAAATTGTTCTGATATATCAGAACCAGAAGGCAAAATAGAAATTGAAAGAATCTACCCATCTCCACCTGAAAGAGATCCCAAAATGAAAACTCCCAGAAACATCATAGCCAAATTCCAGAACTCATAGATCAAGGGAAAAGTATTGCAAACAACCAAAAAGAAACAATTCAAATATCATGAATCTCCAGTCAGAATTACACAGAATTTGACATCTTCCACATTAAAGAACCAGAAAACTTGGAATATAATAAACCAGAAGGCAAAGGAATTAGAATTATAAACAAGAATCACCTACCAGTAAAATTGAATATGATCTTTCAGGGGGGAAAAGTGATATTTAACAAAATAGAGGACTTTCAAGCATTTCTAATAAAAAGATCAGAGCTGAATAAAATATTTGGCCAATGTATTAGGACATAAAAACCTCACAACCAAAAATTTCCCAAACATATATGCACCAAATGGTATAGCATCTAAATTTTTGAAAGAGAAGTTGAATGAGTTAACAGAAAGAAATAGATAATAAAACCATACTAGTGGGGGACATCAACTTTTCCTCTCAGAACTAGATAAATCTAACCAAAAAATAAAGAAGAAAAAAGCTAAGGAGGTGAATAAAATTCTGGAAAAGTTAGATATGATGGATCTCTGAAGAAAATTGAGTAGTATCAGAAAGGAATAAAAATTCCATTCAATAATGGACAATGGAAAGAGAGATTAAAATGTATGGGATGCCATCAAAATGGTACTTAGGGGAAATTTTATATCTCTAATTGCTTACATCAAAAACCAGCTTCTATTTTAACCCTAGAGAATCAACTAAAAAAACTACTTGAAATTATTAATAGCTTTAACAAAGTTGCAGGATACAAATAAACCCATATAGATAGTCAATATTTCTATTTATTACCAACAAAGTCCAGTAGCAAGAGATAGAAAGAAAAATTCCATTTAAAATAACTGCAGACAATATAAAATACTTGGATGTCTACCTGCCAAGACAAACCTAGGAACTATATGAACCCAACTATAAAACACTTTTCACACAAATGAAGTCATATCTAAACAATCGGAATGATACTAATTCCTCATGGGTAGGCCAAGCTAATATAATAAAAATGACAATTCTACCTAAATTAATCCATTTGCCAGCACAATACAAATCAAAGATCAAAAAATTATTTCATAGAGCTAGAAAAAATAATAAAATTCATCTGGAAGAACAAAAGTTCAAAGATATCAAGGGAATCAATGAAATAATGCAAAAGAAGGTGGTCTAATTGTACCAGATCTCAAACTATATTACAAAGTTGTAATTATTAAAACAATCTCATACTGGCTAAGAAAAAGAGTGATGAACTGATGGAATAGATTAGGTACAAATTACATTATAGCAAATTACCATAATAATCTGGTATATATGATAAACTCAAAGACACCAGCTATTGTTAAAATAAACAAACAAACAAAAAACCAAACTCATTATTTTACAAAAACTGTTGGGAAAACAGTATGGCAGAAACTAGGTATAGGCCAACATTTCACACCAAATACCAAGATAAGGTCAAAATGGGTAGATGATTTACACCTAAAGGGTGATACCATTAACAAATTAAGAGAGTAGGGAACAGTTTATCTGTCAGATTTATGGATAAGGGAAGAATTTAGGACCAAAGAAGATACAGAGAGCATTACAAAATGTAAAATAGATAATTTTGATTATATAAAATTAAAAATGTTTTGTACAAACAAAACCAGTACAACCAAAATTATAAGGAAAACAGAAAACTGGGGAAAATATTTGCAACAAGTTATCTCTGATAAAGGCCTCATTTCTCAAATATATAGAGAACTGAGTCAAACTTCTAAAAATACAAGTCATTCCCCAGTTGATCAATGGTCAAAGGATATGAACAGGTAGTTTTCAGATAAAGAAATCAAGACTATCTATAGTCATATGAAAAAATGCTCTAAATAACTTTTTATCAGAGAAATGCAAATTAAAAGAACTTTGAGGTACCACCTCACACATATTAGAGTGGTTAATATGACAAGAAAAGAAAATGTTGGATGTTGGAGGGGATGTGGGAAAACTGGGACACTAATGAAATGTTGGTGGAGTTGTGAACTGATCCAGCCATTCTGGAAAGCAATTTGGAACTATGCCCAAAGGGCTATAAAACTGTGCATACCCTTTTATCCTGCAATACCACTTCTAGATTTATATCCCAAAGACTTTCAAAGAAAGGAAAAATGACCCATTTGTACAAAAATATTTACAACAATTCTTTTTGTGGTGACTAAGAATTGGAAAACAGAGTATGCCCATCAATTGAGGAATGGCTAAACAAGCTGTGGTACATAATTGTAATGGAATATTATCGTCCTATAAGAAATAACAAGCAGGATGCTTTCAGAAGAACCTGGAAAGATGTACATGAACTGATGCATAGTGAAGTGAACAGAACTAGGAGAATACTATACACAGCAGCAGCAATATTGCTCAGTGAAGAATTGTGAATGACTTAGCTATTCTCAACAGTACAATGATTCAAGACAATCCCAAAGGACTAATGATAAAGCATGCTATTTATCTAATGATAAAGCATGTAGTCTGTTTGACTACAGACTGAAGCCTGCTATTTTTCACTTTCTTTATTTTTTTTCTTTTATTAGAGTCTTCTTGAACAAAATGACTATTATGGAAATGTTTTACATAATTACACATGTATAACCTATATCTAATTGCTTACCATCTCAGTGAGGGGAGAGGAGAAAGGGGAGGGAGGAAGAGATAGAATTTGTTACTCAAAATTTTAAATAAAAATGTTAAAAAATTGGGAAAAAAGAGCGACTAGGTGGTACAGTGAATAGAGCACCAGCCTTGGAATCAGGAGCACCTGAGTTCAAATCCAGCCTCAGACACCTCACACTTACTAGATGTGTGACCTTGGACAAATCACTTAACCCCAATTGCCCTGCCTTTCTCCTTGCAAAAAGAAAAAAAAATAGAGAAAAAAAGAAGTATAATGTGTGGTGTTTGGTTTTTTTTTTTTTTTGAGATTTTTTTATTTTTCCAACTGTAAGTTCCTGGAGAATAGGAATTGTTTTCCTTCTTTGCATCTTATCCCCTAGCACAGTGTCTGGCATATAGAAGTAGCTTAATAGATTTTTGTTGTTTGATTTTAAAAGTAAGCATAATGCTCAGATTCACGAATGAGATTAGTGAATAATCTTATCATTACATAGCAAAACCCTGATTAACCTTAAGCCTTTAAGTAACCAGACTTTCTTTACACTCTACTTTTGGTTGAAACAAGTCAATCAACGTCAAGAAAAAAAATAAGTTTTTTTTTAAAAAACATTTCTAGAGCGTATCTTGCAGTCCACATAGATTTAACCTATTCAATTAAATCATCTATATCTACCTCTTCAGGTATTCACATTAAAAAAAAAGACCCCAATTCATCACAAAGTTCTACTTTTAGGTGCCAGACTGAAACACTACATTTTAAGAAATATTTTCGACAGTATTAGAACCCAAAAAAGGCTAGAATTTCCTTAAGCACTATTAAGGTTTAGCTCTATTCAGTAATGATCATTTATACTGTATTTACTATCTCTAGTCTATACATAACTGACAAAGGGAACTTGGGTAATCTGAAGCTATGGATCACAGAAGTAAAAAAACATGGTAATATTGGAGAATTTTAAGAAAGTGAGGCTATATAGCCCAAAACAGAGATTTCTGAGTAAAAATAATGTGTATGAATATATGATTATCACTGGGGAGAGAGGGAGGCTGATGGCTACCTGTTGTACTCTGTTTCCTACTCAGAATATAATATGGGCACAGGTTCAAAGTACAGTATGAGGGATTTAGGTTAACCATAAGGATGTGTACTTAATCATCAGAACGTCTCAGACATTGAGTGCTCAATCATTAGAATGGGTAACCAAGATGAGTTGTGGCATCTTCTCAGAAAGTGTTTTAAAATATGATTGCTCTCCATCAGTCTGGGATGTTCTAACTTCTGACAGAAGAATAGAATAGAAAAGCTTTTCAAGTCCTTTCTAACACTGTTTTCTTGAGCTTCTTTTGGGGAAGTAGGTGGTGCAGTTGAATCGAACGCCAGGCCTTCCTTTAGGAAGGCTCTTCTTCCTGAGTTCAAATCTGACCTCAGATACTTCCTAGCTGTGTGACCCTAGGAAAGTCACTTAACCCTTTTTGCCTCAGTTTCTTCATCTAGAAATGGCAAGCCACTCCTGTATCTTTGACGAGAAAACCCCAAATGGGGTCATAAGAGTTGGACCCAACTAAAATGTTATATTGTATTGTAAGGTTCTCTCAGGCAGTTAGATGGTGCGGTGGATAGGGTGGCAGGCCTGCATTTAGGAAGTCTCATCTTCCTGAGTTCAGATCCAACCTCAGATGCTTCCTAGCTGTGTGACACTGGGCAAGTGACTCAATCCTATTTGTCTGTTTCTTCACCTGGAAATAGCAAACCATTCAAGTAACTTTGTCAAGAAAACCCCAAACGGGGTCACAAAGAGTCAGACCTGACTAAAATGTCCTATTGTATTATGAGTTTCTTGCTCTTTTCTTTCTTCATTCAATCTAACCTTCTGCTTACTAAGTAATATAATGTGTGTGTTTAAGTAATAACTTTATTCCCTTTATTAATGTTTCTCACCATGAAAATATATGTTCCTTTGAAAAGGACACTTCACATTAAGGTTCCCTACAAAAACCAACATTGACCATTCATTATGTACCAGCAAGCATCCTGGCCTTATTTCTGACTTTTTCCAGACTTCAAAACCATGCCCATGTACTATTGGCTCATTTTGGAACTTCCCTTGGTGTCTTGGGCCCCCTTGCCCTAGAACAGTGTCCCAGACTTTTTGCTCCCACCCCTTTCAGCATATCCATTGTAGTATATACTGCAAGGTCCCTCCCTTCCTGCTTTGGTGAGTTCCTCCTGGAGCCTCTATTTTGTGAAGGGTTCCCAGGGCAATCTGACTTCATTCCCCTCCTGGCCCCATTCTTGATTTTTTCTGGACTTCAAAATTATGCCTCCTATTCCCTGCCCCCCTTTTCATCTCCTTTTTTGTGTTGTCTTTTCCCATTAGAATGTAAGTGCCTTGCAGGCAAGGACCATCATTTTTTGTTGTTTGTATTTGTATCTCCAGCATTTAGTACAATGCCCAGAACACAATAAGTGCTTAATAAATGCTTGTTTTCTTTCCTTTCTTCTAGACTTCAGTACTATGGAAAATTACTACTTTCTCTCCTTCCCTAACCCTATAACCCCCCAAAGTCTATTGGACAGAGATCTGGTTTTTGACAATGCAAGTTATATATCATTGACACATTGTGGCAAGAGAAATATATCTTATATGTAGACCATGTTAAGTAGCATGTGACCAACCAGTAGTATATAACAAGGCAGAAAAGATCCAGGACCACTTAAGCCACCTCCAAACTAATTAGACCTATTCCATTTTCAAGCATCTAGATGACTTTATCCACCACTGAGACCACCAAGGACAAACCATGACTCCATTTTTATCATAGGCATGAAACGAATTGAATGCAGGGACTATAGAATGTTGGGAAATGATGACAATGAATACTCCAGGTTGATACAAAACCATAGAACTGAATAGTGCAGTTCTGAACCAAAGTGTTATACAATTTAACTTGTTGGAGAGGGCCACAAATAGAGAGGAACCTCCTAAAATGCTAGAGTAAAAAGATAAACCAAAGAGTAATTTCAAGAAGGCTTTAAATTGAAAGGGAAAGAAAGGAAAAAGCTGACTACACAGATATGCTAAGCCAAATACAACAAAGAATACTGGACAGGACATGAGGAAAAAAATCAATGGAGAGTACCAGTAATAGACTGGAGGTGGTAACTAGAAAGAGGACAATGCAATGCTTCAGAGCTTTAGTGTCTATGTACAAATGCATATAGTAATAAACACAGTAAGTCAGAAATCTTAATTTGACCTCATAGACATCATTGAGCTTGGAGGGATATCATTATGGAAGAGTATACCTTATCCAAAAGGAAATGATACTCGGGGTCTTCTAGTGGCCTTGTTGAACAAGATTCAGAAATCCTTGAGTCACATTGAGATGTGTGTTGAAGGTGTGAGTGGGATTAAGTGGAAATAGATAAAAAATAATACTGTGATAGCAATATACTCAGACCACTTGGAAAGAAAGAGGAATTAATTGATGCTTCTGGAAACACGCCAGAAAGTTGACACAAATATATGACATAACAGAAATGGGAAAGACCAACTATGCAGAAATCTTCTGGAAGTTTTTCTGCTAAAAGAAAAACAACTGAAAAATTCAAGCCTTGCTTTGCTGAGACCTAAATTCTTTGGAAGTTGAAGGAACTGACAAAGGAGAGTGGCTACTGGAGGCCACATCCTGACCATTAAGGAGGAAATGGTTGGCAAAGTAGATGTGAAGGGAACCTCTGGAAAGGTGACCTTGCCATCTTCAGGTTCACAATAGATAGAGAGCAATATATATAATCTGGTGTACCCATGAGATTTGAGGAGAGTGGGTTGAAAAGATCTCAGTGAAAGGACAGGTAAGATCCACTTTTTTTCCTGACTTTTTAAGCAATTGGGGTTTAAGTAACTTGCTCAAGGTTACACGGCCAGTTATTTCTGGGTGTGGTGCTAAGTGTCTGAGCCCAGCTTTGATCCCCAGGTCATCCCAACACTGGAGTCGATGCTCTTACTCACTGAACCACCTGGCCACCCCGGGTAAGATCCACTTTTGAACTTTTCAAACCACATGTCCTATAGGAATCTCAAACTAAATACAGTTATCCCTTCCACATAGCAGAGGTTAGGGACCTGGCACCTTTGTGACCTTGAGAATCTGCATAAAATTTTTTGGTCCTCTCTTCATAGCCAGTAAGAAGTCTGAATTATTATAGTATTAAAGGGTAAAATATGTTGATATTATACAATACTATACATATATTTTGTGCATTTCTTAGTTTCTAAACTTTTTCTGGATTGTCTGCTAGCTTTTTTATGTTGACTGAAAGCTTCTACAAAACTCCAAAAAAAGTCCCATTGAATTCTTTTGCCACCCTGGTATATATTGAAACTGTAATGGGGAAAGTTGAGACCTGGAAGGGATAGCTATATATCCAAAACAAAATTCCTTTATCTTACCTCCCAACTTCTCTCTTCTTCTGAGTTTTACTATTTCTCTTGAGGACATCACCATCAGTCAAGTCACCTAGGTTTACAATGTTGGAATCTTCATCAGTTCCAGCGTATCCCATATTGTCAATTCCTTTTCCAAAAGATAGTCCATATCCATCCCCTTCTCCCTACTTACAAGGCCATGACCCTAGCCTAGGCCCAGACTATTACCATAGCCTTGTAATGGACTCTGCCTCATGGCTCTGCTCTCTTTAATTTATCCTTCACAAGTATGGCAAAGTGATATTCCTAAAACACAAGCCATACAACTCCCTTGCTCAATAAACTGCTATGGCTCCCTGATGCCTCTAGGATCAAATACACTCTCCTTTCATTGTCATTCAAAGCTCTTTCACAAGCTTGCTCCATCCCACCTTTCCAGCCTTCATGCATTCTTCAGTTCAACCAAACTGGCCTTCTTGCTTGCTCCTCAGAGATAACATTCCTTTTCCAATTGTCCAAAGACCAATGTAGCTAAGTCTACTCATCACCAAAATCGTGGTCAATAGATAATGAATTCTTTGGCCACAGTAACTAACAAAAGTGTTGCAAAGATAAATAATATAATGTACTTTGCAAACCCCAAAGTACTATGTAAATATTAGCACTTATTATGACTATTATGACAATGTCTAAAACAAACAAAATGATAGTTTGGTCATCATATGTCACTTTACATTTTATAAAGTATTTTATATGTCTCATCATGTGAGGTAGAAGAGTAAAGATTTTTTTTCCCTTCCAAGTTATCATTTAATTCAATAAGGGTAAGGGAAATGAATTAAAGAATGCAAGTGCATACTCAAAGTATAGGAGGCTGTACTTAAAGTGTACTTGTAATTATCACAGGATTATAGATCCAGAGCTAGAAAACACCTGTTACTACTGTTGTTCAGTCACGTCTGACTCTTCATGATTCCATTTGGGGTTTTCTTGGCAAAGATACTTGAGTGGTTTGTCATTTCTTTCTCCAACTCATTTTACAGATAAGGAAACTGAAGCAGACAGGGTTAAGCTTGTAAGTGAGGCCAGATTTGAACTGAGGAAGATGAGTCTTCCTAACTCCAGGTCCAGTGCTCTATCCACCTAGATGACTAGGGAAAGACCTACATAGTACTTATTCCAGCCTCCTCAAAGATGAGGAGGCTGAGATGAAATGACTTGTCCAAAGTTACACAGGATTTAAAGCCAGACCCTCTGACTGCAGAGCCAGGCCCCTTTCCACTGTCATGATCATAAAAAAACATTGCATTGAGTTGTACTTTGCCAGATCCCATGTAATATTCTATTCAATGGTATCCTTGACCTCTGGGAGTTTGCAATCTAAGCCAAATAATGAAATATAAAAAGATATTAAAGTCAAATTTTTTTCTTCAGTTTTTTTGAGGGTCTCCTTTAGCAGGCTGTTGACTTGCTTTTCATGATTTTCTTGCATCATTCTCATTTCTCTTCCCAATTTTTCCTCCACTTCTCTTACTTGATTTTCAAAATTCTTCTTGAGCTCCTCCATGGCTTGTAACCAATTTGTATTTTTCTAGGAAGCTTCTGATGCAGCAGTTTTGACTTTATTGACTTCTTCTGGTTCCATGTTTTGATCCTTTTTGTCTCCAAAAAAGGATTCTGTGGTTTGATTGTGCTTCCTCTGCTTGCTCATCTTGCCAGCCAATTACTTGACTTTTGAGCTCTTTGCCACGGTAGAACTCTGCTTCCAGAGTGGACAGAGAGCTATGTCCCAAATTGCTGGGGTTTTTGCAAATGTTGTCAGAGCTATGAGGAAGGCACCCTCTCTGTAGACACCCCAAGCTCTGGCACACTGGCCACACACCCCAGGACCACCACTCGAAACCAATCCAGATTCAAGCAGGTTAAAGCAAGAGCAATTACCCTGTGAATGGTCACTTGGTCCCCCTACAATCTGCAGACCAGGAGCTCCTGAGGCAGCATCGCAGCAGCAGCTGCAACCCAGCACCTCCACCACCTCTCACCCTGGGGGCAGGGGCTGGACCATGCTCTTCCGTCATCTGGTTCCAACAGAGTTCTCCACTGACCTTTTACTTTGTCTGGCATTTATGGGTTGAGAAGTCTAGAAACCACCACAGCGACTGGTGATTCACTCTCCTGAAGTCTGCTGTGGCTGGTCTGTGCTGCTGGTCAGGCTGCCCCAGGTCTCAAACTGCACAGCTCACATGGGACTGCACTCGGCTCCCAGTTCAGTGTGATAGACCCTTCCTATTGGCCTGCCAGGCTGCCTTCAGCCAGAGATTTTTTTGTCTCTGTCACTTTGTGGGTTCTGTAGCTCTAAAATGTTTTTAGAGTCATATTTTACAGGTATTGGAAGTGGTTGGAGCGGGAGCTCATGTCAAGTTCCTGCCTCTACCAAAGTCACATTTTTTTTTAAATGCCTAAATCAAGCCAGTTTTTGTAATTACCAAAAACTTTAAAAAAATCTATCAGTAAATATTTCTTAAGCACCTACTCTGTGCTAGGCTCTAGGGATGCAAATACAAAAGTGAGATAATTTTCTGCTAAAAAGGAGTTTGCATTCAACTAGGCATAAACAACATGTACATAAGTAAATATAAGAAGAATCAATTGACAAATATTTATTAAACTACTGCCTGCCCACCATTATGCTTGGCACTGTGAGAAATAGAAAGGTGTGGGATACAATCCAGGCTAAGAGTTACTAGCTCCATTTTACAGCTGAGGAAAATTTTCATCCTCAAATCAAAAAATAAATGACTAAATAACAATGTTACTGAAAGGATTTTTCGAGGTTTTCTTTCTAAAATTCCTCAACTTTCCTCTAACTACACATTAAAGTGAGTGTGATGCCACAGTGATTAGGTGTGTGTGCCAACAACGCAGAATACAGCTCGCTGGCATGATTTGGGCGCCATCCAAATTCTCCTGGAGAAACTGTGCTCTTTCTCTAACTTGACTCAAATCACTACTCTTGTTCTCAACAGCTTTTTATGAAATTGCTGCGTGGAACCCAAATTGGTGCAGCTGAATTAAATAAATATCTGCAGTGCTTAACACTCTTAATAGCAAACCCTCAATTTAGCCAACCTTTTATTATCATCAAAGAGCAATCAATATGTTGATTGTGGTGACAAGCAAAGTGGAAATAGATGTAAAATTATTAGCAATTACCTTACATTTGTGGTTCAGAGTGCAATAGAAAAAAGTGGGGTAGGGCGGGTAGCCTCCTTTTTGAAGCACACCACCGTTTAAGGACCAGTTGCTATGTTTTAGTGTCACCCTTATGCTGATTGTAGTCTTTAAGGAAATTGAATAACACAGGTTGCTAGAAAACATGTGAATCATTCATGGAGCCAGCCTTTCTGAGGCCTAAAGAGAGCCCCTACCACTTGGGTTTTGAATATTCAGAACTATTAAAGTGTAAATTACTGAGCCTGCAGTCCTAGAGAAGGAAAAAGTCTCAAAAGCAAAGGGAAATTTCGTTCTGCTTGCTGATTCCCTCACCGGAAAATACATAGCTTACCCTGAATGATTGGGGTGTTCAAGCCAT
The DNA here is from genome assembly GCF_028583685.1 of Petaurus breviceps papuanus. NCBI lineage: Eukaryota > Metazoa > Chordata > Mammalia > Diprotodontia > Petauridae > Petaurus > Petaurus breviceps. The sequence goes on from NW_027185903.1 coordinate 36,099,526, forward strand.
AGCAGCAGTCTGGCCTATGTTGGATATGCAAGGAAGCATTTTGAAGCCCAGTCTTTAGAAGAGAAAATTTCCTGATTCCTGGAATACCTTTCGTAGGACCCAGGGACTGAATTTCTCTGGTCAGATTTCTAACAGGATCCTTTTTTCCACTTACATTAGACATTATTCCTATTTTTTGGAGCTATGCTATAATCCGGCTTTAGTTTTCCTTTTTCAGTCCTATTTATGTGACTATCAATGAAAAGAAATTTAGAACATTTTATTGTTAAGGATTTTCTTTAAAATGAAAGATGAGGTATGATCATAGATTAAATAAAAGCCGCAAGTGGACTAAGAGGATAATAGACTCTTTTCTCTAAAGATGCCTGACCACTGTATTGTATGTGGTTTTCAAGGGTTTTCTTTGCCTTTCCATGCCATGAAAGCTCCAGAAGTCTTTGGGTCTTGGAAATACCACCACCACCACCATCATCATCATCATCATCAATATAATCATCCCCATCATCGTGACTGAATTAGAAAGATTGCCAAATTTGGAATCCTGGGACCTCGGTTCAAACACTGTTTCTGCCATTTGCTACCTGTGTGGTTTTGGACAGATCACTTAACCCCTCTGGGTCTTTTTCCTCATCCGTAAAATGTTGGCTTTACTGGATGGATTAAAAGACTGAGACTTAGAGAATTTAAATAACTTGCCCAAGGACACATGACTTTCAAACTGTAGAGCCAAGATTCAGACTTGGGTCTCTTCTCAAGTCTTAAGCTGTGACCTTAGAATAGTCACCCAGTGGAAACCTCCTTCTTCCCTCCTCCTTATTTGTTAGGAAGGAAAAATTACAGGACCCTAGGTAAAATATTTGGCAAATGATACTCATTATGATCTTCTAACAATCAGAACCTACTGCTGGGCCCAAAGGACTAGGGTACTGGAATCTTTTCCTCTACACTGAGGATATGGAGGTTTAGGGATGCTGGGACCCCGAAATAGTGACATGAGGGTCCTGCCTCAAATGAATTCGACCCAAGCCTTTCAACCAAAGACAAGTTGCCAAGTTTTATAGAATATGTTTTTAGCAAAGGGATTTCCAGAAAATGAAAGGACAGTTAATTAACTGAGAAGGGCTGATTATGCTAGGTGAATGCCAGGGCCCTGGGCCATGTGGGAAAGGCCAGGAGCTTTTCCTTTTGGGGGTCCAGATCCAAAGACATGGTCTTCTCCTATTGGGGGTTCCGATCTGTAATGGTAGTGGGAATTTGAAGATTTTCCCTCCCCCTTAATAAGTCTAAGGGAATTTGAAGACCTTCCCTGCTTTGAAAATATACTCTGCCCCCTAATAGGCAGAATGTGGTCACAAAGAGGCTATGGTGGGAGGAGTTTGCTGAAGGGTAGAGCAGAGTCCAACAGGAGAAACTTGCTTAGGGGAGGCTTGTTTTTCAGGAAGGTCCACACTTTATGACTTTGTAATTAGGCAGTGGATGAGGTTGTGATGTTGTCTGACCCTGGAGAAGGCTATATACCTCTGAGGTGAGGTTTTGCTTTGGGGCTCACTTATCGGAAGAGTTGTGTGACTTGACCAGATGAGACTCTGGGCAGTCATTGAGCCCCCCAGCTTTGGAAACCCAAATACTAGTGCTTCTGTCTCTGGTAACTAACTATGTATGTATGTAATGGTCAGACAACTAGAAGTCCTGTCTCTTTGTCTGTTGAATTGTGTTATTTTCTCTATCTGTATTTTTGTCTGCTTGTGACTTCTGTTTGTATTTTCTCTGAAGTTCAGGGTGCTGACTTTTTCCCCTGAACTAAGTGAATGATAAATATATTTGATTAATGTAAGATTGTTAACCCTTCTTGAGTTGCTTTCCTTTAGAACCTGTGCTAGCAGCCATCCTGGATATGCTAGGGTGCTTGCTGTTACAAGATCCCATCCCCATCAGAAGGAAGAAAGATTTGGTGCTGGAGTCACCTCCTTTTCAAAGATCCACTAAGTCATTGGCTCTTCTTCCTCAGTGGCCAAAAAGAGGACTGCTTCATCATCCCAAAAGTGCCCAAGTGCTGAATCATACATGGCCAGCTGAGAGTCTGTTAACCCCAAACGTGTGAGCACTGAACTAGTACATGTGGCAACCTGAAAAAAAGCAGGGCAGCTCTGCCCAACAATCTCCTCACTCCTTACAGTCTTAAAAGGATAGATAGTGCCTGAAGAACTACAAGATAGAGTCACCTGGATCCAGTGGTCTTAGAGCCAGATGAATACCTGATCACTTTATAATCTGCCTGGAAGAGAAAGGAAAGAGAAAAAACTTTCCATTACAATTGTGATGAAGGGTCATGGCAGGGAGGGTGAGGGGACTGGTGAGGGAAGCAGAATAATTTCCATATGGTGACTCAGGAGCTCTTTTACCTCAGCAATCTCTATTCATTACTGATCCTCTTCGCTCTGAATTTTGATGTTCACAATAAATTGATTCTTGTTGAAATTCAGACCATTATGGGGAAAATGGACCTGCTGTTATTCTTCTATGTTAGCCAGCACTTGCGCACATATGAGGTCAGCCCAGGGGGATGTGGCTGAATTAAGCTCTGCTGTATGTGCATCTCCATGTAAGTGTTCTGGGAAGAAAAAACTTAAAAACAGTTCTAGGGAAAGGGGACTTTATTTTAAAATTTCCATGGTTAATTTTTGAAGACCAACATTTCCAATAATTCTCAGAATGATTTATAGGACCTCTATGCAGGAAAAGAGGAAGAAAATGTGGTGAATGATGCATCAGGTTTCATTTACCTTAGCACAAAACCCTCGTGTGTTGTGCTATCTGACGTCCTGTCACCTGAAAATAAAAAACCCAGAAAGCTGTTTTAGCCTATGAGAAGAAAATGAAAACAGCCTTCTCCAAGAAAGGAGCAGATAGCATTTTAAACTCTACTCTGACCATGAAAATGAGGAAGCCCTTGAAGCAACTTATTGGTATCACTGAAGGTTGCGCAACAGTGCAAACCACACACAGTTAGAGGGCCTCTTATCTTACCATCTGCAATGGATATTGTACGGAGTGTAATAGGACCAGGCCCCACCCACAAATGAAAATGTGGGCCCCTGTCAAACTATGTGGGGCATGAGTGACTCGGCAATTAATGCTCTTCAACAGCTGGATTTAAAGATTAAGGACAGTGCAAATGTTGGGAGTCACAGATGTCATAGGTTCTGCTCAATTGTTGGAATTTGTGGAAGATATTTCTGGAAATCCCATTGCGTGTTGTTCTATAAAACTTAGAAAGATCATATAATGGGAGGTAAACTTTTCAGAATATTTCAAAAGAAACTATCTGGAAGGCTGGAGCCAAGAACACACGTGACTATAGGGCTTTGAGGGGGCCGTGCTTCCTAACGTCCCATCCCCTGGCTAACAGAAGGATGCCAAAAGGAATGTTCCAGGTGCTTCCGTCAGAGTTCCTCTTCTGAGTTCTGCATGAAGAGACAAAGATTTCCTCCTCAGTATCTTCTTCAGATTGGGCTTGGTGGGTAGAAACAGAATCGAAACAATAAGTACATGAAAGTAGTCAGGAGAATTGTTCCTCATCATCTTCAAAAAACAAATTGCTGTCTGTGTGTCTTTGGAGAGCTGCATGATGAAAAGAGCTTAACCTGGAAGCGAAGGCTGCTGTTTTCATCCTGGTCCAAATCCAGAGGAGAAGTGAATGTGCCAGTAAATGAATTGTTGGCAAAAGAAATAGGTAGGCTCTCCCCTGGGGCCTGCAGCTGTTTTACAACATTTGATCTCTGCTATTGCTTATCATGAAAAGATGTCTTGATAGGGCTCCTGGGAACATTGGAGGACCTTGAAGGGTCATCTGCTTTCAAATAGGACCTTGCCTAAATCATTCCGGACAAATGAGGCTTTGACCCATTGAGAATTCTCCAAAGAGAAGAGACCTATCCTCTCCTGAAGCTGGGACATTGGCTGCCTGTTTCTAGATCTGATCTTGCAAGTTTGAAACCATTTATTTCTTCTTAAGTGCCATATACAGTGGACCATCCATACACCAATGAAATGAAAGCTATGGACAAAAACATAAAAGCATAATATATATGCCTGCAATTTAAGTAAACTGCCACTAGATGGACAAGTGGGGATTCCTGGATTATGACCTCATGGTCCAAAAGGCCAGGCTTCTCATAGGTAACATTAACTAAGTCACCTTTCCATTCACTATGCCTTAACTCAGAAAGACTTTATCAAAAACACATATGCATAGTATTAAACAGTGGGACATATTGATTATCAGTGTCATCATTTGTATGTGTTGATTATAAAATGCTACCTTAAAGCAACTTTGAGGAGGCAAATGGTTCCAGTTTCAGGTTAAAGGTTAAATGACTTCCCCAAGGTTAGACAGCTAATGAGTGTGAGATTCAGGACTCAAAAACAGGTATGCCCAAAAGGGGGTAATTTTCACTACTTGGGCCATATCCTTCAACTTCAGTGTTTTGCTCTTTGAAGGTAGAGTTCATATTTACTGGTTAATTTATATCAGCACTTTAAGGATCAGTAATTTGGGGGTACTCTATTAATACACTGCACCTTGAGATATGTTCTTCAAAAGTATTGTAGATAAAGTGAGTAGAACAAGGAGAACATTGTACATAGTAACATCAACATTGTGCAATGACCAACTTTGATAGACTTACCTCTTAGCAATGCAAAGATCTAAGACAACTCCAAAAGATTCATGATAGAAAATGCTATCCACATCCAGATAAAGAACTATGGAGTCTGAAATCAGATTGAAGCATACCATTTGCTCTATTTTTTTCTTTTGTTGTTTTGTTTTGTTTCTTCTTTCTCAGGGTTCTTTCCATTGGTTCTAATACTCCTTTACAACATGACAAATGTAAAAATATGTTTAATTTGAATGTATATACAGAGCCTATATCAGATTATACACCATCTTGGGGAGTGGGAAGAAGAGGGAAGGAGAGAAAATTGAAAACTCAAAAGCTTATGGAAGTGAATGTTGAAAACACATACATTTTTAAAAAAGAATAATGCAGATAGAGAGATGATAAAAAGAAAAATTAAAAGAAAGATAAATGAATGAATGGATAGGCAGACAGATAAATAGATGAGTTCATGGATAGATGGATGCACAAATAGGTGAATGAATGGATAAATAGATGAATGAATGAATGAGTAAAGAAACAAATCAATGACATGGTGACTTAATGATTATCACCATGTAGCCAGGTTGGTGAGAACTCTCTCTGAACTTAATTAGGTTGAATAACAGACCCATCATGCTTGTGCATAAAGGTTTTCTATTGTGTTAAGACCCATCACAGCTTGTCTTCTGCTGGTGCAGTCCTCTAGAAACTGTGGTCACATCTATGCCACAATGTGATATTGGAAAGAGTCAGGAAGACCATTGTGAACCAACAGCAAGCAGTCTAAAATACCCAGGATGGCTGCTGGCACAGGTTCTTTGATCTGCTTTTCTAAAGGAAAGCAACTCAAAAAGGGTTAACAATCTTACTTTAATTAAACATATATATCATTTACTTAGTTCGGGGGAAAAGTCAGCACCCCAAACTTCAGAGAAAATATAAACAGAAATTACAAGCAGACAAAAAATACAGACAGAGAAAATAGCATAGTTCAGCAGACCAACAGACAGGGCTTCCAGCTGTCTGACCATTGCATACATACCTAGTTAGTCACCAGAGAGAGAAGCACCAACATCTGGGTTTTCAATGGCTGCCCAGAGTCTCATCTGACCACATCACACAACTCTTTCCAAAGTGAGCCCCACAGCGAAACCTCACATCAGGGTATATATACCCTTCTCCTGGGTCAGAGGACATCACAACCTTCATGGCCCACTGCCTAATTACAAAGTCACAAGGTGGGGGCCTTCCTGAAAAACAAGCCTACCCTAAGCAAGCTTCTCCTGTTGGGCTCCAAGTGAGGCCCATTAAGGGGCAGGGAAGATCTTCAAATTCCCTTACCATTACAGCAAGTCATGGAATTTTGCCTCACTTTCCTCATCTGTAAAATATAGATAATAATAACACCTCCCTCCTAGGGTTGTTGTGAGGATCAAATGAGGTATTATTTATAAAGCATTATATTTATTATTAAAAACAATATCTTCTAATCATCATAATAATTTCTGTCACTCACATAACACTTTCAGATTTGCAAGGTACTTTACAAATATCATATCCTTTGGTTCTCAAAACAACTCTGTCAAATTAGATGTTCTTAGCCCCATTTTACAGTTGAGGAAACTGAAAACTGAGGCTATAGTCACAGTTAACTTGTATCAGAGGCAGGATTCATGCCCAGGTTTTCCTGACTAAATAGCTGCATGACTTTGGGCAAGTTCTTTCCTTTCCCTGGATTTCAGCTCCCTTGTCTGAGGCAGCAGGTGGTGTTGGACTTGGAATCAGGAAAACCCAAGTTTGATTTTGGCCTCAGATGCTTACTACCTGTGTCAAATCACTTAACTTCCATCTGCCTCAGTTTCTTCAACTGTACAAGAGAATGACAATAGCATCTACTTCACAGGACTGAGAAACAAATGAGATATTTGTAAAGCGCATAGCACAGTATTTCACACACAGTAGGTACTTAACATGTTTTTTCTTCCTTACCCTTTACTCATCTGTAAATCTAGAAAGTTGGACTGGTTGATCTTTGTGGCACCTTTGAGCTTAAAAAAACTATGATTCTTTAAGTAGGTTCTTTTTAGGTTTTCTTTTTTTTTTTCTTTTTGGATGGGGGAAGGCAGGGCAATTGGGGTTAAGTGGCTTGCTAAAGGTCACACGGCTAGTAAGTGTTAAGTGTCTGAGGCTGGATTTGAACTCAGGTCCTCCTAACTCCAGGGCCGGTGCTCTATTCACTGCGCCACCTAACCACCCTGTAACTAGGTTCTTTAGTAGCAATACAAAGTGATTTGTCCATAAACCCATTTCAATATTTAGTAAAAATGCCTTGCATTTATTTAAAGCATGTGGCATAGGGAGGGTTGAACTGGATGATCTTTGGAGTTCTTTCTGGTTCTAAATTCTTATCTTATAAAAGCTTACACTCTCTATTCCTGTAAACTATGCCTTTCCTCATTCAGCTCAAGATTGCATCCAGTTTTTTGGTTGCTGCATGCTCTACTGACATATTGAGCCTGTAGTCTGATCCTTTTCAGAACAGCTGCTGGTCTATTCTATGCCTCCCCCATCTTATATTGTTGGAGTTGATTTTTTTTTTAACCCACTTAGTGTAAGACTTTACATTTATCCCTATTGAATTTCATGCTCTAACCTGTCAAGATCTTTTTGAATACTAACTATCCTTCCCAGCTTTGTAATATAAACTCCTTGAGAGTAGGGCCTGTGTCATTTCTGTCTGGATCTCAAGCACCTAGCACATAGGAAGCACTTAAAATAAATGCCTGTTGTTTAACTGATTGATCAATCTGCTAGACATTTTCACTTTGTCATGACCTCAAATTCAATGTAAGGAGGTCTTGAGAAGCTGAATTCTCAAACTCGTAACAGGACAAAAGCCTCATATTCATGAACAGTTACAAAGAAGACTAACACCAGTGAGCCTCTAGCATGAAACCATCAGCAGCTTGCCCCAAATGGTCATTCCAACATCCAGGCTGTGTATTTAGGAGTTGCTGAAGTCAAACTGATTACTCTTCTAGGGTTATTCTTTATTCTTTGAGTAAGTTATCTTTTGTTTCAGCCCCTTAAGATGCTAATTAACTGGTTAATAATTTCTGAGCAGCTTATTCAGCTACTCTTTATTTACCCTTAAACCTTTAGAGGCTCTGTTCTGCATAGAATAGTCACAGAAGCTCACCAGCAGAATTTTTTTCATCTAGGTTGGCCAGAGCACACTACCCCATGGCCAAGTGAAATTAAGCTGGACCAGATCCAATGGCTGAGCCAGAATTTCCATCTAGTATGTGAATGAAATGTTCCTTTTATTCAGAGCTTTTATTTAGCACTTAGCATAGTGCCTGGCCCATAATAGGCATTTCATAAATGCAGGTTGACTTAACTTCTTGATTTATTAAAGCACAAAATTGAATTCCAGTTACCATTGGTTTTCTAAAACAGTGCTTTGTTGAAGTTTCTGTTTGCTTCTTTCTTTTGGGGTGTCAGGGTAGGAAAACAAAGCTCAGGAATTACAAGAGGCTTAAGGATCATGGGACATGATTAATAGGGTTGACCAGACAGATACACCATTTTACCTGAATACTTCTTTGCTGTGAACTTCCAAGGTGCTCTAGAGAAGAGAAGATTGTATTCTGGCAGATATCAGCTGTGATAGCTCATCAGGGCATTCCAGGGGTGCAACAGCTCTGACTCTTCCTTTAGTCAGACACTTTGATAACTTTACTTGTAAACATTCATTCAGATGTGTTTTGGCCACTACCTTGTCACAGAACATGACTGCACCATGGCACCACAGAACATGGCAGCATCTAAGCTTTCTTTGTACTTAGGAACCTGAAAGATCCTCCCCCAAAATAATATACATCTAAACAAACACATACACTACCTCAAGGAGAGATACTGGTGATGGCAAGTTGCACCCTCCTTTCATTCTCATACCCCAGAAGTATAGTTATCCCAGGCATAATTAACATTCACATAGCCCCTATAGACTTTGGACAGGTGTAGCAGCAAGCACCCCAAGCATCCACAGGGTTTGCTGCCAATACAGGTTCTTGGATCTGCTTTGATAAAGGAAAGCAAGTCAAAATGGGGTAACAAGCTTACTTTAATCAGTCAAATATGTATCGTTTACCTAGTTCGGGGGAAAAAGGTCAGCACCCCAAACTTCAAAGTATACAGACAGAATTATCAAGACAAAAACAGATCAAGTAGCCAGATTTCCAAACTGTCCAATCATTACATCCATACCAAACAACATCTGGGTTTCAAAGCCGGGGAGCTCTGGACAACGGCTTTCCAGAGTTTCATCTGATCAAATCACAGAACACTTCTCAAAGTGAGCCCCAAAACAAAGCTACACATCAGGGCTTATATAGCCTTCTCCTGGCTCAGAGAATATAATAACCTTTTGGACCCACTGGACAATCAAAAAGTATCTACTGAAAAACAAGCCTCCCACCCCAGGCTCCAGGTGCACTTTAGCCTAGGGGCAGGGAAGATCTTTAAATTTACATTCCCATTACAACAGGCTAGGGAGTACAGTGGGTCCTTTTTTGGGTACAATGAGACCTTCTTGATCAGAAGATTATCTTTCTACTTGAGAAACAGTAGCATTAGTAGAAAGAAAATCAAAGATGTAAAGTTTTGAGGTACCTTAGAGATCATACAATTCAACTTTATTTTACAAATGACGAAATTGAGGAAATGTTCAATGGCTTGCATAAGTGCACACAAATAAGAAGATGAAGAACTATGATTTAAAGCTAGGTCATCTGACTCCAAATCCAGTGTTTTGTTTTGTTTTTTTGACTGTGTCATGTTGCTATACCTTAGTTTTCTCGTCTTTAAAATGAGGAGATTGGACTTGGTGACCCTTAAGGTTCATTCCAGCTTTATGATCCTATGAGCCTCTGACTGTGATTACACATTTAGAACCCTCATATAGAAACCTTAGTAAGTAGCATAAAACCTGTGTTCAAATTTTGGCTGCATCACTTACTAGGTATGTAATGGTGGACAAATCACTTGATTTCTTTACCTTGATTTTCTCTTCTCTAAAGCAAGACCTCAAGGTCACAGGTTCCCCACCCCTGGGTCAAGGTCTAGCATGTAGTAGGCAGCTAAAGTCAATGCCTGTTGATGAGATGAATGATTAGTCATGCAATCTGCTGGACATTTTCACGTTGTTATGGGGGGGGATTTAGGGGGAAAGGGGAAGCTAGTAATGGTGTTAGCAAAAAAAAAAAAGGAAGAAAATGGTTATTGAAGCATTTTTAAGGTGCACAGAAGACAACAGAAGGAAATTCACAATGAAACACAGACAAGCAGGTTAGCTTTGGCAGTAACAAATTTATTATATTCTTTAAAAAAAACAAAATATATATAATAGAGCTTTTCAGTTTCATATATAACTCCCTTTTTCTGTCCTACCTTATATGGAATGCTTATTTGAGTGTATATTTACATTCAGAATAAGAAAATAATTCTTAAAAAGCAAGAGAAAGTAGTCTATATCTCATGACTCTCCTACCTCGCATCCTTGGACTCTTTTTTTGCTTTGTTTTTGTTGTTTTGCTTTTTGGAGGGGGAAAGAAAGACAATTAAGGTTAAGTGACATGCCCAAGGTCACATGGCTAGTAAATGTTAAGTGTATGAGGTCGAATTTGAACTCAGGTCCTCCTAACTCTAGGGCCAGTGCTCCATTCACTGTGCCATCCCTGTTCTTGGAATCTTTAAGCTCTTGCAATCTGGATTCAGTCCCTACAATCTTATTGCAATTGTCCTCTCAAAGGTTTCTAAAATGTACCTTATCACCAAATCCAAAGGCCTTTTCTCAGTCCTTATTCTCCTTAATCTCTCTGTTGTTTTTGACAGCCATTCCTGAATATTTTCTCCTTTTTCGTTTCTGAGACTTACTGAGTTTGAGGTAGTTATGGAACATCCAAAGGGAGATGTCCTGTGGGCAGCTTAAAATGCTGGTCTGGAACTAGGGAGAAAGGTCTGAATTCAAAATGTTCATCTAGACATCACCTGAAGAGATATTATAGTCACAGTCTTGGAAATGAATGCATTTGCTGAAGAAGAGTGTAGACAGAAGATGAGGACAGAATCTTGGAGAATAAGAAAGAGGTGGAGAGAGAGAGAGAGAGAGAGAGAGA
>NW_027185903.1:36110765-36165803 GCF_028583685.1 Petaurus breviceps papuanus
CCTTGGTGAGAGATTGGGTAGGGAGAGGGGTAGATGGTGAAAAGCCAAGGATAACACTTAGGTAATGAGCATGAGTTGCTAGGAGGATGGTAATAGGGAAATTAGGAAGGGGGAAAGGGGAGAGAACTTGGGGAGAAAAGATAATGGGTTCAGTGTTGGACATGTTGAGTTTAAGATGACTGTGGGATATTCAGTTCAAGATGCCCAATAGAGAGTTGAAAAATATAGTCTCTCTTATATCATTCAATTCTCAGACTGAGAGATATAAGCAGAGAGGATAGGGCTGGATAAGTAGACTTGTGAATAAGCAGCATAGTGATGATATTGATTCCATGGAAACTGGATCACCAAGTGAAATTACATAGAAGAAGAGAAGAAGGCCTAGGATAGAGCAATGCAGGATGTCCAGGATTAGCAGGAATGACCCGGATGAAGATCCAGCAAAGGAAACTGAGAAGGAGTAGTCATATAGGTAGGAGGAGAAATAGGAAAGACAATGTCACAAAAACATAGAGAGAAGAGAATATCCTTTGGAAAAGGGTGGTCAGCAGTGTCAAAGGAGACCAAGAGATCAAGGAGCATGAAGAATGAGAAAAGGCCATTAGATTTGGTAGTTTAGAGATCACTAGTAACTTTGGAGACAGAGGAGTTTCTTTTGAATGATGAGATGAAGTTGAGATGGGGTGGAAGAGTGGGTCATGGAAAATTGAGGAACTAGGAGTTTAGGATGATTTGAGGGACTATTAATATGTATATTGAAGTCCCATAATATGAAGGCAGGAATGGGGGGAAAGGAGAAGACTGAGCTAGGCAATGAACTCATTAAGGAAAGCAGGGGGGTGTCCTAGAGGTCAGTAGACAACAGATATTAGAATTTTGATTGGTGATAAATATGCATTGAATAAACTTCAAAGGAGGAGAGGTTACCACGTGATGGAGGGAGAGGGAGAGCCTGGAACTCTGCCAGTGATGGGAAAAGCGGCCAGGGACACTGTGTCATCATCAGGGAGCTAGGGTTCAATGAAAACCAGAAGATGAAAGAAGTGGGAAAGGAAAAGATTTAAGATTAAATCTTAATGTTATTTATGGTCCAGAACACATATTTCAGAGATCTCAGTGAAAGAGCTGGGTAGCTTTAGAGTGGGACCTTGGGGAATGAGGGAGGGGTAGGTTGTGCTGAGAGGGTGGGATCAGGGAATGGACAGTGAAGGAGAGAGAATGGGATTTGTAAAATGACAGCTGGGCATTCAGGATCGCTGGAATAGTCTGGGTGGGAATTTGCTAATCGCTCCCAAATTAGTTTAGGAGGGTTATTAAGATCACTAGGCTTTTGCCCTCAGTGTGGTGTCCTCTCCAGCAGCTCAGCCTAAGGGATTGATGGAGTGCTTTGGTGCCTGTGTTTGAAGCCCCATTTGTAAAATCACATTTCCCTCTAGCCCCAAAACACAGGTAGTTTCTCTCTAGCTCAAAGGCAGTATACTCTAGCAAAATACTTATCTCTCTTCCTGATACAGTGGCCAGCTGCACCTATAGAATTTAGTAGTTTGACCCAGCTGTGTACTGGCTGAAGCAGCTGTGTACTGGGTCATACGTATCATATGTTTCCTAGATTCAGTCATAACGTATATACTCCCTCGCTCATTATACACAACTTGAATCCCTTGTTAGCTTGGAATATAAATTTATTCCCAACATCTATCCTGTCTAATAAGACATTGATGGGTGGCACGTTGGTCAGCCCTGACCTCTCGCTGACTTAGTGACGTTCAAACCTAAAACCACACCTACATGCAGCCCCACCTTGGGCTATTTCCCAGTGAATTCTGGGCAATATGCTTGTGCAGTAGATATTAAAAGTACATGTTCTGTGGGCGGCTAGGTGGCACAGTGAATAGAGCACCAGCCCTGGAGTCAAGAGGACATGAGTTCAAATCCAACTTCAGACACTTAACACTTACTAGCCATGTGACCTTGGACAAGTCACTTAACCCCAATTGCCCTGCCATCCCCCTCCAAAAAAAAAAAAAGCACATGTTCCTTTAAGAACTGACCACTCCTTAACTCCTCCCTAATACCACCCTGACTCACCTAGTTAGCATATTTGCTAACTATACATATATATGTATATATATATAAAATCTACTATAAATTGTCCTATATAAACTATAATATATCCCCTCTAAGGTTGCAGGTTCCCTAAGAGCTCTTGCCTGCTGTATAGAGTAACAATAAATCTTTGCCACCTTGACTCAGAGAATGCTTGGATTCATTCTAGACTGCTTTCCAGGGACTTTGGTTATTGGGGTTCCTGGACTCCCTGAACTCCTTGACCCCCCCCCCACCTTGTCAGGACTAGTGGGAAAGGTGACAGCTTAGTGTTTCTCTCTTAACCATGCAAACAGGCCAAGGCTGGAGATAGTCAGAGGGAACATGAAGGAATGGCATCTCTCTGTCCCCTGTGGGCAGCTGATAAACATTTATTAAGCTCCTACTATATACCAGATTGGGAAGTTAGGTGTTGAAGTGTATATAGTGCCTGGTCTGCAATCAGGAAAACACATCTTCCTGAGTTCAAATACAGCCTCAGACACTTTCTAGCTGTGTAACCTGGGCAAGTCACTTAACTCTGTTTGTCTCAGTTTCTTCATCTGTAAGATGAACTGGAGAAGGAAATGGCAATCCACTGCAGGATCTTTGCCAAGAAAACCCCAAATGGGGTCACAAAGAGTTGGACATGACTGAAAAAACAACAACAATCATGTGCCAAGCACTGTGTTATGCTCTGGGTATATAAAGAAAGGTAAAAGACAAGTCCTACTCTCAAGGAGTTCACAGTCCAATGGAGGAGACAACAGGCAAACAGCTATGTACAATCAAACTGTAAAATACAGCATAAATTGGGGGTAGTCTCAGAGGGAGGCACCTTAGAATGATCTCCTTTGATCTTCATGATAACACTGGAAGGTAGGTGCTATTGTTATCTCCATTTTACAGATGAGGAAACTGAGGCAAACTGAGGTTAAGTGACCTCCCCAGGGTCACACAACTAGGAAGTGAGCTGAAAAGTACCTTAGAGATCATCTAACCCACTGCCACCCCCGTTATATTTATACAGATGAGAAAACTGAGAGCCAGAAAAGTGAGGCAATTTGTCTTAAATCATACAGATATGTAACTTGGGCTAGAACCTATGTCCCCTAAATGCTCTTCCACTACACTAACTGTCCTCCTTTTGATATCTTTTTATTGATAAACTAAACACATGCTAAGGTTTTTAACCCACAGACTCCTCTAAGTGTCTCTGGGCAAACTTTAAAAATTCCCTTCCTGTTTTAGACCAGAGGGAACCTTGATTTTCTGGAAATAAGCTCTAGAGACCTTTGGCAATGAAGAATCAGATGGTGTGTCTATTACAAAATTTTTCTAGGAACACAATATGCGTTCAACAGCTCCCTGGCTTTCTCTCTTAAGATTTTCCTTTTTTCAGGATGTCAATTATTTTGATTGTATGGAAGTAGTAGGAGCAAACTCATCCGTTAATCACCACTTAGCCTTCATTAAGTTCCCCCTATGTGCCCGGCACTGTGCTAAGGGCACACACAAGAAAATACAGTCCCTGCTTTCAAGGACTTCAAATTCTAATGAAGGAGTGAATTCACAGAAGGACAGGATGAACATTAAGGGGGATTTGGGTGGCATTTCTTGCAGCAGGCAAATTTTTGGTAAATCTTGGAGTAAGCCAGGAAGTGGAAATGAGGAGGGAGAGGTCCCTGACTCCTCAATGTGAGGTCAGTTATTCCTTAAAAGGTACTGAGACTATCCTCAAGCTCTGATAGGCTCAGGGAGACTAGGGGGCCAGGCTGTTGACATCACTTCCTGACCTCCTGAGTATAAAACAACCACAAGTTGTTGTGGGACATCACTGATACTTGGAGGTGCCTCAGGATAGGTGACTCTAACCAAGGAAACTCTATCAACCAAATCAGTTCCTCAGAGCATCCTTGAGCATTCTTTTCCTGCCCAGTACGTTTTTTTAAAAATTGCTGAATGACCTACAAGTGTCTCATCTGACATTGAACCCAAACTATCAGGGCTTTAAAACAGTGGGAGAAAGCTTGCATGGCCCTGATTCTAGCACCCTCTAATTGTTATAGGGTCTCTAACCAAGGGTGTGGGGACAGGACTCCCAAGCCTGGGGTCACAAGCCAGGACAAAGCACAGATATGGAGTTATACTGGAGAGCATGAAGCGGTTGAATCCATGATTGCTCAGCCAGGGGTACTGCAAATATTCTAAACCTCAGATTCTGAGCTGATAGGTCACCTGTATTTTTTTCTCTCCTATAGAGGCAACCATACCAGCATACCCAGGATGGCCACTAACACAGGTTCTTAGATCTGCTTTACTAGGAAAGATAGCTGTTTAAGGGGTCAACAATCTTTTAAAAAATTACATTAACTAGTTCAGGGGAAAAGGCAGCACCCTGAACTTCAGAGAAAATATAAGCAGAGAAAAAAAGACCAACAGACAGGACTCTGACTGCCTATCAATTATACACTTTACTTACATCCCTGGATCAAGAGAGCCTTTACATCTGAGCAGTGGGGGGAGGGGGGCTCTGAACATACAGAAAGAATCTTGACCAGGGAATCACAAGATCCTTCGCATAAGCAAGCTCCCAAAGCAAAACATCAACTCAGATATATATACACTTCTCAGAACCAGAAGGCATCTCAGCCCTCATGACCAAGAGCCTAATTAGAAATTACAAGAGGTGTCAAGCCTTCCTACAAGCAAACCTCCACTAAGCAAACTTCCCATCATGGACTCCATGTGAGGCCTATTAATGGGTGGGGAAGATCTTAAATCCCATTAACTTTACATCTCCTCAGCCCTTACAAACAGGATTTCATGATCAATCTGAGCTTTCCAAGCTTCTGTCTACTAACCCTAGGGAGGATAGCTTCCAGCTCTGACTTCTCCCTCTCTAAATAACCTCTTACCCACCTTGTTCACAAGGACAGGGCTCCCTCGCCCACTCTTTGCAGCATCTTCTGTTCCCAATGGACCAATTCAGAAAATACCCAGACACTGTACTAAATCAAAGGCAACTCATAAAGTCTCTCATTCATCACAGCTGATAGATAATATGACTGCTTCTGGGGTTTTGATGTCTTCAAACCCAAAGAAAGCATTAGCTTCCTGCTTCTTTATGAGCAGTCTTTAAGATTTCACTTTGTTTGCTCATTTTTCCAGCCTACTTTCTATCTTCAGACTTGATGGCAGGGCCAGGCTCTGTGCATTTCTGGAGGGAAGAAATGGCTCAGTCCTTTTGCTACTTCCCTGGAATATTATTGAGTATTATACTGTTCCAGGCTCTCAAGGATAACTCAGTGTTGGGACCTGCATATTTTCAGGACTCCCAGTGTGATCTGATCCAGGTCAAGGTCTATTTATTGCCCCTCTGATCTGAACTCTGCAAGGTCCTGATAGGAGTTTATGTCTGAGAAACAGTAGACTATTGGACTCTGCCACTAACAGCCTCCTGGGAAGTTGTACTGGTTCAGAGTTTTAGAACTGCCGACTCCTTTGTCTGTCGTTCCTGCTCTGGTTATTTCTCTGCAGGCTTCAGACAGGGATGGATACTGGAACTGATACTCTCCTCTGTTCCTGGGGTCTGAGCTGAGGCTTACTTCTGACCTTGCTCCTTTCTTGGTATGCAGTCTAGACACTGAGATAGCTGGGATGGGGAATGGGTGGGTGTAATGGCAAGCAAAGTAGTACTTTGCTGCTTGTTTAAGCTATTCAAATGCCTTTGAGCCTTGCCTTTGATTGTGCCAAGTCTTTGTTGGAAATATTATGTATTCTGTTGCCCTTAATAGGTCTAAGGGAGTTTGGAGACCTTCCCTGCCCTTAATAGGCCTAACGTTATCATATGGAGCCCACAGTGAGAGGAGTTTGCCAAAAGAGCTAAAGGAACAGGAAGGAGTAGATCAGATAACAGCAAAACTCAAGCAGGGACTAAGAACTGAGAGAGAGAGAATGCTTGTGGTTCTGGCACTCTGTTGTGTTGTGTTACTTTGCCAGACAGAAGCACTCTCTCTGTTGATTTGTGTTGATTTCTCAGACAGAAAGTGAATTGAGATGAGCGTGAGTGTAAATATTGTTGTAGCCTGCTGAATTTTGTGTTCCCAGAAACAGAAACTGTGAAGAGCTTGGAGTGGAGCAGTCCCTGTGAGCTGCAATATGGAACAGGAGTGGAGAGTTGCCTACCTGTGAATGCAGGCAAGAGCTGGGAGTGGCCAGCCCATGGAAGGCCATGGAGTCTGGAAGTCAGCCTCTGGTTAAAATGAAAGAGGACCTTTACTTGGGTACTCAGTCCTGACTGATGATATTGTAACTTACTGTGACCTAGGAGTGAATGGCCTTTGTACTTTCAACTACCCCTTAACGATGATTGGTTTAAGGATTATTGGAAGACAGCCTGGAGTCAAGATGAAAGAAGACTTGACTTGGGTACTCTATATTAATTGAGGAGATTGTTACTTACTGAATGATATGTTTTGTTTAAGACTATGTGGTCATCTTAGTAATAAGTTGTTATGTTATATTGTTGTGAATGTTGTGCTTTAGTTTCTTTTTCTTTTTTTTTTTTAAAGCAATTATGGTTAAGTAACTTGCTCAAGGTTACATGGCCAGTTATTTCTGGGTGGGTGCTAAGTGTCTGAGCCCGGATTTGATCCCCATGTCATCCTGACATTGGGGCCAGTGGTGCTCTTACTCGCTGTGCTACCTGGCCACCCCTGTGCTTTAGTTTCTTCAATATTTTGCTTTAGTTTATTGTTGAATAAATAGAGAATTCACTATACTATTTGATTAGATCTTTAAAGTTATTTGTAGCAGCAGTCCTCAGAAGAGCTGCTTTTGATTGATTTTACAGTGGGAGAGGGAGAAAAGGTAACAGATGCAGTTTCTCTCATCAGTCTGCCCTGGATCTATGGCCCAGAACTGTGTAGTGGGCAACAAAGCTGCCAATTCATACCTGTCACTGTAAAGGTGCCTCATTATATGTAGATCTGGAGGTACAGAAATGGCACTCCTTAGTGGTTCACATTCTCTCTCTGAATATGGCATGCTCCATACCAGACCCCTCCTCTACTATCTACAGAGATCTCTGTCTCTATGCTGACCTGGGCTAGAAAATGACTCACTGTGACTTTTTCTTGAATTTCCTTGTCAGGATTTGGTTTAATGCATTTTCTTTTTGGAAGATATTTTTTGGGGGAGAGGGGGGAGAAGGGAGAAGCTCTTCCCTATACTACTTCTTAGTATTTTGCCATCTTGGTTTCTCAGTCAAGATCAAACTGAAAAGTGTGTGATGGATGCATTGTTTAATCTCCTGAGTCCTTACAGAGTTTCATGAACATTCTGATCTTTCTAAGCTTCTGCTTCCTTTTTTTTTAAAGAGACCTGGTTGTTAAACAGCATGCCCCAACATTTTACATAACATGGCAATAATCCATTGCATTCAAGTATCATAATTTGTAAGTACATTGTAGAGAGAATGAATAAGGCTTAGTTAGCAATATATTAGGGGAGGAGAGGTGAGAGAGGCAGAGGAGTCCAAGATATCAACAAGCTTTTGAACTTTTGAGACTAGGTGAATGGTGATGATAATAACCTAAACAATAAAACTAAACAAGTCAAGAGAATGACAACAGATTTTAGAAGGAAGATAATTAGCTTAAGTTTGAATATAATGGGCCAGAAGTATCATTGGGACATACAAGTAGAGACTGGAGGAACCCAATCATATCAATCATGATATCCTCACATTATACATGAAGCCAAAAGGCAAAAGGGAGTTGTAGTCATAAATGGGAGGATTTTCTATGGAGAGGCAAAAAAAAGATGTGAGCAGAGTTGATTGGTCATGAATCCAAAGGCAACAAGAAACATTAACACATTAAATATTTGCATTGAAATGGTCATGACAAGTATTTACAAGAAGACCACCATGAAAATAACTGCAACTTATGCCTCAACTTCTATTTCAGGGAAGAAAAAGTATGGGCACATAGAGAAATTTTGTGATGTCATTAAATCCCTGCATAAATCAACAGAGCCATTAGTAATCGATCAACAATGCTCCCTCACTTCCATGCAAAAATGGGCTTAGAGGAGAATAAAGAAAAACATGGTAGAAAATATGATTCAAAAGTTAGAAATGAAAGAAAGCATAGACTTAGGGATTCTACAGAATCCTTGCACCTACCTATCACGAACATTTCTTCAAGAAGAGAGTTGAAGGGTGAACACCAAATAACATCACAAAAAAATATAATTGTTTCTATTTTAATAAGCAGCAGATAACAAATGTTTACTGATATGGAAGTCAATTTCCAATCATCTGTCTATTTACAATCAGAACGCTGGCTTGTTAGAGCAAACATTAAAATACACACCAAATTAGAAGAAAGAATAAAAATGAGAAGATATAGTAAACAATTGAAGTAATTAAAGCCATACCTGTTCTTAAAAGCTGTAAATGCTATGAAATGGCATGGGGTGGGAGGAATACTGAGAGAATATCACTTTTATGGCTTCTTTTGTTTTTCCTTTTGGAGGGCAATTGGGGTTAAGTAACTTGCCCAAGGTCACATGGCTAGTTTTTTTGTGTGGGTGTTAAGTGTCTGAGGCCAGAACCGAACTTGGGTCCTCCTGACTTCGGGGCTGGGCTTTACTCACTGTGCCACCTAGCTGCCCCACTTTTATAGCTTCTTAAAAACTAGGTTTGTTGCCTGTCACATGTACAAATAAAGTTAGGAATGTGATCCAGGAGAGACACAATGGCTTTGTCCTCCTGGGTTAATTTTGTTTTTACTCAGATGCCTCCTCATGGTACAACCTAAATTCCCGGAGGGCAGGGGCAGGTTTTACCTTTCTTTGTACCCCCAGCACTCAACATAGAGTCTGGCACATAGTAAGGGCTAAGTAAATGCCTTTTGACTTTACTTGACTATGTAGGAGAGTAGAAAACCTTGGTTTCTCAGATCTAGATAGCCCTCTGTGGTCTATTGGAAAACAGCCCCTGAAATGATTTGAGTGAGGTACAGGAATTGACAGTAATTATAGGGGACTTTCTAACTCTAAGTTAGGTGGATGTCTGAGACAGAGATGTTGTCCCTACTAGCAAGAAATTCAAAGAAACATTAAGTGCATAGGGGTTCTTATTAGGGCATGGTTCTGGAAGCTGAGTCTTTAGGAGCTGATAGACCTCCCTCACTTATGAGAGACAGACAGACAGACAGACAGACAAAGAAAGACAGACTGTCAGAAGGAACAAGTAGGACATGGTGGCAGCAGGAGAAGTAAGCTTCACAGAATAAAGCCCAGTAGGAAGAAGACACATTAAGAATAGCACAGTGGTCTCATTCAAAGATGTCTTTTTAGTATTGGTAATCATTTCAGATCATATGAACCCCAATAAGGGCCAAAATATTCTTTGCTCTAAAAATGCCCTTTCCTGTGTCAGCAACTTCAAAGACCAGATGAGGCTGACCAGTAGTATTCTTCTTGTTTGTGCAGAGTAGTGGGACTTCTCTTATCTTAGTATCCTAGTGGCTATACAGGGGAAACACAGATATCCTGGGATTGTAATTGGAGCTACTTTGTCAATTGTCTTGTCAATTTGTAACACATATGGAGACCATAAATCTAAGGGACACAGACATCCTGGGATTGTCCTAAAGCATAAAAAAGCTTGTCATTCTTTTATCAGACATTAAGAATTTAAGTTATGACACATTGTAGGTACAGGTTAGCTAGCTTTGGCTAGCTTTAAGGGAATAAAAAAATATGAATTTATGTGCCACCTAGCCTGTTTGCCTCTTTTAACCAAACTTTCAGATGGACAATTAGAAAGCTATGAGTTACTGTATCATGTGCATACTCTGGTCATACATATTATATTCAGTCTATCCAGTCTATATTTTGATAATGTATGTATATGCGAAAGAATGTACTCTAGGTTTATGGGGCTTTCAGGGGTAGCTTTTTCTGGGAGGTCCCCAGGCTACACTGAGAATATTTAAGCAATGAAAACCAGTTGTCACAATGATAATATGGAAAGAACCTAAAAATCTCATAGATCAAACAAATATTTAAGATCCTTGCCAAGAAGAGAGATATGGCAGCCAAGCACAATAGTGATTTAGAATATAAACTCATTTTTATTATCTAACAAAGTGAATTAGTGGAACATTATTAGTCTTATAAAAATAGTGATAAATAAAGGAAAGTTAAAAACAAGATTAAAGAAAGATTGCCTGCCAACTAAGACCCAGATAAGCCAGATTATCCTGAGGGCTTTTAGGGATAATAATAGCTTACATTTGCATTGCTCTCTAAAGTTTACAAGGTGTTTTACACATTACCTAATTTGTCCCTGGGAGATAGGTGCTGATATTATTTAACAGATTTTATGTTTTTATAGATGGGAAACCTAATTTGAGAGGGAAAATTACCCAGGATGCCAAATCTTTCTGACTCCAAGTCCAAAATAATACTTACTCTGCTTCTCTGGAAAGATAAAAACAAGCAGACAAAAAATGGAAAAGATCTGTAAAGAATTCTATAACAATTGTTTTTTCTACACTAATGAGCCACCATATTTGTATCCCAATCTAAACAGTCCCCAAAGTACTGCATGAAGAAATTGAAATGGCACTGAAGAAAACAAAGATCAGAAAAGTAATTGAATTCAGCTAAGTATAAGTAGAAGAATCCACTCTAGAGGCAACAATTTTAAGGATCTTTCCCTTTAGGCTGTGATCTCCTTTACAGGAGGAAATGTTTTTTGCCTTTCTTTGTAACTTCAGTGCTTACCTGTACTTGGCACTTGGTAGGTGCTTAATATTTATTCAACTGACTATTAAGGGAATTATTCTCAAAATATCTCAAAGATTTTCTTGCAAATGCTTGAAAAAAAAATGAAGGGCCTTATTATCCCAAAAATGAAATTGAGAAATTATCAATATGCCTCCTTTCCCATCTCTATAAAATGTTTATGGGAATGACCTACACATTATAATAACTAGCCGTGATTCCAAGAAACTGATGGTGATGGATGCTACCCACTTCCTGACAGAAAAGTGATGGATTTGAGATGCAGAATGAGAAATACATTTTTGGACATGGCCCATGTGAGAATTTGCTTTGCTTGACTATTCATATTTATCACAATGGCTTCGGGTTTTTTTTTTCCTTTTTTTTTTCAGTTAAGGAGGCAGTGTGAGGGAAAGAAAATAAATGTTCATTAATTTTAAAAATGAGATTTTAAAAAGTGAATGATCTGCATCCTTGACAAAATGATAGAACAGGCTTTTGTAAATTATGCTGTGTGTTCTGAAAGTCTTCCTGCAGTTTTCAGCTATAAGTTTTAAGCTCTAAGCCATCTTTCTCTCCCTTTGTCAGACCACACACCTGGAATATTGTGTTCACTTTTGGAATCACATTTTAGGAAAGACATTAAACATCTAGAGTTTGTCTAAAGAAGGCAGCTAGAATAGTGTAGGTCCATATTAGGATTTATTGAAGGAACTGGAACTATTTAGCCTGGAGAAGAAAGGAATAAAGGGGACACTATAAACATCCTTTCCAGGTATTTGAATAACTGTCATATGAAAAAAATGCCTTGTTCTGACTCTGCCCACAGGACAGGTTAAAAGCTATTTGTAAAAATTACAAGGAAGTAAATTTATGTTTGTTTTAAGCCAAATAAAGGCAATTCAAATGAACAAGCATTGGTTAAGCGCCTACTGTGTGTTAGGCACTGTGATAAGCTGGAGATACCAAGAAAGACAAAAACCAGTACCTGCTCTCAAGGAGCTCACCAAGGGAGAGACAACATGCAACCAATAAGCAGAAAACAAGCTTGTATACAGGATAAAATGGAGACGATCTCAGTGGGAAGGCAGGAACATTAAGCAGGACAAGGAAAGGCTTCTT
Source organism: Petaurus breviceps papuanus (assembly GCF_028583685.1). Lineage (NCBI taxonomy): Eukaryota > Metazoa > Chordata > Mammalia > Diprotodontia > Petauridae > Petaurus > Petaurus breviceps. The sequence continues at coordinate 36,122,775 of NW_027185903.1, forward strand.
GAAGAAGAGAGGAATTTGGGTTATAAGTCAACTCCAAAAGATTCATGATGGAGAGAGATGTCTACATTCAGAGAAAGAACTAGAAAGAACAGAGTTTGAATGCAGATTGAAGCAAACTACCTGCTCTCTGTCTTTTTCTTGTTTGGTTTTGTTTCCTCTTTCCCATTGTTCATTCCATCCAATACAATCCTTCTTTATAACCTGACTAATGTCTAATGTGAAACTATTTGCAGATCCTATACTTGATTGTATGCCGCCATTGGGGGGGGGGAGTGAGAGAGGAGGAGAAAATTTGAAACTTAAGGAATTGTGGAATTGAATCCTGTAAACTAAAAGTAAATAAACAAATTAATAAAGACCAAAAAATATTTAAAAAAAAAGAAGAGAGGGATTTGAGCTGGGACTTGAAGGAAGCCAGGAGATGAAGATGAGGAGGGAGAGCAATCCAGGGTTGGAGGACAAGTGAAAAACACAAAAGATGTCCAGAGATTGAGTGTTTTGTGCAAGGAACAGCAAGGAGGCCAATGTCACAGAGTCACAGAGTAGGTGAAGAGAAGACTGCAGAAAAGTAGGAAGGGGTCAAGGTATGAAGAGCTCTAAGGGGCAAACAAAGGATTCTGTATTTGATACTGGATGTAATAGGGAGCCATTGGGGTTTGCTGAAATAGGAAGTGGCATAGTCAGACGAATCAGCTATAGGAAGATGATTTTGACATCTCTATGGAGGATGGACTGAAATGGGGAAACACCTGGGAGGGAGATTAAGCAAAAGGCTACTACAGTAGTCCAGGTGTAAGGTGATGACAGATATTGATAGGACTCAGCAACTGATGGAATGGGGTAGGGAAGGGGTACACAGGGAGGAAGGTAAGTAAAAATTTCCTAGACATTATAACAGAATGTTCTGAGAGCTAGTTGGTTCTGTTTCATTGGAGGTCTTCAAATCTGGATGTCACTCATACCATATGTTATATGGGGAATCATCATTCAAAGTGACATAGATTTTAGAGTTTAAAGGCAGTTTCAAAGTCATCTTATCCAATTCCTTTATTTTATATAAGAGGAATTTAAGGATTAGAGAGGTGGTTTGATTTGCCCAACATTACACAGGTATAGCTGACTGGTATTTATATAGAAGAGAGACTATGTGGGGAAATAGAGAGTTGACCTCAGAATCAGGAAGATCTTGGTTTAAGCCCTGTCTCATAATAGTTGTGTGATCCTGGACAAATCACTGAATCAGGGTCACTGATTTATTGTTTTAAGACTATAAGTTTCAGATAAGGTGCTGTCCTAAATCAGTAAAAGGGAGTTTCCTCACCCAGGGGGGAATGACAAAACCATGTTGACTGGGTCCACTAAAGATTTATGTAACATAATCTTAATTGGGCTCTCAATGAAGCAACGCAATTCTTTTATACTTCCCTAATTAATTCATTATCCCTCTCACCACAGAGGCTTTTAATACCTCCACAAAGCTTTCATGGCTTCCCACCTACCTCAGCTGAGAACCTTGCTTCCTATTTCTTTGAAGAAATGGGGACCATTCACCAAAAGCCCTCTCTTATCCCCTCCTCATTTTGCACTGAGATTCCCACTATTTCCTCCTTCACCCTTGTCTCACATAAGAAGTGTTCATTCTCCTTGTCAAGGCAAACCCCTTTACATATTCAAGTAACCCCATTTCATTGCAACCTCCCCAGCAGATTGTTCCCTCTATCATCCCCACTCTCTCATTAATCTTCAGTCTCCCTACCTGCTTTCCTATTGACTATAAACACACTCATCTCTCTCCCATCCTTAGAAAACCATGACTTGGACTATCCATACCTGTCGGCTGTTATCCAATATCTCCCCTCTAGTTTGTGGCTAAACTCCTCAAGAAAGTCATCTATATTTAGTGTCTCCACTTTTGCTCTCATTCTCTTCTTAACTCTCTGCAATCTGCCTTATGACCTCATTATTCAAAGGAAACTGCCCTCTCCAGTTACCAATAATCCCTTAACAGTTAGACCTAATGACCTTTTCTCAATCATCAATCAGCCTTCTTGACCTCTCTGTAGGCTTTAATACCTTTGACCACCCTCTGCTCCTTGATACTCTCTTTTCTCTGAGTCTCCCCATGCCTGGACATGCTTTTTTTGTGACAACTTTGCCTCTTGTTTCTCCTCCTACCTGTCTGACTGCTTCTTCTCAGACCTCTCTGATAGATTTTCTTCCCAGTCACTCTTGCTAGTTGTGAGTTTCTTCTAAGGCTCTCTTGGGTCCCCTTCTCTCTCTGTACAATCTCATTTAGTGATCTCATCAATTCCCATGGATTTAGGTATCTTCTTTATACAAATATACAAAGATCTATTTATCTAGCCCCTAATTTTCTCCTGATCTCCAACTTTCTATCAGACATCTTGAACTAGATGTCCCTTATGTATCTTAAACTCAATGTGTCCGAAGCTGAACTCATCTTTCTTCACTAAGCTTTCCCCTTTTCATAACTTCCTTATTATTGTCAAGGGTACCACTATCCTCCCAGTCACCCAGGCTCCCAACCTAGGTGTTATCCTCACTCTTACCCTCAATATCCAACCAGTTGCTAAATCTACCTTCATAACATCTCTGGTATATACATCCTTCTCCTCTGACACTGCCATCACCCTGGTGCAGGCTCTTGTCACCTCAGGTCTAGATTATTGTAATATCCTGAAGGTGGTTCTGCCTAATACAAGTCTCTCCTCACTCTAGTTCATCCTCTACTCAACTCTCAATATAATCTTCCTGAAAAGCAGACCTGACTATATATATATATATATCAATCACTCTTTTACTCAATAAATTCCAATGGCTCCCTGGTTTACCTCTGGGATCAAATATAAAATTGTTTGTATGACTCTTAATACCCTCCATAATCTGGCTCCTTCCTACCTTTCCAAGCCTTCTTGTACGACTTTAATTACTCTGTAATTCTGTGACACTGACCTCCCTGCTGTTCCTTGAACAAAACATTGTATTTTCGCTAGCTGTCCCCCATGGCTGAAATGCTGTCCCTCTTCATCTTCATCTCCTGACTTCCTTCAAGTCCCAGCTCAAATCCCACCTTCTGCAAGAAGCCTTTCCTGGTCCTGCTTAATACTAGTGCCTTCCCTCTGGTGATTATTCCCAAATCACACTGATATACAGCAGTCACACATAGTTGTTTGCATGTTTTCTGCTTCCATAGACTGCGAGCTCCTTAAGGACAGAGACTGTTGGTTGCATTGGTTTTTGTCTCTCGTTGTATCCCCAGTTTAGCACAACACTTGGCACATATTAAGTGTTTCATAAATTCTTGTTGACTTGATTTGAATGGCATTAGGGGCCTAGTTCCTCTTTCTATTTATAGCTTTCAAGTTGTTCGAGTACTTTGTGTAAATTATCTCATTTGACTATGGTCATGCCTATAGAGGAGTGGTCAGATAGAAGATGGACCAGATGCCCTTTGGGATCTTGTCCAACTCAGATTCTGTAATTCTGAGAGATAAGATGTGTATACACATACATCTGATGCCAATTAAAACATTACAAGTACATATGAAAAGTACAAAGTACTTTAAGAGATATAAAGAGGGAGTGACCACTTCTAGAAATAAGAATCAGCAAAAGCTTCATGGAGGAAGTGACACTTGAGCTAGAAAGATTTCTCCAGGTATGGATGGAGAACAGGAGATAGAAACCATTCCAGATATGAAGTCATTGACCCTGGGCTCCTTTCCCAAGACAAATTGTGGGACAAGTTCTTTGGGTTTTAGTTTCCTCATGTGTAAAAGAGGCGGTAGGGAGTTAGACCAGATAACCTTCAAGATCTTTCCTAGCTCTAAATCCATGACAATATGATAGCTCATGAAGGTATCAGGGCCAAGGGTCAGGTGCTTTGTTTTTCTTTTAGAACAAGAGAGCATGTTTGTAGTAGAGAAAGAGCCAAGAGGGGGGGTAAAAAGATATTGAAGATGCATTAATGTGGTAGAGGGATTCAGAGGGGATGAATCAAAGGTATACATAGAGCATTTTTTTAAAAATAGTATTTTATTTTTCTCAATTACATATGAAAAAAATTTTTTATTATTCATTTTTACAAGATTTTGAGTTCCTTTCCACCTTCTCCAATTCATATAAAAAATAACTCTAAACAAACTTTGGAGCTACAAAACCCACAAAATGACAGAAAGAAGCTAATGTCCTGCTGAAGACAGCCCAGCAGGCAGGCAGGAAGGGGCTAGCACAGCACTCTGGGAGCCAAGCCCAGCCCCCATGAGCCCAAGGTTTTAGCCTCAGGGCGGCCACAACCAGCCACCGGCTGGAGGGACTTCAGATCACCAGCAGCTGTGGTGGTTTCCAGAATTGTTAACCTACAGATGCTAAGGACAAAGTGAGAGGTCAGTGCAGTGTGGACTTCAGGAACCATGAGTCTGGGAGTGAAGTCCAGCCTTAGCCCCCTTAGAGAGAGAAGCACCTGAGGCATGGCAGCTGCCACCAGGTGGCTGCTTCAGAGCTCCTGGCCTGCAGATTGTAGGGGGAACAAGTGACCAGTCTGAGGGGTAATAGCTCTTAACCTGCTTTAACCTGCTTGGATCTGAATCACTGTCTAGGGTGGAGGTCCTGGGGTACATGACCAGTGTGCCAGAGCCAGTGGAGGCTTCTGAGAGGGCAGCCAACTAATAGCTCCAACAGCTGAGAAAACCCCAGCGATTTGGGACAAAGCTCCCCATTCTGGTAGCAGAGTTCTACTGTGGTATAAAGCTCAAAAGTCAAGTAATTGAGAGGCAACATGAGCAAGCAAAGGAAGCAAAGCAAGCACAGCAATCCAAATTTACACTCCTATTTTGGGGACAAAAAAGATCAAAGCATGGAACAGGAGGAAGACAACAAAGTCAAAATTCCTGCATCAAAAGCCTTCAAGAAAAATATGAGCTGGTTACAAGCCATAGAGAAATTTAAGAAGAATTTTGAAAACCAAGTAAGAGAAGTGGAGGAAAAATTGGAAAGAGAAATGATAATTATGCAAGAAAATTATGAAATGAGAATCAACAACCTGACTGAGGAAAATAACACCTTAAAAATAGACTAACTCAAATGGCAAAAGAGGCTCAAAAAGCCAATGAGAAGAATGCCTTAAAAAGCCAAATTTGCCAGATGGAAAAAGAATCTCAAAAGCTCACTGAAGAGAATCACTCCTTCAGAATTAGATTGGAGCAAATGGAAGCTAGTGACTTTATGAGAAATCAAGATACTATTAAACAGATCCAAATAAATGAAAAATGAACAATGTGAAATATCTCATTGGAAAAACCACTGACCTGGAAAATAGATCCAGGAGAGATAATGTAAAAATTGTTGGACTACCTGAAAGCCATGATCAAAAAAAGAACCTAGAAATCATTCTTCAAGAAATTCTCAAGGAAAATTGCCCTGATGTTTTAGAACCAGAGGGCAAAATAGAGGTTGAAAGAATCCACTGATCACCTCCTGAAAAAGATCCCAAAAAGAAAACTCCTTGGAATATTATAGCCAGTTTCCAGAATTCCCAGATCAAGGAGAAAATATTAAAAGCAGTCAAAAAGAAACAATTTGAATATTGTGGAAACACAATAAAGATCACACAGGATCTGGCTTGGAATATGATATTCCGGAGACCAAAGGAGCTGGGATCAAAACCAAGAATCACCTACCCAGTAAAACAGAGTACAACCTATATTTAATTGGTTATTTTCACAGTAAAAGTGGGTGACAAGGGAGGAAGGGAAAGAATCTGGAATTCAAAGTTTAAAATCAAGTGTTTAAAAATATATTATTATTATTTTACATGCAACTGGGAAATAAAATATACAGTCAATGGGGCATAGAGATCCACTATGCCCTACTGGAAAGTTGGAGGGGGGATTGGGGAAGATATAGAAGAGAGCAGATTGGGGGAAGGGATATTCAGTAGGATTGATGTTTTGGGATGGTGGGTAGGGGAAAAATGGGGAGAAAATTTGTAACTCAAAATCTTGTGGAAATGAGTGATGTGAACTAAAAATAAACATAAAATTTAATTTAAAAAATTTTTTAAAGCCAAAAGAAAAAAATATTCTGAGCTCCAAATTTTTCTCCCTCCCCCCTCTCCTCTTCCTAAAAAGGTAGGCAATTTAATATAGATTATGCATGTTCTATCATGTCAAAAACATTTTTATATTAGTCATAGTTGTGAAAGAAGAAACAGATCAAAAGGGGAAAAACCACAAAAAAAAGATAAATAAATGAAAAAAAGTATGCTTCAATCTGTCTTCAGAGTCCATCAGTTCTTTATCTGGATATGGATAGCATTTTCCTTTGTCAGTCTTTTGTTCTTGTCTTGGATCATAGTGTTGCTGAGAAGAGCTAAATTATTCATAAGTGATCACACAATGTTGCTGATACTGTGTACAATATTTTCTTGGTTCTGCTCATTTAAGTTTTCATCAGTTCATCCAAGTCTTTCCAGGGTTTTCTGAAATCTGCCTGTTCACAATTTCTTCTTTTTAAAATTAATTAATTAATTTTTGGTTTTGAACATTCACTTCCATAAAATTTTGAGTTCTAAATTTCGTCCCACTCTCTCCCTTCTCCTCTCCCCAAGCCAGCATGCAATATGATATAGGTTCTACATATACATTCATATTAAACCCATTTTCACATTAGTCATGTTGTAAGAAAGAATTAGAACCAATGGGAGAAACCACTGGAAGGAAGAAGCAACAAAAAGAGAGAAAATGGTATGCTTCAGTCTGCATTCACACTCAGCATTTTCCATCATGAATCTTTTGGAGTTGTCTTAGATCCTTGCATTATTGGGAAGAGCTAAGTGTATCATAGTCAGTCATCACACAATGTTGCTATTACTGTGTACAATGTTCTCCTGGTTCTGCTCACTTCACTCAGGATGAATTCATATAAGTCTTTCCAAGTTTTTCTAAAGTCTGCCTGCTCATCATTTCTTATAGCACAAAAGTATTCCATTACATTCATATACCACAGCTTGTTCAGTCATTCCCCAATTGACAGGCATCCCCTCAATTTCCAATATTTTGCTACCATGAAAAGGACTGCTATAAATATTTTTGCACCCATAGGTCTTTTACCCTTTTTTATGGTCTCTTTGGAATACAGACCTAGTAGCTGTATTGCTGGAACAAAGGGTTCAGTTTGGTTGCCCTTTGGGCATAGTTCCAAATTGTTATCCAATTCTACCAACAGTGCATTAGTGTCTCAATTTTCCCACATCTTCTCCAATATTTATCATTTCCCTTTTCTGTCATGTTAGCCAATTTGATAGATGTAACAAGGTGCCTCAGAGTTGTTATTATTTGCATTTCTCTAATAAAAAGTGATTTAGAGCACTTCTTCATATACCTATAGAAAGCTTTGATTTCTTCACCTGAAAACTGCCTATTCATATCCTTTGACCATTTATCAATTGAGGAATAACTTGCATTCTAATAAATTTGACTCAGTTCTCTATATATTTAAAAAACAAGGCCTTTATCAGAGATATTTGCTATAAAGATTGCTTCCCAGCTTTCAGAGTTGCATTGGTTTTGTTTGTTCAAAAGATTTTTAATTTAATATAATCAAACTTATCTAATTTAATATTTTGTAATGCTGTCTATCTCTTGTTTGGTCATAAAATTATAACTCACTTAACTTCTCTTTTAAGAATTTTGATGCTATACCAGTTGTTGCAATATTGTATTTTACCAGTTTAGTATTGAGATTAGCATTTAGATTTAGTATTGAGATTACTTCATTGTCTATCATATTTTTTAGCAAAAATCTAAAAAAAATCCTCTGAGATGAGGATTGCTATCCCTGCATTTTTTTTTCATCTGAAGCATAATAGATTCTGCTCCAGTCCCTTACCTTTACTCTGTGTGTGTGTGTGCTTCAAGTGTGTTTCTTGTAAACAACATATTGTAGGATTCTGCTTTTTGATCCATACTTCTGTTTTATGGGAGATTTCATACCATTAACATTCACAGCTATGATTACTATCTCTGTATTCCCCTCCTTTTTGTCCTTTCTCTCCTTTCACCCTTTCCCTCCTAACCAGTGTTTTGCTTCTACCACCTCCCCCATTTTGCCCTCTTTTCTGTCAGTTCTCCCCTTCTCTCTCCTCCCCCTTCTTTATTTAATCTCCTCCCTTCCTACTTTCTTTTTTGGTAAGATCAATTTCTATATTCAACTTATGGTTTATATTATTCCCTCTTTGAGGCAATGCTAATAAAAGTAAAGGTCAAGTCACGCCCGTCACCCCCTGCCATCATCCCCTCCACTGTAATAAGTCTTTTGCGCCTCTTCATGTGAAATGATTGACCTCATTCTGTCTCTTCCTTCCTTCCTTCTGCACCCAGTGTACTCCTCTTTCTCATCTCTTAATTACTTTTCAAAGTCATTCCTTCAAATTCACTTTACACCTGTACCTTCTGTCTATGTGTATTCCTTCTAGCTACTATACCGCTATTAGTGGTACACTATTTAAGAAGTACAAGTATCTTCCCATGTAGAGTCCAGCTCCATAAATCCCTTATGTTTTCTTTTCCCTTTTTTTGGGTTCTCTTGGGTCTTGATATTAGAAATCATTTTTTTTGTTCAATTTTGGTCTTCTCTTTATGAACGCTTGAAATTCTTCTATTTCATTGAATGACCATCTTTTCGCTTGATGTATTATGGTTAATTTTGCCAGGTAAGCGCTTCTTGGTTGTGGTCTTAACTCCTTTGCCTTCTGGAATATCATGTTATATGACCTCTGATTCTTTAATGTTGCAGCTGCCAATTCCTGTGTAATCCTGATTGTGGCTTTCCAATTTTTGAATTATTTCTTTCTGGCCACTTGAAGTATTTTCCCTTGACCTGATAGTTTTGAAATTTGGCTATAATGTTACTTGGATTTTTAATTTTGGGATCTCTTTCCTGAGGTGGTTAATGGACTCTTTCAATGCCTATTTTGTTCTCTGCTTCCAAGATATCAGGGCAATTTTGTTTGATAATTTCTTGAAAGATGCTGTCTAGGTCCACCTTTTGATTATGGCTTTCAGGTAGTCCAATGATTCTGAGATTGTCTGTCTCCTCAATCTATTTTCTAGGTCACTCTTTTTTTCAATGAGGTATTTTACATTCTTCTATTTTTTCATTCTTTTGAATTTGTTTGATTCTTGATAGAATAGAGTCATTAGCTTCTACTTACCCAATTCTAACTTTTAAAGAGTTTTTTCCCCCAGTAAGTTTTTTGCTTTCTTTTCTATTTGTCCCCAACTTTTTAGGGAGTTGTTTTCTTCAGTGGATTTTTGTATCTCCTTTTCAATTTGTCATATTCTACTTTTTAAGTAGTTGCTTTCTTTTTCCAGGCTGTTGACTCTTTTTCATAATTGTCTTGCATCACTCTCATTTCTTTTCCCAATTTTTCCTCTACCTCTCTTATATGATTTTTTAAAAACTCCTTTTCCATAAGTTTTTTCTGAGCTTGAGACCACTTCCCATTTTTCTTTGGTGTTTTGACCATAAGATGTTTTGATATTGCTGTCCTCTTCTGAGTTTCTGTCTTGATCTTCTCTGTCAGTATAAAGACTTCAGTTTCATTTTTAATTGTTTTTTGCTTTTTTTTTTTTTTTTTGCTTTTTAGAGGGGGGAAGGCAGGGCAATTGGGGATGTGACTTGCCTGAAGTCACATGACTAGTAAGTGTGTTAAGTGTCTGAGGCTGGATTTGAACTCAGGTCCTTCTAACTCCAGGGCCAGTGCTCTATTCACTGTACCACGTAACCACCCCTCATCTTTTTTTTAACCTTTTTTCTTTCTTTTAAATTTGAGTTCTGCTCCCAGGGTGGCAAGGGAACTCTCTCAGGCTTCTGTGCCAGTGGCTACAGTTCCTGGCTGTTTACCTGATACTGTGCTGTTATTGCCCTAGAGCCCCCTGGGTACCCTCATATCTGGCCCACGCTGAGGGAGTAGGGTGGGGGTAGTTGGCACTGATGGAGGTTGAAAGGGTCTGGCAGCTTACCTCATGCTGAGACGGGATCCCAGTAGTGGTGTCTGGTGTGTGCCCAGGCTGATGGGATGTTTTTGCATTTGCCTAGGGCTAGGCTGAAGCCCAGGAGGTTCTCACAGCTGGAGTCTACTGGTTCCCCTGGCTATGCTAAGGAACACGGAGGGTCCTGGTATTGGCAAATGTCTGCTTCACCAGGATGAGGCTCAGGATATCCCACTGGTTTGTTGAGGTGGAGCTTGCTGCTGGCTTGCTGAGATGCTTCCTGTCTTGGATTACACTCCCCCTTTACACAAGTGAGACAGACCTTTCTTGCCAATCTTCCAAGTTTCTTGGGCTAAAACATTGTTTCACCGCATCTTTTCACTAGTTCTCCTGTTCTAGGTTTTGTTTTGGGGTGCTATTTTGTGGCTGTTTGGAGGTGAATATGGAAGAGTTATAGCAATTTACTGCTTACTCCACCATCTTGGCTCCCAGAAGTCTCTAGAGCATTTATTTTTGACAAGAAGAATGGATCCCTCATAGTCTGAAACCACAAAGATGACTGATGTCCCAGAGAGGTTTTAAAGTGTAGAATTCACATTAATATCTCATGTTTACATAGTATTCTAAGGTTTGGGCAGCTAGGTGAGGCAACAGATAAAATGTCAGCCTGGAGTCAGGAAGACTCATCTTCCTGAGTTCAAATCTGGTCTCAGATACTTACTAGCTGAGTGACCCTGAGCAAGTCACTTACCCCTGTTTGCCTCAGTTTCCTCATATATCAAATGAGCTAGAGAAGGAAATGGCAAACCAACCCAAATGGGGTCACACATGACTGAAAACAACTGAATAACGACAAAAATCATGAGGTTTACAGATCACTCCCCTCACACCAACTCTGTGAGGAAAATGGTTTAAGTTTTTGTAACCTCATTTGAAGAGGAAGAAACCGAGGCTCAGAAATATTTGCTCAAGGCCCCAGAGTTGGGTAAGTATCAGAGCTAGGATTGAAACCCTGGTCTCTTGAATCCATTCTACTGTCATACCAACTGCCTCTTATATAGGGGAATTCAGGTCCCTCACCCTTCATCTCAATCAAATAAAAGACAAGGTTGCCTCCTGATGGTGTTGGAAGTAGATTTGGTGACTTGAGGAGGCTACAAAAAGCTTTAGAACAGCTAATATGGGAAATGTCATTTTTGGTAAATAAGTGATGAATAAAAGGATTATTTGCAATTGTGAAGTCCCTCTTGAAGTTAGAGAGCAAAGATCTACAGTGAATATGATCATTTTAGTTTTATGGCTTACTTCAGCAGTGCTCAATGGTTTGGGAATAAGAGTTAAGAAAGTAGATAGCGGGCATTGCTCAGACTCGCAGATTAGGAAACCAGCCTACAGTGAAAGGAGATTCCAGGAGAGCAGAGAACACATTCTTGAAATGACTGAGCATAAGGTGAAAGATAAGTATGGAGGGAAATAAAACGGAATAGGGTGAACGGAGAAGGGCAGTGAAGACAGGGAAGCATTTCCTAAGAGGGAGTGATCCAAACATCCAAGGACTTGATATAAGCAGGCAATGACAGCTTCAGGGAGAGAGACTCTGACAGTTGGAAGGACAGGAGGTTGTAGATGAAGACCAAAATTTCAGAGTTAAGGTGTCAGAGATGAAACTATTTTGGATGGTGGTCAGAGGTCTAAGGTATGAGCAGTGTCATGGTCTAGACCAATCTGAAATAATTTGTTCTCTCTATGCTACCTATATTCCCAAGTTCATTGCTTTCCCAACCATCTAATACTTTATTGGAATAACTACAGACAATTAAAGGAGATTATTCTTCACGCCTGTATGTTATGTTAAAAAATTTCTGATTTTCTGGATAATAATCTCACTTGACTTGACTTCAGGATTTCCTGGAAAACTGAGTCATCCTCTTATTTAAACCTTCTATGGAAGGCACTAGCTTCTCTTAGTAACCTGCTCCAGAATTAGTAACTGTCACATTTTTCTTTTCATTTTTCCTAAATCTCTCTTTGTGCTTTAAAAACCTAGCACTGGTCACCCTATCATCAGGAAATAGATGGTCCCTATCCTCCATGTTACAATAAATTCTGCTTATTCAGTATGATAGAATAGGGAACCTGCCAGAAGGACTTCCAGAAGACTTAATATAGTAATACAAACACTATAGTAAAATCATGCCGAACATAATTTAATTTTTCCTTGATGATAAATGTTTTCCTTAGGTTCCTACTAGTGGAATATAAATTCCTTAAAGACAGGAACAGTCCATTTTGTCTTTTTATCCCAAGTACCTAGCACTGCTTCAGGCATAAAGTAGGTGCTTAATAAATGCTTATTAAATTCAATTGAATTCTCAGTAATATCAATTTTCTTGGTATAGACTGTGCATTTAAAAAAGATGGGGGATTTGAACAAACCTACGCTAACCATAACAAATTCCAAAAGTGACCCTGTTGAAGAAGCCATGTTATTAGTTTATCATTCCTATGTTGAATAAAAACAAATAGCACTGCAGTGGACAAAGCATCTTTGAATCTAAGTAGCTGATGGGCCAGTGGATAAATTACTGGGCCTGGAGTCAGGAAGACCTGAGTTCAAATCCTCCCCCAGATACTTACTAGCTGAGTGACTGGGTAAATCACTTAAGCTCTGTTTGATTTAATTTCTTCAACTAATGAGAATAACAGCACCTACCTCCCAGGGTTGTTGTAAGGATCAGATGAGACACTATTTGTAAAACACCTGGTACATAGTCGGCACTATATAAATGCTAGCTCTTATTATCAAAGATAATTCAGGTTCAAGCCTCACCTTGGACCCAGATTGTCTGTTTTGCCCCCAGTGCTTTCTACAATTCATTAGGTCTCAGAATAGATGTTGACTTCTGTTGGTAAAAGCAGTTTGCTCTTGGGGGAATTCCCTATATTGATGAAGTTGTAGCTTCAGTCCCAATCTAGACTAAAGATCTAAGAAAAAAGGGAGGGAGGAAATCTAGTGATTTGAACTTCCTTGTTTTAGATTCTGGTTAAATGAAAGATTACTATATATACTTCGATATTTTTGAAGACTATCAATGCATCCCTCTTCCTCTTTCTTCTTCAGGATAAATAACTTTTCTTCCTTGATTATTTCTTCATAGACCCTATTTTCCATCTTTTTAAAAAAGATTCTTTGTATCTACTCCTCTATATTCAAAGTTTCCATAATTCTTTTTTTTTAATGTGGACCCCAGGATTGTGGCCTGTATACTGATAAGATGTACGCTGATATGACTAATGCATCACAAATATGGGGAATCGAAAGTTGACATTCTTTGCATGAAAGCTCTGCACTGATGATTCATTTTTGGCTTGCAGTCCTCTGCAGTCTCAACCAACAAATATTTACAAAGACCTGTTATATGCCAGATGCTTTACTAGATGCTGAGGGCTCCAAGACAAAAAGGAACCAACCGGTCCGTGTTGTCAGGAACTTACATTCTAGGGGGAGGAGAAGAGGGGCAAACAGAAGAAATAAAGAAAGCCTTTAAAATACAGGAGTTTTGGTGGATCCCTGACTGGGGTTATTGTGAGGATAAAGGACATGTTTAGCTACTGGGGGAGGGACCCTATGTCTGGAATATTTGTGTAGTGGGGATGATGCCCAGGAGCGGAAATTATAACAACAAAATGATCCTTGTGGAAGACTATGGCTAACAGGATGTGGTAGGAAAGATTACAAGGTGGATACAGAGAGAACCCACATGAAATGAAGGATGAAGGATGAAGGATGAGTTAAGAGAAGAGTTAGTAAAGCTACAGAAAGAATGAAATATGAAAGATCTGGAACTGTGCTTGAAAAAGAAGTGGTTAAGGTAGGAAAAGAAAGGATAAGGAAATAACAGCCACAGATATGGGAGTAAGGATGAGGATGGGGTGGGAGGCTGGAATCCAGAGTCTGGCTTGTAAAGGAAGAAATCTCCTTCCACAGCGCTCCAATTCATCATAAACCAACTTTGGCTATTAGAAATACATGTCTAAAATAGATGTCAGGCAAGGCATTTTGCTGGTGCAGGAGTCACACCCTTTCTCATGCAGACACACACATTACCACTCACGTGGTCATAAACATAACTACACAAGTGTTCCAGGTGTATTAGTTAATTGAATGCAACATTTATTAAGCACTAGGAAAATACAGACAAAAACAAAAGAGTCTCTGCCCTCAAAGGGCTTACATTCTGAAAGGGGGATATGCCAAATATACAGATAAGTAAGATAATTTGAGGCAACATACCCAAGTATGCAAAGGAATTTGAGGAAGTTGAGAGTAATGACAACTATGGGATCAGGGCTGGCTTCAGAGGAGGTGGTATCTATGATGAAACTAGAAGCCCAGTGAGAAGAGTGCATTCCTGGCATAGGGACAGCCTGTGTGAAGCCATGGAGATTGGAAATGGGATGTTGAGTTTGGATAACAAGCACTCTAGATTTTCTGGAATACAGAGTGCATGGAAGAGGGAATGTGAAATCTGGAAAGTAAGGTGAAAACCAGCTGGAGGAAGGTTTTATTTGCTGGACCAAGAAGTGTGTATTTTATCTTAGTGGCAATAAGGAACCATGGGCTGAGAAAAAACACAGACACAGGATTAAGTAGAATGGAGAATTCATCATTCTCTACTGTTTCCGTTGTTTCTCTCTTATTTGGCTATAGTAACCTTAAACCTGTTCATCTGAATGTAGTGATAGTTTTGAAACTCCCAGGAGTAAAAGACTTCACTTGATCTTTCTTAAGATGCCAGAATCACAACAGTTTTCCAAGGTCAAGGCATCACAGTCTTATACAACAATACAATAGTGTTTTCTATTACATTTCTTTCTAGTTCCACTCACTTCTCCAGTGCCCACTACATTCCTGATTATCCATCCATTAACCTCTTCTGTGACCATCTACTGTGCCCCCTGGATTCCCTGTTCCATTCCCATATAGCCACAGGTCCACGGGTTGACCTTCCAGTCTACTCCTTGTTACCCAAGTTACTATGACATCATTTTTCTGTTATCATCATTCAACATCTTTTTAAGTCCATAGCATTTGCTGATACAATTCTTCTCATCTTGGTCATGTGATCTCCTGATCTCCCAGACACATTTTCATCTGGTTTACAGTCTTCTCCCTATCTTGGTCTTAAAAGATATGACTTATTCTTCAGTGACTCACATCCCACTTTAATGAACTATGTGACAACCTGGTCTTACAGTTCCTCAATCTCCCTAATTCTAATGACCCTTATCTATACTCGTCAGCTACCCAATGACCCTTATCTACACTCTTTAGCTACCCACTGGCATGACCCCAAGTGGATGTCATCATGTCACTGATCTACTCCACATCCACTATAGTATGTTAAACTCTGACCACAGCCTCCTTACTACCTGCTTCTCCCATTTCCCCTGAATTGGTTTTTGTCTTCATCATGACCTCTATGTTATTGAAACCTCCCTATTCTCCTACAGCATCATCTCTTTTCCAGATGCATTTGCCTTCCTCCCTAAGTTAGATCCAGTACTGTGGCTAGGAATAAGCAAGGCAGGCAGTTAACAGAGGCATACCACATAGACAGGAATACATTTTAACATTACTTTTTATAAATGAATAATTTTAATGCCAGAATATTCTCTCAATGGCAAGTATGTTTTGTTTGTTTATTAATCTAGATACAGAGTTCATTAGTGTAGGGATTTCCCAGTGTGTGGAGGGAAAATCCCTCTACTGATGAATATCAGTTACTCTGGTGTAACTAGTCTTAGAGAGTTGTTTGAAGGTGACTTGCCAATGTCCACATAACTTGAGTGTAGAAGAGGAATAATTTGAACCCAGGTGTTACTGACTGCACAAGGGAGGACTCTCTGGGTAGTAGAGGTGGGAGGGATTGATTCAGAAATGAAAGTGATATAAAAATAAAAGATACCATAAAGATTTAGAAATAAAATCATTAACAATGCTGATTGTAGGTATTTATTTATTTTGTGATAAAACAAGATTTGGTTATACACAAATATATACAAATGGTCCAATTTTTAAGCCTTTTCTGAGGCACAGGGCTTTACCCTGATTATCTAGTGTCCATGGTCAGTTATTTCAACAATGTCTCTACTCATATCCCAGGATATCTCCCCCTCTACTGTTTGTCATGAAAGCCATTACAATCCCTAACCCTGGAGGATTGTTCCAAGTCACTAACACTGAAAACGATCCAAAAAATCACCTCACTTCTTGAAAAGCATCTGCAATGACAAAAAATGGAAATAATCAGTATTGGAGAGGCTGTAGAAAGACAGTCACATCAATACACTTCTGCTGTAATTGTAAATTGGTCCACTCTGGAAAGCAATTTATTTCCTCTGGAAAGGAATTATTAATAACAACAACAATAATAGCTAGCATTTATATAACTCCTTAAGGCTTGCAAAGTGCTTTATCAAAATCTCATTTTATCCTCATAACAACCATGGGAAGTAGGTGATAAATAACACCAAAAGATGTGTCTAAAATTACCCTTTGATCCCACTGCAAGATATACCTCAGTGAGAACAAAAAGTGCCACATACACAAAATTATTTACAGCAGTACTTTTTGTGGTCTCAAAGAATGGGAAAAAAATGTCCATCAATTAAGTAACAGCTAAACAAATTGTAGTACATGAATGTAATGGAATATCACCATACAATAAGAAGTAATGAATATGAAGAATTCAGAGAGGCAGGGGAAGGCATACCTAAACTGAGCAAAGTTAACAAGAACCAGGAAAATTACACACAGGGTGACTTCATCAATGTGAATAGAAAGAACACCAAGGAAAATGAAACCGAATACTCTGTAATCATAATGTCCTAGCTTGAAATTGGATAAGAGTTGAGAAAATTATATTCTTCCTTTCTGTGCAGAAGTAGGGAACTGGGGTAGATAGATATAGATATATACATCCATCTATACACACACATACATATGTGCATATATATGTGTGTTTGTATATATATACATACAAACATATACATGCATACATATACATTTAGGATACTGTCAGGCAGGGTTGGTGTGTTGGTTGGTTTGGTCAAATTGCTTTTTTTCTTATTCTCTGTAAATCTTTGTTACAAGGGAGCGCTCTCTGGGTAGTAGAGGTGGGAGGGATTGATTCAGAAATGAAGGTGATACAAAAATAAAAGATACCATAAAGATTTAAAAATAAAGTCATTAACAATATTGATTGGGTCAAGTACAGTTTAATGCTAGCCCATCCTAACCAGGTCTTCACTGCTATCATATACTCGATTTAATGCATCTCTTATTGGCTGCCAATCTTTCCCCATAATAGCTGTTCCACATCAGTTTAATACTCCTCGAGTCCTATTCCTCTCACTCTCAGAATACTAACTAACAAAATTGTGAGAAGATGGTGGAATAAGGCAGAAAATTACCTGACTTTCCCAAATTCCCACCACCACCACCACCACCACAAAAATAGCTTAAAATAACTTCTCAAAGTGAATTTTAGAGGGGGAGAAATAATTAAAATTTGGAGTAAAGCAGTTGTCCAGTCTAAGACAACTTGGGAAGATATTAGAAAAGACCTGACCTTTCAAGTCATCATTTGGCCTGAGGGAAGTGCAGATACCAAGGGGTAGATACAGCTGAATTAACAAACAGCAAGCCCTGGGGGCAGCTATATTGGCAATAGCTTCAAGAACTTGTAAGGGTTATGGGATTTAAAGATCTTCCATGCCCCATTGGACATGCTGATGTAGCAGGAAGGGGCGGAGCAAGCGAAAGCGAAAGCCAGAGAAAGCGAAAGCCAAGCTAGCGTTCCTGCGGTGGCTGGCGGTGGTGGCGACGGCGGCGGCAGCAGCAGAGGCAGCGGCAGCGCGAAGCCCTTTTTGAGTTAGGACTGCTAAGGACTTTCTGCTAAGGACTCCTGCTGAGGACTGCCAGGGGCCGGAGCTGCTGGGAGCGCGCTTCCAGGACACTGGGTGGTTGCTGTGCGTGGGGAGAGGAGGACCTTTGCCTGAGGTAGCCTGTTCTGTTTTAAAGGCTTGAAAATGTGGGTGCTTTCTACTTTATCTACCTGTGCCAATGTCATAACTACTCTGATGGCTTTCACTTTCTGGTTTTGGGACTCAGTCTTTTGGTATCTTAATAAATTTTCCAGCTTATTCCCTTATATGACAAGCATGATGTATTTTGTGATGGATAATTATATCAGCATATTTGTAATCTCTATAGGCATTGTGAATATGGCATTGCTGATACAGAACTTTAACCCCACAGATGGTGTGCCCCCCACAGCTGCTATGGGGGTCAGGTGGCTGATCAGAAAAAACTGGTAGGGTGGGATAAATTTCTTCTGGTGCTGAACCAGGACCAGGCACATTGACCAAATGAAGTTTCAGGTTGCTGTGGTAAGGAGGAACAAGCATACATCAAGGGGTGGGGGCCCTACTGGTCATGGTCATTTTGCAGGAAAATAATGTCCCTAGTTTTGGTTCCAAGGCAGAGAAGTAAACTGACATTTGTGGTAACCACTGGAGGGACCATAGGGAGCAAGGCCTTTTTAAGGGGCAGCAGGGGGGGGGCCCTGTTCTCAGCTTAGGAACAGAGAGGAGCACCTGAGATCATTCATAGACCAAGGAATGAGACAGAGGAGCAGTGACCACAAATGGCCTTGAATTATAGAACACTGACAGAATCAAAAAGTCAAAGACCCCCAGACAGCTCAGAGAACAACAGAAAAAAAAAAAAAACAAAAAAAAAAAAAATGTTAAACACCCCCAGACAGCACAGAAAAAAAAAAAAAAAAAAAAAAAACCAAACCCTGAAGTCTGAAACATTATCCCTCACAACTTGTGAGCAGAACCCAACCCTAACATAAAGTTAACAGCCAAGACATAGCCCATTAAAAAAAAAAAAGTAAACTCAAGAGAAAGGACCCAATCATAGATAGTTACTATGGTGATAGAGAGAAACAGGATTCAAACTCAGGAGAAGACAATGATGTCAAAACAACTATTTGTAAAACTCTGTGTGTGTGTGTGTGTGTATGTGTGTGTGTGATAAGACCAAAAAAAGTTCTTGGAAGAGCTTAAAGAGAACTTCAAAAATCAAGTAAGCGAGGGTAAGAAAAAATTGGGAGGGGTAGCTAGGTGGCACAGTGAATAGAGCACTGGTCCTGGAGTCAGGAGGTCCTGAGTTCAAATCTGGCCTCATACACGTAACACTTTCTAGCCTTGTGACCTTGGGCAAGTCACTTAACCCCAATTTCCCCACCCTCCCCCCTCAAAAAAGAAAAAAAAAGAAAAAATTGGGAAAAGAATTTTTTTTTAATTATGAAAAGTCAACCAATTGGAAAAAGATCCAAAAACTTATGGAAGAAAATAACTCCTTAAAAATTGGAATTGAGCAAAGGAAGCTAATGACTTCATAAAATACCAAGAAATAAAAGACAAAAAGGTTAAAAAATAGAAGAGAGTGTGAAATATCTCATTACACAAACAACTGACCTAGAAAACAGAGAGAGGAAAAATAATATGAGATTTGGAGGACTACTTGAAAGTTATGATAGAAAAAAAGAGTCTAGACACTATTCAAGAAATTATTAAAGAAGATTGTCCTGAAGTTTTAGAACTAGAAGATAAGAAAGGAAATTTTTAAATCCACCAATCACCACCTGAAAGATATTCCAAAATGAAAATTCACAGGAACATTATAGCTAAGTTTCAAAGTTCCTGGGTCAAGGAGAAAATATTACAAGGAACTAGAAAGAGTCAATTTAAATGCTGTGGAGCTACACTCAGTATAACACAAGATTTAGCAACTTCTACATTAAAGACAAGAGAACATGGAATATGATATTCTGAAGATGGGTTTGAAACCATGAATAACCTACTCATCAAAGCTAAATTTTATCCTGCTTGGGAAAAAAATGGATATTTAACAAATTAAAAGACTTACAGATATTCTTTGAAAAAGACCTGCACTGAACAGAAAATGTGATTTTAAAGAATCAAGAGAAACATAAGAAGGTAAACTTTTTGTAACTTTTATTAATGCTGTCATTACTGGGGTAGTTCAAAAGGATAGATAGAAAGATAGAAAGCTTAGGGTTGACTTGCTTATGATGGGATGATTCTAAAAAATAAAATGGGATAGAGAGAGATAAAATGGAGCAAATTATATCATACAAAAAGGTGTAACTGGAAAAATTGTTACAGTGGAAGGACTGAGTGGGTGGAGGGTAGGTAGTGTGAAAAACTTATTTTCATTAGAACTGGGTTGGAGAGGGAATAATATGTACACCTAGTAAGGTATAGAAATCTTCTTAGCTTACAGGGAAATAGGAGGGGAATTTCTGGATAGGATAAGGGAGAAAATAAGGATATGCAAATTAGGGAGGCAGTGGTCAGAAGTAAATTAGACTTCTGAGGTAGGATAGACTAAAAAGAGAGAGAGAAAATTAAATAGTGAGGAGAAATAGGATGGAGGAAAATACACAACTACTAGTTATAACATTGAATGTGAACAGGACAAATTCACCCATAAAATGGAAATGGATAGCAGAATGAATAAAAAACCAGACTCCAACAATATGTTGTTTACAAGAAACATATTAAAAATTAAAGGCACACATATAGTAAAGACAAAGAGCTGTAGTAGATTATATTATGCTTCAACTGATGCAAAAAAAAGCAGGGGTAGCAATTGAGATTGCAGACAAAGTTAAAGCTAAAATAGGTTTAATTAAAGATATAAACAGGGAATTTACATTATGTTAAAAGGTATCATAGATAATGAATCAATATCAATGCTAATCATATACGCACCAATTGCTGTAGTATCCAAATTTTTAAAAGAAAAGATAAATAAATTACATGTTGAAAGAGGTAGCAAAATTATAATAGTGGAAGTCTTCAATCTTCCACTCTCAGAACTAGATAAATCTTTTTTTTTTTAATTAATTAATTATTTTTTAGTTTTCAACATTCATTTCCACAAGATTTTGAGTTGCAATTTTTTTCTCCCTGTCTTTCCCCTAAATAGCAAGCCTACTGAATACCCCTTCCCCCAATCTATTCTCTCTTATATCCTCCCCCAATGCCCCCCTAACTTTCTAGTAGGGCAAGATGGATTTCTATACCCCAGTGCCTATATATCTTATTTCCCAGCTGCATGTAAAAACAAAACAAAACAAAACAAAACAAAGCCTAATTTTTTTTAACACTTGTTTTTAAAACTTTGAGTTCCAGATTTTTTCCCTTCTTCCCTCCTCCCCCACCCCCCACTGGGAAGATAAGCAATTCAATAAAAGCTGTACATGTGTAGTTACCCAAATCGTTTCCATAGAAGTTATATTGTGAAAGACTATCTGTATTTCCCTCCATCTTATCCCACCCCCCACTTACTATATTTTTTCCTTTGACCCTATCCCTTTTCAAAAATGTTTGCTTCTAACTACCCTCTCCCCAATCTGTCCTCCCTTCTACAATTCCCCCTCTTATCCCCTACCCCCGTTTTCCTGTATAGTAAGATGCCCAATTGAGTGTGTATGTTGTTTCCTCCTTAAGCCAAATTCAATGAGAATAATGTTTCCCATTCTCTTTCACCTTCCTGCTCTTCCCCTCCATTGTAACAGTTTTCTCTTGCCTCTTTTATAAGAGATAATTTACCCTAATCTATCTCTCCCTTTCTCCTTCTCCCAATAAATTCCTCTCTCAGCTCTTAATTTTATTTTTTAGATATCATCCCTTCATATTAAACTTATCCTATTCCCTCTATGTATACATGAACATGCATATGCCCACACACATATATATTTATATACACATACATCCTCCTATACATACATATATATGTATGTATACACACACACACATATATATATATATATATTTATACTTTTATATATATATTCCCTTCATCTATCCTCATACTGAGAAAAGTCATGAGTTACAATGAACATTTTTCTATGTAGGAATGTAAATAGTTCAACTTTAATCAGTTCCTTATGACTTCTTTTTCCTGTTTACCTTCTCATGCCTCTCTTGCTTCTTGTATTAGAAAGTCAAATTTTCTATTCAACTCTGGTTTTATCATCAAAAATGCTTGAAAATCCTCCATTTCATTGAATGACCATATTTTCCCCTGTAGCATTATACTCAGTTTTGCTGGGTAGGTGATTCTTGGTTTTAGCCCTATCTCCTTTGACCTCTGGAATACTGTATCATATTCCAAGCTCTGCAATCCCTTAATATAGAAGCTGCGAGGTCCTGTGTTATCCTGATTGTGTTTCCACAATACTCAAAATTGTTTCTTCCTGACTTCTTTCAGTATTTTCTCCTTGATCTGGGAATTCTGGAATTTGGCTATAATATTCCTAGGAGTTTTCTTTTTGGGATCTTTTTCAAGAGGTGATTGGTGAATTCTTTCAATTTCTATTTTGCCCTCTGGTTCTAGAAAATCAGGGCAATTTTGCTTGATAATTTCTTGAAAGATGGTGTCTAGGCTCTTTTTTTAATCATGACTTTCCAGTAGTCCAATAATTTTAAAATTATCTCTCCTGGATCTATTTTCCAGGTCAGTGGTTTTTCCAATGAGATATTTCACATTGCCTTCTATTTTTTCATTTGTTTGGATCTGTTTTATAGTATCTTGATTTCTCATAAAGTCATTAGCTTCCAGTTGCTACAATCTAATTTTGAAGGAGTTATTCTCTTCAATGAG
Organism: Petaurus breviceps papuanus; assembly: GCF_028583685.1. Taxonomy (NCBI): domain Eukaryota; kingdom Metazoa; phylum Chordata; class Mammalia; order Diprotodontia; family Petauridae; genus Petaurus; species Petaurus breviceps. The sequence goes on from NW_027185903.1 coordinate 36,145,557, forward strand.
TTTTTGAAATTCCTTTTCCATCTGTCAGATTCAGCTTTTTAAAGGTATTCTTCTCCTCATTGGCTTTTTTGGCCTCTTTTGCTATTTGAGTTAGTCTATTTTTTAAAGTGTTATTTTCTTCAGTGTATTTTTGGGTCTCCTTTAGCAGTCTGTTGACTCATTTTTCATGATTTTCTTACATCATTATCATTTCTCTTTCCAATTTTTCCTCCAATTCTCTTACTTGATTTTCAAAATCCTTCTTGAGCTCCTCCATGGCCTGTAATCAATTCATATTTTTCTTGGAAGCTTTTGATGCAGGAGTTCTGACTTCGCTGTCTTCCTCCTGCTCCATGGCTTGATCTTTTTTGTCCCCAAAAAAAGGATTCTATGGTCTGTGCTTCTGTTGCTTGCTCATATTGCCAGCCAATTACTTAACTTTTGAGCTCTTTGCCATAGTAGAGCTCTGCTTACAGAATGGAGAGAGCTTTGTCCCAAATCACTGAGGTTTTCACAGCTGCTGGAGCTATTAAGAGGGCGCCCTCTCTGTAGCTCCCACAAGCTCTGGCACACTGGCCACACACCCAAGGTGAGTGTGTGGGGACCACCACCCAAGACTGTGATCCAGATCCAAGCAGGTTAAAGCAAGAGCATTTACCCTCTGAATGGTTGCTTGGTCCCCCTACAATATACAGACCAGGAGCTGCAGAGGCAGTCAGACAGTTGTGGCTGCACAGCCACTGTACCTCCACTGCTTCTCACCCTGGGGGCAGGGGCCAGACTGTGCTCTTCTATACCCCCCTGTTCCATAGAGTTCCACACTTTGTCTTTGGTGTTTATGGGTTGAGAAGTCTGGAAACTGCCACAGCTGGTAGTGATTCACTCTCCTGGAGCCTGCTCTGGCTGCTGCTGGTTGGGGCCACCCTGGGGCCAGAACCACATGGCTCACAGGGGACTGTACTAGGCTCCCAGCTCAGTGTGATAGGCCCTTCCTGACAGCCTGCTGGGCTTCCTTTAGCAGGAAATTTGTTTCTCTCTGTCTCTTTGTGGGTTCTGTAGCTCTAAAGTTTGTTTAAGGTCTTTTTTTTACATGTATTGGAAGTGATTGGAGTGGGAGCTCACACCAATTTTGTGCTTCTACTCTTCCATCTTGGCTCCACTCCCCTCCAGAACTAGATAAATCTAACAAAAAAAATTAGAAAGAAGTCAAGTTGATTAATAGAATCTTAGATAAGCTATATATGATAGACATCTGGAGAGAACTGATTGGAAGTACAAAGGAATATACCTTTTTTCAATGATATATGGCACCTTTCTAAAAATTAAACATATAATAGGTCATAAAAATTTATAGTTAAATGCAAAAAAGCTGAAATATTAAATAAAAATTTTAGATCATAATGCAATAAAAATTATATTTAGTAAAGGACCATGAAAAAACAGGTTAAAAATTATTTGGAGACTGAATAAACTAATCTTAAAGAATGAATGAGTTAAGGAACAAGTTATAGGAGCCATAAATAATTTCATTAAAGGTAATGAAAACAATGAGACAACATACCAGAACTTATAAGATGCTACAAAAGCAGTAACCAGAGGAAATTTTTTTTCTTAATGCTTACATTAATAAAAAAGGGAAAGATGAGATCAATGCATTAGCTGTGTAATTTTAAAAACTAGAAAAAGAACAAACCAAAAATCCCCAATTAAATACTAAATTGGAAATCTTAAAAATTAAAGATGAGATTAATAAAATTGATTGTAATAAAACCATTGAATTAAGAAATAAGACTAAGAATTGATTTCATTAAAAAATAATATGTTAAAACATTGGTTAATATGTATATATAATTTTTTAAAGAGAAAAAAAACCAAATCACTGGTATCAAAATTGAAAAGGGTGAATACATCACAAATGAATATGAAATCAAAGCAATCATTATGATTTTTTTTACCACTTATGTGCCATTAAATTGAACAATTTAAGTGAAATGGAAGAATATTTATAAAAATATAAACCACCCAGATTAACAGAAGAGAAAATAGAATATCTATTTTAGAAAAAAAAATAGAACAGCCCATAAATGAACTTCCTAAGGAAAAAAGCATCATGATCAGATGGATTTACAAGTGAATTCTACCAAACATTTAAAGATCAACTAATTCTAATATTAAATAAAGTGTCTGAAATAATAGGCAAAGAAGGAGTGCTATTGAACTTCATTTAGGAAACAACTATAGTGCTGATACTTAAACCAGGAAGAGCAAAAACAGAAAAAGAAAATTACAGACTAATTTCATTAATGAATATGGATGCAAAAATCTTCACTAAAAGACTAGCTAGGATACTACAATATATCACAAAGATTACACACTGTAGTCAAGGAGGATTTATACCACAAATGAAGAGATGATTTGAGATAAGGAAAACTATTAACATAATTTATAATTTATCAATAACAAAAGTAAGAAAAATCATACGATTATATCAACAGATTTAGAAAAAGTTTTTGATCAAATACAACACTCATTCCTGTTAAAAACACCTGAAAGCATAGGTATGAATAGCTTTTTCCTTTAAAATGATAAGAAGTATCTACCTAAAGTCATCAATAAGCATTATCTATATTGGAGATAAAGTAGAAGTCTTCCTAATAAGATCAGGAGTGAACCAAGGATGACTATTATCACCAATATCATTCAATATTGTATTAGAAATGGGGCATCTAGGTGGCACAGTGAATAGAGTACTGGAGTGAGGACTCACACCAGTCCTGGAGTGAGGAGGACCTGAGTTCAAATCTGGCCTCAGACACAACACAAAAATTAGCCGTGTGACCTTGGGCAAATCACTTAACTACAACTGCCCCTCCAAAAAGCAAAAAATTTATATATATATATATATATATATATATATATATAACTAGAAATACTACCAATAGCAATAAGAGAAGAAAAAGAAATTGAAAGAAACAGAGCAGACAATGAGGTAATGAAATTCTCTCTTTTTTTGAAGGCAATATGATGGTATACTTGTAAAATTCTAGAGATTCTACTAAAAAGTTAATAGAAGCAAGAATTTTAGCATAAATCATAACAAGTTCTATATCAGCAACAAAACTCACAAGAAGAGATAATATGAGATGTTTCATATAATATAAAATAGACTATAAAATACCTGAAAGTATATCTACCAAGACAAACCCAGGAACTATATGAACATAATTATATAAAACATTTTTTATTCAAATAAAGTAAGATTTAGGTAACTGAAGAAATATTCATTGTTTATGAGTGGGCTCAGCCAATATGATAAAAATGACAATTCTACCTAAATTAATCTACTTATTCAGTGCTGTCCCAATTAATGTACCAAAAACAAAATTTATTGAGCTAGAAAAAATAATAACAAAAGACATTTGGAAGAACAAAGGTTAAGAATATCAAAGAGATTAGATCCTTTTTTTTTTTTTTGCCTTTTGGAGGGCAATTGGGGTTAAGTAAATTGCCCAAGGTTACACAGTTAGTTTTTTGTGTTAAGTGTCTGAGGCCAGACCAAACTCAGGTCCTCCCGACTCTGGGGCCAGCACTTTACTCACTGTACCACCTAGGCAACCCGAAATTAAATCTTAAACTATATTATAAAGCAGTAATTATCAAAATTATCTGGTACTGACTAAGAAATAGAATGGGTGGATCAGTGGAATACAGTAGATATAGAATACACAATAGCAAACGATTATAATAATCTTGTATTTGATTAATGTAAAGATTTAAGCTTTGGGGATAAAAATTCACTATAACTGGAAAATAATCTGGCAGAAACTAGGTATAGACCAATATCTTACATCATTTCTCAAGATAAGGTCAAAATAGAAACATGACCTAGATATAATGAGAGATATCTTAAGTAAATTAGAGGAATAAGGAACATATTACCTAACAGATTTATGGACAGGAGAAGAATTTATGAATAATCAAGAGATAGGAACATTATGAGGTGTAAAATAGATAATTTTGACTTCATTGAATTAAAAAGGGTTTGTACAAATAAAACCAATATAGCAAAGATTAGAAGGAAAGCAGAAAATTTGGGAGAGGGGAGAATTTATATTCCGTTCCTCAGAAAAAGGCCTCCTATTTCAAATATATAGAGAACTCTGTCAATTTTATAAGAATACAAGTCATTCCCCAATTGATAAGTGGTCAAAGGATATGAGCAGGAAGTTTTGAAGTGAAGAAATTAAAGCTATCTATAATCATATGAAAAAATGTTCTAAATCATTATTGATTAGAGAAATGGAAATTAAAGCAACTTTGAGATACTACCTCACACCTCTCAGATTAGCTAAAATGATAGAAGGGAAAAGTGACAAATGTTGGAAGGGATGTAGAAAAATTGTGACACTAATGCACTGTTGGTGGAACTGTGAGCTGATCCAGCCATTTTGGAGAGCAATCTAGAATTATGCCCAAAGAGTTATAAAATTGTTTATACCCTTTGACCCAGCAATATTACTGTTAGGTCTGTTTCCCAACATGATCAGGGAAAAAGGAAAAGAACCTATATATTCTAAATATTTATAACAACTCTCTTTATGGTAGCAAAGAACTAGGGGACGCCCATCAACTGGGGAATGGCTAAATAAGTTGTGGTATACAATTGTGATGGAATACTACTGTGCTATAAGAAATGATGAGCAGGTTGATTTTAGAAAAACATGAAAAGACTTGCATGAAATAACAAAGAGTGAAATAAACAGAACCAAGAAGGCACTGTATATTGTAACAGCAATATTGTTTAAAGAGTAATTGTGAATAACTAAACTATTCTAAGTAATATTTATATTTAACTCAACTACAGAGGACCTATGAAGGAAGATGTTATTCACCTCCAGAGAAGGAACTGATATATTTAATTATGCACTGTATGATTTCTTTTTTTTTTTTTGGAGGGCAGTTGGTGTTAAGTGATTTGCCCAAGGTCACAGGGCTAGTTTTTGTGTTAAGTGCCTGAGGTCACATTTGAACTCAGGTCCTCCTGACTCCAGAGCTGGTGCTCTATTCACTGTGCCACTGTATGATTTCACATATATATATCTGTGTCACATGGAGGCCTTTTCTAATATGGGGTTGGGAGAGAGGGAGTAAGACATCTCTGAACTCAAAATAAAAGAAAAATGAATGACTGAATAAGTGAATGAATGAATAAACAAACAATAAAGAAAAAGAAAAATGAAAACTACCTTGTCTCCTAAAGTAATGGGATCTTTTCCCATGAAATATATCCATTTTCCTCCCCATCATCTCATAATATTAAATGTCAAATACTTCTGAGAGATCATTCTGCCTTCTGTGAAATGACACCGTGATAGACCCCTTGACTTCCTTTTCCATTTTTTTCACTACCTTCCTGTCCCCAAAATGTAGGCATCCTCCCCCAATATTATTCTCCCTCTGTTGATTCATTGATTTCCTGTACCTCCATGGCTTCAATGATCATCTCTAATTAGACAATTTTCCTATCTATACCTCTAGTCTCTAATTCTCTCCTGAGCTCCAGTACCACCTGGAATGAGTAGAAGTTTAAAGGGGCAAATTTGGACTATGACAGGAAAATTTTCCTAAAATTAGAAGAAAAATCTCTAATAATTCCAGAAGGGCTGGCTTGGGAGAAGATGGATTATTCATCTTTGGAGATCTTCAGGTAGAGATTATGTAAGTCAGGTATGTTATAGTGGGGTTTCTTTCGTTGTCAATTCTGAAAATGTTTGAGCTTTTTAGTAATCTGCAAACTCAGTATAAGTTAGCAATGTGATACAGCAACTAGAGATATGGTGGCAAGGGAAGAATGCCAGCTTGGGTTGCACTGAGAGAGATATAAGAACATAGTATTCAAATCAGCATCACATTTTAGAAAGGGTATTGATAAACCAGAGAGTGTCCAACAAGACCTTGAGTCCATGTTCCATGAGGGTCAGTTGTAGGAATTAAGAAAGAACCTGGGGAGGAAAAGGCTCAGTGGGGACATAAGAATTGTCTTGAAGTGCTTGAAAAGGTACCATATAGACTAGAGATTAGACTTGTGCTGGTTGGAGGTAAACCACAGAGTTAGGAACAATGGATAGAAGCATCAGAGACAATTCTAGGTTTTATAGGAGGGGAAATTTCCTAACAATGGAGCTCTCCAAAAGCAGAATGACCTGAGGATGTAATAGGTTTCTCCTCCTGGGAGACCTTCAAGAAAGGGCTAAATGACCACTAGTCTTGTGTGTTGTAGAAATTTTGTTTGGGGCATAGATTGTATTGCTGAGGCGCCTTCTGACTGATACTCTTAAAGTGTGTACAGTACTCAGGAGGTGAGTCCTGTCCTCTGCCCTGATAAAACCCTAAATGTAATCCTGTGTTTAGTTTTAGATAACACGTTCTAGGAGAGATGGAAAATATCTAGAGGTCAACCAAGATGGTGAAGGGCCAAGCCACATGAGGATCAAGTCCTTCAAAGCACAATTCAGACGCTCCCTCCTCCAGGAGGCACTTTCAACAAATGTTTCTTAAAATTAATTGAATAGGGGGGCGGCCAGGTAGCACAGTGAGTAATAGCACCGGCTCCAGTGTTGGGATGACTTGGAGATCGAATCCCGGGCTCAGACACTTAGCACCACACCCAGAAATACCTGGCCGTGTAACCTTGAGCAAGTTACTTAACCCCAACTGCTTAGGGGCGGCCAGGTGGCTCAGCGAGTAAGAGCACCAGCTCCAGTGTTGGGATGACCTGGAGATCGAATCCTGGGCTCAGACACTCAGCACCACACCCAGAAATAACTGGCCATGTAACCTTGAGCAAGTTACTTAACCCCGATTGCTTAAAAAAAAATTAATTGAATAGGGGAAGCTAGATGGCACAGTGAATAGAGCATTGGCCCTGGAGTCAGGAGGACCTGAGTTCAAATCCATCCTCAGACACTTGACACACTTACTAGCCATGTGACTTTGGGCAAGTCACTTAACCCCAATTGCCCTAAAAAAAAAAAAAAGCAAAAAAAAATAATTGAATAGTTTCAAGACACTGAGGCTATTAGCTTGGTGAAGAGAAGACATGGGCAGGGGGGATCTTTAAGTATTTGAAGGACTGCCACATGAAAAAATGGTATAATAGTATGCTAGCCAGTGGGGGACTGGTGCACTAGGTGGCATCCACCTGTGCAAGAGTCACTTCAGGTTTCTGAGGGGGAGAGGAGATGGCAGTAGATTATATAGGAGCAACTTGGTAGGATCTGGAAGGGAATCCAATAGCAGGTAGTTGATGCCTTTCCCTTTGGTGAAGTCCTTTATTTTAGGACTGGGAGACTGTTGTTGTTACATAGATATAGGGAGAGAATTGACACAAGGTGAGAAAGTTGACTCTCGATTTCCAGAACTTTAGGTCACTTTGTTTGACCTAGTTGCACTGTCCCCCTCCAGAGACTCCCAAAATGCTATGAGTGTCTTGCATTATTACATGGTCAGGAATAGCACACCTCAAAAACAAAGAAAACTTGTTAGATTCAGTCTCCAGGGGGCAGAAGTGAGAGCTTTGAGTGGAAGGCGCAAAGAGGCAAATTTTGGTTTCATTTAAGTAAAAACTTTCTAACAAGAAGAATCATCTAAAAGCAGAAGGATAACCACTTGGATGTGTTGTCTATAGGATGTTCTGATAGCTATGGGTTAGACTAAATAGCCTCAAGGGTCCCTTCTAACACTTGAGGCTCTGATATGCCCTGCCAGAACAAAAACCAAGAAAACTTAAAACTAAATCCATCATTTTCCCTCCCAAAACTGATTCTTCTGTCTCTGTCACTTCTGTTTATGGTATCATCATCTTTCTGGAACCTTGGCTAAAAGTCTATTATCTTTGACACCTCCCTCTCTGGCCCCTTTCACATCTTTTGTCAATTCATCCTATCATTTTTTTTTCTTTAAAACATGTCATATCAATCCTTTTCTTGTTGCTATGTTTGTTCAGCCACCTACTATCTTTTTGCTGTTGTTCAGTCATGTCTGACTATTCTTGACCCCATCTGGGGTTTTCTTGGCAAAGATACTGGAGTGGTTTGCCATTTCCTTCTGCAGCTCTTTTTACAGATGAGAAAACTGAGGCAAACAAGGTTAAGTGACTTGCCAGAGTCTAAGACAGGATTTGAATTTGGATCTTCCTGACTTTGGTCCTGGCACTTTATCCACTGTGCCACCTAGCTGCCCACTATTATCTCTGGTGTGGACAATTGCAACAGCCTGCAAATTGCTATCTCTGGGTCCTGTATCTTACTTATTCAAACCTTCTTATTTATTAGAAAAAAATTCCTAAAGCAAAATGTAAACCCTATTATTCTCCTGCTGAAAAAACTTCTACTGGCTCCCCCAATGCATACTAAATATATCTCCTAATTCTAGCATTCAAAATCCTTCATGATTGAGAGGATGGTCCAGAACTATATTTCTAGCTTCCCCCACTATTATTGTTCTCTGTACTCCCTCCACAATGAGCTATTTAATGTTCTTCAAACATTCTTTCATGATTTCCTTCACTGCTGTAGAGCAATACTCATTTTTAAACTTGGTTTCACCTTGTACTGGTTCACTATCACATTTCCCACGGCTACTATTTCAAATCTTCTTCTTTCCTCAAAACCCCAAACCCATACAACAATGCACACTCAGCAATGATTATAGGGTTCTGGACTCAAAGTCACCTTAGAGAACATCTTGTCCAAATCCCTCATTTTACAATGAAATTGTGGCCCAGAGAGAGAAGGGACTTCCCCAAGAACACAAAAGTCCTAAGTAGTAACAGAACTAATATTTGACTTCGTTTCCTACATTATTGAGACAAACAAGCCAGGAGGCAATGTGGTACAGGGTAAAGACTACTAGATTTAGAGTCAAAAAAGACCTGGGATTCACAACCCAGTTCAACTACTTACTACCTGTATGATTGGGGGCAAAGGGGGGTGAGATGTTTCACCTCATCTGGTTATATAGATGCCTAGTCTATGACATTAGGGGATTAGACCAGGTGCCCTGGAAGATGTCTTCCAGCTCTAAATCTTAGATCCCGTGGTGCCCAGTTGTCAGCCTCTCCCTCATTTTTATACATCAAAGCTTCTCTTTGTCTTTATCCATCCTTTCTTCTTACCAAACTTCTCAGTTTTAGAATGGGGATCTGAGTCCAAGTCCTGGTTCTTCCATGTCACTTCACTTTCCTGGGACTTAGTTTCCTCATCTGAAAAATGAGGGAATCGGAAGATTATGGCTTCTATATCCTAAATTTATGGATCCCTTAACATACTAATGGTCCTGTCTTTGACCCTCTTTTCTTTTCTATCTTCTCTCTCCCTTGCAGATCTCAACCCCTCCCTTGGCATCAGCAGCCACTTCTATGCAGATGATTCTTATCCCAAGCCCAGATCTCCATGCTAAGCACTACATCTCCATATCTAATTGCCTATTTTTTAGTCAAACAAGCATTTATTAAACACCTCCTAAGTGCTGGGGACACTGAGAAAGACTAAAGATAGTCCCTGCTCTTCAGGAGTCTAATAGGGGAAATGAAAAGAAAACAACTTTGTATAAACAAGGCATATGCAGGATAAATGGAAGATAATTAATAGAGGGAAGGCATCAGTAATAAGAAGCATCAGGAAAGGCTTCTTGCAGAAGCTAGATTTGAGGTGGTACTTGAAGAGAGCCAGAAAGGCCAGTAGGCAGAGATGAGGAGAGAGTTCCAGGCAAGTGGGCCTGCCAGTGAAAATACCCCAAGCAGGGAGATGGAGCATTTTGTCCAAGGAAGTGCAAGGAGGCCAATGTCACTGGATCATGTAGGGTTGAGTCAGGGGTGAGAAGACTAGACAGGTAGGAGGGCCTCCACATGATTTCCCAACATAGGAAGCTAGCATCATAAATCATATATTTCAAACTTCAAGGGATTCTTTTATTTCACAGATAAAGAATTCAGGCCCAGAAATACTAAACAAATCGCCTAAAGTCACACAGATAGTATGTGGCAGAGGACTGGAAGAGACAGAACAAAGTCAGTGCTACAGTAGCACTCAAGTTATCTGTGTTCCCTCTTTGTAACTTCCAGTAGGGCCTCCCCCCCACCCCCCCAGTAACTTTCACAGTATTTTGCACACATTAAGTGCTGAATAAATGTTTGTTGAAAGCGTTGTGGATTATGCATGATAAATGACTGGTCCTAGGCAGGGTTTTCTCTTATTACAAAATCACAGAATCTATGAGTTGGGAGGAACATGATTCACTATCACGTTATTTTCTTTTCTTTAAAAGCTGCTCTCCTTACTTCTTTTAATAATATCACCATTTATTCAGTCACTCTGATTTAAACCTCAGACTCATCTCTGCCTCCTTCCTTTCCCTCACCCTCCCACATTCCATTAGTTGCCAGTTTCAGCCTGTTTTACCTCTTCATTATCTCCTGAATCTATCCCTCCTTTCCACTCCCACAGCAGCCTCTTTCCCTTTCTCCTAGGCCACTGAAATATCTGCCTGACCATTCTTCTAGATCAGTGGTGGGGAACCTGCAGCCTCCATGTCACATGTAGCCTTCTAGGTTCTTGGGTGCAACCTTTCGACTAAGTCCAAATTTTACAAAACAAATCCTTTTATTAAGGACCTAGACTAAAGGTTGCTGGCTTTATATATCCTTTTCATTACAGAATTCAGTGTAATTTAACTTAATATTTATTAAATGCCTTCTTTGTGCAAGAAATTAAGCTGTGCTTCGGAGATACAAATAACCAAACCCAAACCCACCCTGCCCACACCCCTCAAAATATTTCTATTCTACTGAAAATGCACACAGATAAGAACAAGGGAATTTAAGGAAATAAAAAGCATTGGCAAATGAGGGGCCAAACAAATTGTGGTATATGAATGAAATGGAATATTATTGTGCCACAAGAAATGAAAAAAGGTATGGTTTTAGAGAAAGCTGGTTAGAACATATACATTGGTACAGAGTGAACAGAATCAGAACAACTTATACAGTAACAATAACAATGACAAGAGAAGCTTTGAAAAGTTTGAGAACTCTAATCAATGCAATGACCCATTGAATACCAGAGATCAGTGATGAAGCAGACTATTCATATCCTGACAGAAGTGACAGACCCAGGGTACAGATAAGATACACATTTTTATACATGACCACTTTGGTTATTTGTTTGACTGTGCATATCCATTACAAGGGTTTTGTTTTTATTTCTTTATTCCTTAATCCCCCCCTCCGCCAACAGAAAAAGGTAAAGGAAAGGTGAAAGAAAAATAGATTTTTATTTACTGAAAAATTAAGTTTAAAATTTTAAAACGGCGAGGATTGGGAAGCTTAGCTGAGGAAGTAACATCTGAGCTAAGTCTCAAAGGAAGACAATGATTCTGAGAGGTGGAGATGTGGAGATAGTACAATTCAGAAATGGGAGACAAGTTATACAAATACGTGGAGACAAGAGACAGAATATCATCTTCAGGGAATAAGTGGTAGTCCAGTTTTGCTGAAAAAGAATGTGCATAAAGGGGAACAATGTGAGATTAGATAAATCAGAGCTAGGTAGTGAAGGGTCTTAAATATTAGGTTCAAGAGTTTTCATTTTGCTCTAGAATCAACTGAGACTTAAAGTTTTTGAGCTAGAGTGACATGGTCTGATCTGTACCTTAAGAAAATTCTTTTGGATGATCATTTGGAGAGGGGAGAGACAGGAATCTGAAATATCAATTAGGAAACTATTAAAATAGTTTATGCAAGAGAGCATGAACTAAGGTGTTGGTAAGTTTCAATGAACAGAAGGTGACAGATGTGAGAGATGTTACAGAGTTAAAATCAGCAAGACTTGGGAATTGAATGATTATACTGATTATAGAAGAGTGAAAAGTCAAAAATGATTCAAAGGTTTTGATCTTGGGTGATTTGGAGGGTGGAAAAGCACTTAATAAAAAGAGAAACTTTTGGAGGATTAATAAGGAAATTTGATAAGGCTATCTGTTTGTTTACATATTGAGCTTAAGATGCTGTCAGGACATCCAAGTGGAGATGTACATTGAGAAACTGATGATGTGGAATTCAAGAGAAAGATTAAGGTTTCATTTATAGGCATTGGAAAATATTTATGGATAGGTGAACAATTTATGAATAAACAAGAGATAGAGAATAAAGTTAGGTGTAAAACAGTGTTAGAGTCATGTTATAGAAATGATCATTGAACCTATGGGAGCAAAGAGATCATCAAAGGAGAAAGTACAAAGTGAGAAGAAAAAGAGGTTTAGGATAGAACCTTGAGGGATATTCATGCTGAAATGTGGATATTAAACCTCAAAAGAGACTGAAAAAAATAACTCTAGCAGGAGAATCAAGAGAGACCAGTTACTTGGAAGCCAAATGAGGAGTTTTCAGGAGGAACAGTCAACAGGGCCAAAAGTTGTAGAGAAGTCAAAGAGGAAAGGGGATAAGGAAAGACCATTGGTTTCACCAGTTAAGAGATTTTGGGCAACCTCTGAGAATAATATCAGAAAAGTGATGTGGGTAAGGAGGAAGAGGAGAAACAAAATACTGTTTTTATGACCTCAGCGATGAAAAGAAGAGGATATGCTGGACAATAGCAAGAGGAGATGGAAAAATCAAGTGGAGATCTGAGCATGTGTGCAGATAGTAGGGAAGAAACCACTGAAAGGTAGAAGATTGAAAGTAAGAGGAAGACAGTGATTGTTAAGTCAAAGTCCCAGAGCAGACAGGAGGAAATGAGATTAAGAGTACATTTAGGGGGTTGGCCTTCACAAGAAAAAGTATCATCTCTTCTTTAGAGACTGGAATGGTTCTTTGATAGGGATAGAGTAAAACAGATGAGTGATCTCATGACAGATAAACCCACTTTTCTTTTTTTTTAAATTTAGTATTTAATTTTCCCCCAGTTACATGTAAAAACAATTTTTTAACATTCATTTTTAAAACTTTGAGTTCCAGTTTCTTTCCCTTTCTCCCTCCCTACCCCAACCCCTCACTGAGAAGGCAAGAAATTAGATATAGGTTATACATGTATAGTCATGCAAAACACTTTCATAATAGTCATGTTGTAAAAGACCAACTGAATTTCCCTCCATCCATTCCCTCCTGTTTATTCTATTCTCTCTCTCCTGTCACCCTGTCCCTCCTCAAAAGGGTAGTTTTCCTTGATAACTTCTTGAAAGATGATGTCTAGACTATTTTTTTAAAATTATGGCTTTCAAGTAGTCCAATAACTTTTAAATGATCTCTCTTGGATCTATTTTCCCGGTCAGTTGTTTTTCTTATGAGATATTTCATATTGTCTTCCATTTTTTCATTCTGATGGTTTTGTTTTATGATATCTTGATTTCTCATAAATTCATTTGCTTCCATTTGCTCCAGTCTAATTTTTAAGGAATTATTTTTTTTAATTAGCTTTTGAACCTCCTTTTCTATTTGGCCAATTCTGCTTTTTAAGGCATTCTTTTCTTCATTGGCTTTTTTGGACCTCTTTTACCATTTGGCATAGTCTGTTTTTTAAGGTGTTATTTTTATTCAGCATTTTTTGTGTCTCCTTTAGCAAGCTATTGCCTTGTTTTTTAATTATTTTCTTGCATCACTTTCATTTCTTTTCGCAACATTTCCTCTGCTTTTCTTACTTGATTTTCAAAATCTTTTTTTGAGCTCTCCCATGGCCTGACACCAATTCATATTTTTCTTGGAGGTTTTGGATGTAGGACTTTGACTTTGTTTTCTTATGAGTATGTTTTGATCTTCCTTGTCACCAAAGTAAGTTTCTATAGTCAGAGGTTTGTTTTTTTTTTCAGTTGTTTGCTTATTTTCCCGGGCTATTACTTGATTTTTTTTTAACTCTTTGTTAAAGTAGTGTTCTGCTTCCAGGGTGAAGGACACACTGTCCCAAGCTTCAGGGGTTTTATGTAGTTGTCTTCAGAGATACTTCTAAATATGTGTAAGTTTTCAGTTCTTCCAAGGTGGTATGATCTAAGGGGAGGGGTTTACTACTTTTCTGGCCTGTGCTCTAGTCTGTGAGAGATCACAAGCACACTTTTCTGCCCTGGAACTGTGAGGAGGGCACCTCCTCCACTGCTAGTGTAAACTCTGCTATGTTAGCACTGCCTCACCCTAGCACTGCCACCTAGGACTGCAACCTGAATCCAAGTGTGGGCAAAGCAACAGGGTCCTGCCTCAGTGCTAGCAAAGAGACCCCCATAATCTCCTTCTGACCAGTTGTTCAACCCCTGTACCATCTGTGGGCTGAGAGCTCCAGAAGCAGTTGATAATGATGATGATTCAGTCACTGCCAAGACCTGTTCCTAGTTTGCGGTGGCTGGGGCTATGCTGGTATGGACTGCCAGATGTATCCAATTTTCTCAGTAAAGAAGTGAACTCATTTATTGGTAGGGATAGGACTTAAAGGGATTGGGGGATAAAAGAGATAAAAGATGGTTTAGAATAACTGCTGAGGGGAGTGGGATAGAGAAATAGTTTTAGAGAAATAATTTTAAAATGCCCTTATAGGAAGGCTTAGTTAAGATTAGATAACATCAAATTGTAATGGGCCTAGTTGCATGACTTTCTTCAGAGAAGACAAGTAGCACAAGAGAAGACAAATGTTAGGGGTGAGTCTTGGTTGAAGATTGTTAAAATGTGAATGGTGACAGGACCCAGTGGTTCAAGGGTGGAAGACAGAGTATGGTTAAACTGGCCTAGGATAGGGTTAGGTCTGAAGAATGCAAAGCAAAGCCAGAGTAAGAATTAGGAAAGAATGGAGGGTCTAGAAATCATAATCAATATGAAAACTAGAATCAAAAGGAGTAAGGTAAAGTTAGATTTGAGAGAATGGGAAATTATATTCAGAAAGAATTTCAGAGTTTAAGATCATCAGGGAGACACAATTGTGGTCAGATGGTAAAATTCAAGGCATGACCATTCCTATGGGTGACTGATGTAACAAAGATATAGATCATAGGAGTAGAGTTGATGAACTGAAAGCCAACATATGAAGGGAACATCAACATGTATATTGAAGCAGAAATAAATTTTGTATGAATGTATATGTATAATGGGTATCAGATTTCTTGCCTTCTCAATGGGAGGGGGAGTAGAAGGAGGAATAGAAGAAGTGAGAGAATGTGGAATTAAAAACAAAATTTAAAAATGTATATTGAAGTGCTCAAGTGTGAGGGGTAGGGATACTTATAACCAGGTACTGAATTCCTTGAAAACAGAGGAAAATTGACCTGAAGGCCAGTATATTACAAGGATGTAGAATTGATGATAAAAGATGGTTGGCATTCCTCAAAAGAGAAGAAATTGCTAAGTGAGGGTGAAAAGGGATCATCCTGTGGCATCAAGAAACAAGAAGTATGACTACTTCTCCTGGCATAGTGTGTCAAGTTTCCTGGGAGAAGGAGTACCCAGTAGTATTGGAAAAATGTAATCAGGGATGATTGTTTTTCCAGAGAGATTCAGGTTTCCATTAGCACCAAAAGACAGAAGGAATGTGAGGTAAAGAGCTCTAGGACAAATGGCAGTTTGCTTACAATAGATCAGAAATTCCAAAGGGAACAATGGAATGAATAAGAGGCCATAGAAAGAATTTTGGATCCCTAGGGCTGGGTTGGATAGGGATGAGGATGCATAGGGAGGCAGAAGAGGAAAGGGATTTTTCATATCATCAATGCATGTCTTAGTCTTTAGATGAGGAAACTGAGGTCTTGAGAGATTAAATGACTAGTCCAAGGTCAGAAGACTAGTAAATAGCAGAGTCAGAATTTAACCCAATAATTCTAAGTTCAGTGTTCTTTCCTTGATAAAAACTTCTAAACTAAATTGAATTTTTACTTTTTATGTATACACTTTAATTACGTAATGTTCTATAGTGATTTTTTTTCCACTGAAAAGTTAGTAATTTATCTGCAGCAATATTTTTGTTAAAGCCACTTAGGGCTATTAGGCTTTCTATCTCCACCTGACTCCAAGAAATCTTGCTCTTAAGAAGAGATGTAAAACTGTTCTTTCTCCTCCTGGATTTTATGCAGTTTAATCAGAAAAGGAATGTGTCATGTAAGACTGGATAGTAAAAGGCTCCTGTCTTCAGTGATCCTATCTGAACTACTTACTGCCATGTCATCCTGGATAAATCACTTAACCTCTTAGTCTCCCAGTTTCCTCATCTATTAAATGAGAGGAATGGATAAGGTGCTTTCCAATAACTCTTCTCACTCTCATTTGTGACCCTGTGATAGCTCCAGTGGACAAGAAATAAAAAAGTATCTTCCCCCACTTTATACCAACTAATATCACTACATTTAGCTTCCTCTGAACATTTATGCAACACCCAGCAAATGTATATCATTAAGATATGCATAATAATGGACAAGATAAGCGTTCAAAATCATAAATGGGTGTACTAATCTTTTTACAACCTAGTAAAAAGAATTAGCAGAGATATACCATGTACATCTAGCCATGCAACTCTGGATAAATAATTTAGCCCGAGCCTCACTGAGGCTCATCTGTAACATGGGGTTACTATCACCTGCCTTATAGGGCTGCTGTGAGGCTCCAACGAGTGGTTGTGTATAAAGTATTTTTCATACTTCACAGAGTCCTAGCAATGCCAGCTATTCTTCAACAGCCAAGATTTTACTCATTTTTTAAACATAGCTAAAGTGGCTGAAGAAAATCCTAAGGCATATTCATATTTTGAGTTGACAAAGTTTTTGTAGAAAGCAAACATTTTTTCCTTGTGAAAATTATGAGCCAGATTGTTGAGGATATTTTCTTCACTTCCTTTTAGCTCTAGAGCTATGAAACCATGATCCCACTTTGAGCCTGAGGGTTCCCTCTGTGTGGTCATGCTTCCCCACGTAAACTTTTAATGGCACTGTCCACGGTGTGTGCCCAAGGTCATTTCTAAAGTTAATCCCTTGCACTTAATTTTAAACCATTTTTTACTCTAAAAAGTCTGAATGCCTCATTGAGAACTGCACATGTAGTTTGTGCCAAGATTGGAGTTTCAAAGTTCAGCTGTTTTTGAGTTATTTGACTGGACAAAAGGTCGCAAGATATCTTTCACAGCAGGGAAAGTGTATTTTTCCACATGTTTATAGAGTTTTGAAATGGCCAAAGTAATAATATTCCTTAAAATTTCCATAAATAAATAACTTTCACCCATGGCACAAGTTGCAAAGACTAGCCAGCACAGTGTAGCAGAGAGAACACTGGACTTGGAGTCAGGAGGTCTTCCCGTGAGTCCAGACTCTTGACATTCAATAGCTATATGACTATGAGCAAGTCACATGGTCTCTCAGGCTCAGTTTCCTTATTTGTATAAAGGAAGGCAACATATTTATATTATCTATTTCATGAGGTAATTGGAAGAAAAAACACTTTGTAAATCTTAAAGTGCCATATAAATGTAGGTTAAACATTTCAGGCCCTCAAGTAAAACTTTTGTCACTGTCAAAGACATCTTCAACACATATCCTGGGGTGAAAGGATCCCCTTTGTGAGGCTGTTAGTACTTTATTGTTATGCCTATAAATTCCACCTTTGAACTAAAAGATTTTTTTTTCATTTTTCAAATGCTTTATTAACTTCTGATTTACATCATTAATTTCCGCCAGATTTTGAGTTACAAATTTTCTCCCAGTTTTTCCCCTACCCACCACTCCAGAGTAGCAGTCCCACAGGATATCCCCACCTCCAATCTGCTCTCTCCCTTATCTTCTCCCATACCCCCTTAGACTTTTCCAGTAGGGCATGGTGGATCTCTATGCCCCAGTGCCTGTATATCTTCTTTCCCAATTACATGTAAGATAGTATTAATAATATGAACTAAAAGATTTTGCTTCTAGAGATTTACTTAGTGAGATTATGATGATGATCTCAGTTCTAACACCTAAAAGTTTATCATTTTCCAGAAAGATTTAATTTATGAGCCCTTCCTTAGGCCTCCCAGTTTGCGTCTTTGTCTTCCCAGGAGGTCGCTTGTCTACATGCCTCCCTAGAGCTATCTGATTTTCACCCTGTCCTGATGCCATCCCAATATGCCTTTTTTTCTTGTCCCCTGTCTAAAAATAATAGTTTTCCCAATTCCTTCTTCAGGATGACTTTCTGCCTCTCAGTTCTGCCAAAGTGCAACCGTGGGCAATTACCCCTAACCTTACTAAACCTCAGTTTCCCCAACAGTAAAATGAAGAGGTGGTATTAGAGGACCTCTGAGGTCTCTTGCAGCTCTAAGTCCTTCAATACCAAGTGATTTGGGTCTTTGCTTTGCCAGAACTACTATGGGGGGGAGGGGGGAAGAGGAGCAGGAAAAGTCTCTTAGTACTTGTGACTTAGTGTAAGTCTTTTGGTATAAGTGACTTTCCAAGATTCTCGACTCATCCATTCTCTGTGGCTAGGGCTAGACTACCTCCACAAAGAACGGGAAATTTCCATGGTATAAAGGAAGGACCAGCCAGTTCTCTGGATCACAGGTCATTGTCGGTTCTCTCTTTTCTCCCACCTCTCCCTCTCGCTGTGCAAAATGTACAGGTTAAGCTTTAAAACTACCAGGAAAATGCCCCATCTCTAGCACTGTGCCTCCGTCTGGATCCATAAGGTATAATCTCCTTACCTTTTCAACAGGTCTTTTTAGTTCCCCTGACTGTCTCACCCCCTAAAGTAGTGGTGCCTGGCTAGCCCTATCACACCCAACCCCTAGTTGCATTCTTTCTCTTTTTTTTTTTAATAACTGATGTCCAGTTTTAACCATATGACTAACCTTTCTCTGCAAACTTGCATGTTGGCATAGGTCTGGTATGGGAATCCCTTCTCCCTGCTTCTCTGTTCATTCCCCTCCTTGGCACTACCCCCTCCCTGACCACCTGTCTGGCATCAGCCCGTGCCCACCCTGCCCTGCAACATCCAGTAGCCATCCCGTCCTGCCTTTCCAGCTCCTCTAGGGCTCTCCGGCCCCCTGCCCGCTCCGGCCAAAGGCACTTGTGGCTAGCCCAGGTCTGTACGTCCTGGCACCCTCGGAAGCCTTGGCTCCCGGGGCCTCTCCCCTCCTTCTCCCCTTGCCCCGGCTCTGGGGATCTGGAGGATCCGTCAGTGCGCCCCACCTCCGCGCCTGGAGGTGTCTCTCCCTCGGCAGTCTTCTCCTCCCCCATCCCCCCACCCCTGGGGCGCGCAGTCCCAAGTCTCCTCCCCCGGAGCAGGAACTGTCCCGCCCGCTCCGGAGCCCATAGACCCTGGCCACCGCCTGGAGGGATCTGGGTGGGGAGCCTCTGCAGTCCTCAGAGCCATCCCCGGCGCGGTCCCTCCAGCGCCTCGGGGGCTGCGGCGGCCTGGCCGAGCTTGCGTGCGCCCCGCGTCTCGGTCCTCGGCTCCTGCACCCCCAGGACCTCCCGGGACCGTCCGTGTGGCCACTCGCGTCCTCCTAACGAGGCTACGGGAACTTTGCCGGAGCCCAAAGCCCGGGCGGGTGAGTGGGGGGCCCGGCCAGGGCGGTGGGGGGCCGGGTGCTCCGTGGGGCAGGAGGGGGCTGCTGGGGCGGGGTGGGTGTGCTCGGCCGGGCTGGGGCTGTCGCCCTGCCCTATGGGGGCCGAGCCGCCTCCGCCGCCGGGCGGGTGCGCCGGGCCGACCGCGGCGGCGGCGGCTGCGATTGGCTCAGCGGCCCCATCCGGGGACTGGGCGCAGCGCTGCTCGTTCGCCCTAAAGGTACCAATATGGCGGAGGTGAGCAGGGAAACCGGGCAGGAGCGGCAGGGCTGGACCGGGCGCCCGCCGGGCTCGGGAAGCTGCCCGGGCGGCCCAGGGGACCCTGGCCGTCCTCCGTGGCCTCCCCTTGGCCCGGGTGGTCAGCGCCGAGGCCCTCCGGGAGGCCACCGGGCCGGTGGCGGGGCTGGCTGGGGGGGCGGGAGCGGGTTGGGGCTCCTCCGGGACTAGGCCGCGGCGACGGCGGCGGCAGCGGCCGCTCCGGCTCGGCGCTGGCCCCAACCCGGCGGGGGGATGGAGAGGGGACCGAGGCAGCCGGCCGGGGCCAGACTCGGCCCGGGGATGATCACAGAGCTGGGCCCAGGGGATCTCGCCCGCCAGGGGTGACGCGGAGTACTGGTGGTACCCGCTCCCTGCTCTGGGCTGGAGGTAGGTGGGTGGAAACCGGCGAAGCCTCCTTTGACTAACCTTCCCCCCCCCCCAACCCCCCGGGGCCGGATTGCAAGG
>NW_027185903.1:36165903-36166447 GCF_028583685.1 Petaurus breviceps papuanus
AACCCCCCCCCCCCCCCAACCTCCCGGGGCCGGATTGCAAGGCGGGCTGCGGGCTGCGCCACGGCCACCGCTCCGGGGCCGGGGAGGCGGACGGAGCCGTGGCTGCCCCCTCACCCTGCGGAGCGAGCGGGTGCGGGGGGGACCTCCGGCCCAGAGCTGGGGCTGTGCAGCCCCGGGGCTTGGGACGGCACTTTGCTCTGAGCGGCGGGATGCGCCCCTTCTGCGGGAGACGTGCGGGCGGAGCTAGGGGAGCCGGGGGTCCGAGGGTGCCCCAGGGGAGCAGGTTGGGACACTCCCCCACTTTGTCCCGCACCCTGAGCTGCACCCCCAGCTCTACGGCCCACTTTGAAGCGTTTGGACTCGGGGCTGGTGGGGGGCCGCTGCCCGGGCTCCCCCGGGAGGAAGGCTCGAGGCGAGGGGACGGAGCTGTACCTGCGCGGAGTTGGCGATGGAGAGGGCAGCCCCCCCCCCCCCCCCACACACACACACACCAGTCCGGAGCTCACCCGCAGGCCCGGGAGGGGGAGCGGACTTGTGCGGCGGC
>NW_027185903.1:36166547-36166929 GCF_028583685.1 Petaurus breviceps papuanus
GGGGGGGGGGGGGGGGGGGGGGGGGGGGGGGGGGGGGGGGGGGGGAGCGGAGCAGGACGGGCCGACGGAGGGAGGGGCGGGCTCGCAGGCCGGGAAGGGGTCGGACTAGGAGCCGCGCTCCCCCTCGAGCAGCCCCGGAGGAAGTGTGCATCAGCATCCCCGGGACGGGGCCGGGGCAGAGAGCGGGAGAAGCTGCATCCCGGGAGCCAGACCGGGACGCAGGCGGCTGCGCTTGGGGGGTGGGGGGAAGAACGGGGCCACTGCCCCCCGGGCCCGGCCTCCCGCGGGCTGGCTGGAGGGAGAGCGGCGGGGCCGGGCCGGGAGGGCAGGGGAGAGGTGTGGCGTCGTTACCATGGGGGGGTCGGAGGCTCGCTGGCTCCTG